>NC_044305.1:133732673-134050224 GCF_007474595.2 Lynx canadensis | reverse complement strand
CCGTGCTGTCCTGTTCAGGTCAGTAGGATAAAACTGAGGGTGCAAAATGTAAGAGAGCCAAACGCAGAGCTCTGCAGGTAGGTTAAAGGAGAGTCGGGACAAGAGAGTCTCCTGGCCCATGGTGCCTCTCGGGGGAAAGTCGGAGAGATTGGTTCACTGCAAACGCAGCAGTTAGGAACACAAATTCGCCTGCCTGTTCCAGAAGTGGCAGATGTCAGACAGCACTGAACCTGGGAGCTCTGGATGGAGGAAATCCAGAAGATGCAAACATCAGGGTCATCCTAGTGACCCTCTGCCAGAAAGCCGATCTCTTTCTTCACAGAGGACCCGGTGTCAGGGAGCAGGTGAGAGCCAAGACTGCTCCCGGGGGTTGCACGGGCCATAGGGATCTTCCTCTGGGGTCAGCAAAAGAAGTAAATGGACGGGGTTTCCGTGGGATCACGCTGACCCAGGCATGGAAAATGGACGGGAGATAAGCAGAGTCAAAGGCAGAGAGACCAGTTGGGTGATTTGGACAAGAAATCCAAACAAGAGGCCTGAAGATGTGCAGTTGATGTCGTGACTGACCAGAACAGCCTTCAGGGAAGACAGACGTGATGGCAGCTCCCGCACATCGACTTAGAAAGCTGACTAATAATACAAATCTTTGAAAGATCAATCTGAAAACTGATGAATAATTAGAGGAGTCACCTTGTAAGACTTAATATGCCACGCTATGGATCACAATATGTCATACAGAGTATTTGTGCTTTGATTCAACATCTCTCTCTAATTTATGTATCTGACATCGTATTTCCATTCGGAATCGTCATATAAGGAAGAGAGTGGAGGTGGGAGACGGGAGGAGGGTGTGTTTGTGTGACTAACACTCAGAATAGGAACAGGGACAGCTGAGCGAGCTCACTTGGAGCAGGACCTGGGTGCCCGACAAGGGGGGCGGGGGGACCACCATCACAGCAGGGTCCTGCCATTTGCAGAGTGCAGCCTACATCCCGAGCCCCCAGTGTTCAGAGTCAGACGTTAACGGTTAACAGTCAGGTGGTAAGGGTGACCCACTGTGCCCCAGGGACGAGGGAACCCATTGGTGAGAGGTCTGGAGCCACACACATCCTTCAAGCCTGCATCGTGCCACCTTCCCAGCATCTAAGTCCCCGTGGGCTCAGAACCTGAGATTCTGACGTTTGGAAGGCCGTGCCCAACCGCACCATCTCGGCAGGGACATCACCCGTGCCTTGTCTTGCCGTCAGAGTTTAAAGCAAGACCAGGTTCTCGACCTCCCCACGTGTCCACTGCACCGTGCCTCAGCCCACTCCTGGGCTCGGCCATCCAGGGACAGGTAAGGGCCAGAAGCTTAAGCCTTCAGGGGACCCTGCACCTGCTCAGGAAAGAAAGCGGGTGCCTCTCCATCAGCAGGCGGCCACGGCCCATGCTGTGTGGCATCCATGTCCCGCTGCCAGGTAGTAAACTCAGGCAGCATATGAGGCAGTGCATCTGTGAGCCGTGTTGGGCCCCCTTTGGGGCTACAAGTAAGAGGGCTATACAGCCGCAGAAGCCAAAAGCACGTTTCACTCTGTACTATGGCCCTGGCTTTCCCCAAGTCCACAGTCCATCCTGCCATTGATTGGCTCACTCACTCATTTATTCATGTCTTCATTCTACATTCTATGCACATTATTGACAGGTGTGATTACTGACCCCACCCCAGCAACAGGAGGGAGCTGGCCATTCAGGCTGAGACACAGCACCTTGCATTCCCATGGGGCTTGGTGCAGGGCTGCAGGCGATCAGAGCCAGTTGGAATTCAGCCAGGACATTTACTGGAGCCATCTGGAAAGAGGGTCCCACTTTCTGCCAAACCCATGGGGACGGAAGGCTGGAGCTGCTTGGGGAATGTGCAGGTGACGGCCGGAGGCAACGCCCCCCCGAGGGGACCAGAGCCAGACCATGCAGAGAGCAAATGGGTCCCACTGGGGTTTCCTGTCATTGCACCTGGAAGAATCCTGACCAACCGATCACCTTCGAGGTCAGTTCCTGGCCTGCCTTTTCCACACAACCTGCAAAGGGTAGAGAGAACACAGCTGCATCACACTTCTGTGGCTTAGAGGACATGCTGCTTTGGGGTTTTTGTTAATGCCTTCTTGAATATAACCCGAGCTCCTCAACCAGGCAAGGGTCTCATTTTATATCCTCCTGTGACTCCCACAGAGCCTGTCCCGACACGGAATAAAAAACGCTTCGTGGGGCGCCTGGGTGGCGCAGTCGGCTAAGCGTCCGACTTCAGCCAGGGCACGATCTCGCGGTCCGTGAGTTCGAGCCCCGCGTCAGGCTCTGGGCTGATGGCTCGGAGCCTGGAGCCTGTTTCCGATTCTGTGTCTCCTTCTCTCTCTGCCCCTCCCCCGTTCATGCTCTGTCTCTCTCTGTCCCAAAAATAAATAAACGTCGAAAAAAAAAATTTTTTTTTAAAATAAAAAAAAAAAAACGCTTCATATGACCTTCTGTGTATTTACGCTGTAGCGTGAATTTAGATGTTCCACCCTCTTTCAATAGACTTTTTCCCAAAGTAACCCATAGCCACCCTCCCCCGCCTTTTAAAGGTTATATTCCTCAAAACGGCCCTAATCCTTCGGTTCGTACATATTCTCTTGAGCACATGCTGTGCGCCGGGCGTTGGTGCTGGGTACAGGGGACCCCGGCATCAATATGACCGGGCTCCTCCCTGGTTGGGGAGGGGAACAGACAAGGAAACATATGTGCCCTTGATGTGCGAGAGACCAGGGCAGAGGAGGAGGGTGCTGGCTGTAGCCCCAAGGAGGAAGTACCAATTCTGCACCTGGGGTTCACCAGCCACGCGGCCTCCCACACGGCGTTGGAGGATAAGGATAGGTGTGTGGACAGGTGAATATGTAACGATTTGTTCGTATAAGGGAACGTATATTGAAATCCATCTGTCATGGCCTCTAAGGAATCACTGTAACATGAAGTCTGAAAACACAAGAAAAACTAAGCACTCCTATGACGTCATGAATAAACAGGCTTGACCCATGTTCGTAGAATTGGCACCTTCTTCCCAGGGGCCACAAACCCATGGCTCCCTTCACATTTTAATTTGAAAATTTACAAAAGCGGGGGAAAAAAGGGTAGCATTGTATTTTCGAAAGAATGCAGCCCTGTGGTCCCAGAAATTAATCATCTCAGGCCCTGAGGGCAAAGCAATCTTAATATGCTCTCTTCCTCCCCACCGCAAAATCCTAGAGCAAAGTCACTCAACACATCTTTTTGAAAACGCTGTATATACTAAGCAATATGCAGGATGATAATAATACAACAGTGTTCCCAGAAAGTCTGGAGGCAAATCAAATCAGGAACATTTCTTGATCACTTGCTCAGCATTGTGACCAAATTTATCATTTATATCAGATGCTACAAGGCCAGTGATAGTTTCATAATCTAGTTACTGTTCATTATTTTACTGTGTATATTACAATATTTGCCTACCTAACACCCACAGCCCCAGCTGTGGGGAAGGACCAGGCTGTACTTTCAGGGGCCCCCGTCCACTCTCAAGGCAGATGGCGAGGGTTAGACTGATACGGTGCTCAGGCCTGGGCCGCGGGAGCTGCCTGTCATTCTGGTACGACAAGCAGGTCAAGGGAGAATGTGACCCAGTATAGGCCAGTCAGAACCAGAGCATCAGTCCCTGGAATACTGGGGGAAAGAAAATAGGAGACTGATGTTTTCTTTGCACTGGTTTATCCGACCTGGGGAGACAAAAGGCTGAATTTGCCTGGATCCGCCGTGGGGAGAAAGTGCACCTGAACACCAGAACCACCTGCCGGGGCAGGTCAAGACTCCGTGACTCCATTTAGCTCTTTCTCCAGTTCTGCTCACTTGAGCCAGCGAGTCTGACCCTAAACTTTTCGATCGCATAAATCAATAAATTCCCTTCTTTGGCTTAAGCTATGGAAGAGAATGTCTGCCTTGCGATCGAAGCATCTAAATGAACAACGTGTTGAATTCCCTCCGCTCTGGGGCAGTCGATCAGTGCAAGAGCCAGGTATCTTTCTCTGTGTGTATCCTCCACTGGACCCAGCATGCTGCCCCCGGAGGACGCACTCAGCTAACACCCCCTGAGGGAATGAACTGCTCAGATCCTGACGTGGCAAGGAAATCCACACACTGTTCACCAAGCAGCATCCACATGTCTGCTCAAGGTGTTCCAGCAAAGTGGAGACTGAACCCGGAGAGTCCTGGTTGGAGTTGGTCCTCAGCTCTGTGAGTTCTCACAAGCACGAGCGGGCTCTGGGAAACTTGTAAGTTCAGATAAAACTCATAGGAGAATGATTAAAGCAGATGGTAATTTACTAATAACCATACTAGCTGCCAGTGACTGAACAGTTACCACGAGACAGAAACTTAGCTACACATTTACACATCTCATCTCTGTTGCCCTATAACACTCAGGAAGGAAAAGAAACCCCTCATCCATCTTCACTTGGGGGGTGGGTCATGACAGCCAAGGGTGGCTTTCTAAGCAGATGCCATCTGCTCATGCAGCTGAAGCCCCAGAGCCTTCACTTGGATGGGTCCCCTTCCAAGGCCCCGCATGTTCCGCTCCTGGACGTATAGGGGAAGAAGTGCCTCCAGCCCACTCTGCAAGCATGCAGCTTGTCTAGCCTGGGGGGCCTCCCTCTCTGCCCTCGTGGCGGTCCTGGGGATGGAAAGCGGCTGTGGCCACCCCGGCCACGGCAACAAGCCAGCCCTGACCGCGCACCGAGTCTGTTCAAGAAGGATCTGAAAGGCAGCTGTCCATCCTGTTGGCTCAGCTCCATGCTCGAGGCTATCGCAGTCCTACAGAGGCGGCCCCCAGGTGCCAGCGCATGGTCTCGCAGCTGAAAGGGACTTCCCTAGAGTGCCAATAATCCGAAACAAGTACCCCTCAGCCATGCCAGGAGAAAGACTGAATTCTCTTTCTACGCACTCAAAAGGCAATAATATTCCAAAATTATTGTCCTACGAAGAGACGTTCAAAAAACACAGAGCCAAACACTCTAGGGGACAAAGGTATTGTGGAGATGTGTCAGTAATCCAGGTATGCTAGATTTCTGGATTTTTGTTATGGTTGTGATATTGGTCAGTGTTTTAGATTTGTAATTTGCTGTGATTTTTCTCCGCCCTAAATAAATTTTACCTTCCCTTCTTAATGTTATATTCATCATTTTGTACTCTTTTTTTTTTAAAGAGAGTACCAAAAACCATATAAGCTTCAAACCCCACAAAACCTGAACCCACCCCCGGCTTTGAGAAATTCTGGCCTGTCCAAAATAAGTCCTCATTGCCTACGAGGATGCCTGTAAAGCATTCCTTGTTTACCAAGAGAGAAGCATCCCTTATTTTTAAGCCCTGGAAAGAGAAATTATGTGTGACTGTTTTGGATAACTCTTACCATGTTTAAGCTTCAAGAGATTCACAAAGGCATGAAATGCTGGTTTCATAACTGGAATATTTCCCTGGGTTGCTAGAGACAGAAAGACACTTATGAGTGGGGTTGTGCCCACCCCCCAAATTCTTTTCATCCCAACCCCTAGCACCTTAGAAGGCAACTGTCTTTGGAAACAAGGTCTTTAAAGATGTGATTAAACTAAACTAAGACCCTTAGGCTGGACCCTAATCCAAGATGACTGGCGTCAGGAGGAGAGAGACTCCAGGGCACGTTTGCACAGAGAGGTGACCATGTGAAGAAGTTAACAAGAGGGTGGACATTTGCAAGCCAAGGAGAGAGACCTCCAGGGAAGCCAACTCTGCTGGCACCTTAATCAGTCAAAATACAAGTGTCTGTGGATTAAGCGACCCATTCTACGGTGTAGTGTAATGGCAGCCTGAGCAAACTAAGACACCTTGACAGAAGACCAGATTCGGAGGGGAAAGGGAACTGCCTGAAGGAAAGTTTAGTCCATTCCAAGTTTTCTAGAGGACCAGTCCTGAGGCTGCACCGCCCTCCCGCCATGGCCCACTTCTGAACCGATGATGGCAGGTCTGGTCTCCAGGGAACCGAACCCCGGGGCGGGGGGATGGACACTTCTGAGTCCTCCCTCCGAGCCCCACCCCCACCTGCTTGCTCCCCAAGTCCTTGGCTTGTCCTCTCTGCTTCTCCAGAGAACTCCTTCCCAGCCTGATGTCCTATTTCCTTCTCCCACCCACAGCTAAGGCCCCAACTGCAGCCACCCTAATATTCCACTAATCATCTCCAGATAACCCTACGCCAGCTCCCAGTATCTCCCCTGCGAGTTTCCGAGTCTGGTCTTCTGCCTGTAAACCACCACCCCCCACCCTCCGCCTGAACAAGAATGCTCTCTGTCCCTTCTTTCAAGTCCCCTCCCTTAATGACCCCAGGGGCCCTCCTCTGCCAGCAAGTGGAGACCTTGGCGGCCACCCTCTCCTTCATCTATGTTTAGTTTCCAGCCACCGATCACCACATAAAATTTGAGTCTCCCCCCCATCCCTCTATTCCCTGCTTAAAATGTAATCCCCCAAACAGAGACTGATGCCAAAAAAAAAAAAAAAAAAAAAAAAGGAAAAAAAGCCAAGCCTGCAGAAACGTTCCAGAGAAGTTGGTACAACTAAAATATTTAATTAATGAATGAAATGTCTCCGGTAGGAAGAATTGGTTAAATTCTTGGCATGTGCTTTATTTTAATAGTGATCTACGCATGCGGGTCACACAGTGGCCTGCACATGCCCGATCGTCCTTTGGGAAAGGGCCAGGCTTGGAACCTGTTCAGATGCTCTTTAGCTGGGAGATAAGCCCCTGTCAGGGGATCCTCCCAGCAGATCCCTCTGTTGGAAAAGCTCCTCATGAAAGCACACAGGTGAGTGGGGCCATTTGTTCACATGGATGGCAGTTGGCCAAGACTGTGATTTGAAGAAAGCCACTGTGCCCAGAACATCTCCCCACCGTTGACAGCTCAGCACTCTGGCCAGGAATAAAATCCTTGTCATGCAAGCTACGGGTGCCCAGTCTCCCCAGTTACCCGACAGGAGGGCTCAGCCATCTGACTGCGCTCCCTGCCTAGACTTCAGAGTCCCTGGAGCTTAAATGCAGGAGGGGGCAGGGACAGTCACTGCAGAGACAGGCGGGTCTCTCTTGCGGCCTCCCCCCTTTCCTTCTTTTCCTCCCTCACCCATACCCCAGGCCTGAGCAGCACAAGAGCCTCTCTGGCCTCCACATTATGACCCCATCAGCAAGGGGCCATCATAGGATGATGGGCCGGTCCCTTAGGACCACAAGAACACACGAAAACTGGGATGGAAAGGGGGCTATTTTCCGAGTCTCCTCACCATCCTGTCTGTTAAGAGCCACCCATGTATAAGAGACAAGACTGATCACCCCCTTTTTATGCCTACACTGTCCCCTAAGTCAGCTCCCACCTGGCTCGGGTAACCACTGAGCTGCCCTGAACTTAACACATGCAGCTCACCACTGCCTAGCGTGAGGGTGGCTTAACAATAAAGCTACAAAAGCCCTTAACAATTTAAAGACACTTCTTAAAAATAGATAATGGAGAGTCTCCAAATATCTGCATTCATAGTTCTACTATAGTTTCAAAATATAAGAAAGAATAGCTATTTGTCAAGGAGAATGTCTGTTACAAGAACATAGCATTGGATAACTGTAAGTGCTCCCCGGGGATTTGTGCATCAGTAACACATGACCTCTCTCTTTTTTTCCCCTTTTCTAAAGAAATTTAACAATTACGCTGTTGCTAAACACGAACTATTCAGTGTAACCATCTGGCCACTGAAATTCAATTCAGAGCCCCTAAGAGTCACCTGCTCCCCTTTGGAAGGTCAATTACATTTCAAGATCCGTAATAAGCAGAAGCGTAAATGTAAGAGAAAAAAATTGTTGAGGCTGCAATTATGTGAAGTTCATCACCCACAGTCTCCAAATAAGCAAATTAGAGAAACCATCTTTCATCCAAGCATCAAAATTAATGCAATAAACCAAAATCAAATATGACGTGGAAAAAATCAGATACACGGATGTTAAGTAAACCAGCGTTAACTTACCGAAGACAAAGGAGTAAAATGATACTGATAAAAGGTTTCATACCTTCATTAAACATGGGATAAGGTACTCCCAATCAGCTCTTCCCAAAAGGCCACAGATTCACTTTTGCATAGGATGCCGTTCGTACTGACCCAATAAAAATGTGGTTGATACATTGATACTTAATATATCTCTATAGTTTATAGAATTATATCAAACTCCTGTACTTTCCAATCATGCTGTTTTTAATTTTGATGCAATAGTCATGTCAAATCTACCCAAAGATCCTACCTTCATTAACTACACGTAGAGAATATTCCTGAATATTTTATCATTAAGAATATGACATATTTAGCACCACCTGATGGTAAAAAAAGAGAGATGAAAATAGGCCTTAATATTTGAATCATGCAAAGAGAAATTATTATATTTTCATATGAGTGTGTATATTTTTGCAACATTAAACATTTTGAGGATTTTAGCATGTGACACCAGTTTTCTTAGACATTAAAAATTTTAGAGAGAGTTTCATGTAAACTCTACCAAAATTGTATTTATGCAGAAAATAAAATATAACTGCCTAAGTATAAGAATTCACAAATCACATAAATATTTCTTCATATCAAAAACTTTTATCTGATAATCAAGTTAAAGTTATAAGCCATATAGGGGCGCCTGCGTGGCTCAGTCAGTTAAGCGTCCGACTTCGGCTCAGGTCATGATCTCACAGTTCGTGAGTTTGAGCCCCATGTGGGGCTCTGTGCTGACAGCTCAGAGCCTGGAGCCTGCTTCAGGTTCTGTGTCTCCCTCTCTCTCTCACCTTCCCCTGGTCAGGCTCTGTCTCAAAAATAAATAAACATTAAAATTTTTTTTTAATTTATAAGCCATATAAAATTCTGTATGTAACAAAAATTCTTGAATTGTGACAAAGTATGTGCCAGGGGAAAGTACTAAAATATTACAGGTGTTGCAGCACAAAATCCTTCCCCAAGATTGAACTTCTCTATACTTAAAATACAAATATGTTGAAAACATGATGGAGACCTCCCATTTTAATATGGAAGTGTACAAAAGGAATTTCAACCTTCTTCAAAGGCAACCTGCAAGTTTTGACAAAACTCAAAGGCACAGGTAATCCCAAACCAAAGTATATAAGAAATGGATAGGAAATGTGGTGACTGCTGGTCAAGCAGAAAAGAGGATTCCATGGCTGCAGAAATTTAGACAAGGCTGAGAAGGTAAAAGTCCCAAAGAAAGTGGCATAGTCTAAGGTCACGCGCACCTCTGTTGTTGAGGACAGCTGGCAGAGGTGAGCAGTGAGTAGCTCCCATAGTCTGAGTTTGGCACAAGGAAAGTGGGATATGATGGGCTAGATGGGCAATCAGCCAGAACCGCCATATATTCAGGAAGTAGTCTGTTGGTGAGGCAAGAAGTAGAAGAGAATCTTGACATTATGGGCAGAGTTGCTTCTGAACATGTCAGATGACTTTACAAGTAAAGTCTGGGGAAAGTGCTCTCAAACCCAAGTCCCTGTGTCCTTTGAAGAATTCCTACATATGTGTCCATAGCCCTTCATTGTGTTATTTTGCAATTAGCTGGAAAAGCTCTGAGGACTAAAGAAAATGTTGAGAACCTACCCAAAGACGTAACAATCAAGATTGAAAAACAATCAAAATAAAGTGAAAATATGCAAACAATTAACAAGGACTAGAAAGAAAGATAAGAAAGACAAACAAGAGATCCAACAAATGCCTAATTGGTATTGACAAGGTGGGACAGGGTTAAATGCATATGTTTAAATAGATATGTTAAGAAAACTTTCCAGGGGAGCCTGAGTGGCTCAGTTGGTTGAGTGTTCAACTTTGGCTCAGGTCATGATCTCAGAGTTCGTGGGTTTGAACCCCACATCAGGCTCTGTGCTGACAGCTCAGAGCCTGAAGCCTGCTTTGATTCTCTGGCTCCCTCTCTCTCCCTGCCCCTCCCCCCCAAAAAATAAAATAAACATTTAAAAAAAATTTTTAAGAGAACTTTCCAGAAATAAAACATCTCAATCTGCAGAATCAAAAGGCGGTTCCCAGGAAAAACTGACAGAGGCAATAGACATACTGAAGAAATAAAAGAGAAGGTGTATTCTATAAAGGAATGCAAGAACAAAAATTCAAACCTTCGATAATACTGAAAGAAACATACATATACCAAAATATCAGGCCACAAAGATAACCTCAAGTAATTCCCAAAAGTAGAAATAATAAGACAAAATGCTTTGATTACAATGAGCAAACTAGAAATTAATAATGAAACCAAAACACAAAAAACTAACAAACAATATCTACCACTTGCAAACTTAAAGACTCTCAATCCATAGTCAGAAAAGAAGTCAGGACTAAAATTGTATTATAACTAGAAAACTGCAACAAATAAAAGGATGCCTAGAAGACTCCATGGGCTACATCTATAGCAGAGCTCAGAGAAAAGTGCATAGTCCTGTATGTATATTATAACCAGAAAAAATAAAAAATACATGAGTAGATCATCCAATGAAAAATGATAGAAAATAGATAAGAAAAGAAAGCCAAGAAAAACAGAAGGGAGGAATTAGTAAACAAAATATAAAACTAACTAGAAAAGTGAAAATGGTAGTAATGATAAATCCAAGAATTTAAGTACCTACATACATTCATACATACATCAACTATTATCTAGCCTAATGTTTTTAGCCTAATTTTTAACAAATAAGAAAGCACAAATAAACAGTCTAAGAAATTACAAGGAGAGAAACTTCAGGAATCATAAGACACCACTTTTCTGAACTCTATGTGATTCTAAGAACCTGAATTGAAGAGATTATTTTCTGTAAAATAATAATTTCCAAAACTTATATAAAAATGAAAATTCAGGGGCACCTGAGTGGCTACGTTAAGCATCAGACTCTGGGTTTCAGCTCAGGTCATGATCTCATGGTTCATGAGATCAAGCCACACGGCCAGCTCTGTGCTGACAGCGTGGAGTCTGCTTGAAATTCTCTCTCTCCCACTCTCTGTCTCTGCCCCTATCCCCACTCATGCTCGCTCTCTCTCTCTCTCTCTCTCTCTCTCTCTCTCTTAAAATAAACATTAGGGGTGCCTGGTGGCTAAGTCGGTTAAGCGTCCAACTTCAGCTCAGGTCATGATCTCACAGTTCGTGGGTTCAAGCCCTGCATCAGGTTCTGTGCTCATAGCACAGAGCCTGGAGCCTGCTTCAGATTCTGTGTCTCCCTCGCATTCTGCACCTCCCTTGCTTGCACTCTGTCTGCCTCTCTCTCTCTGTATCAAAAATAAATAAATATAAAAAAATTTGATAAATAAATAAACATTAAAAAAATGAAAATTCAAAGTAGATCAACTACTCTAGAGGAAATTAAAAAGAAATTGCTAAAGGGTTGACACTTCCCCCAAAGCAGTAAGTTAAGATGATTTGGCAGGAGAATTCTATTCAATTCTTTAAGAAACAGGTAATCTCACTGTTCTTTTAAAGTATTCTAGAAAAATAAGGAAGATTACCAATCCTGTTTTAAGCTACCATAATATTTAACACAACAACAAAGATTCCATGAAAAAAGAAACCATAATTTATGAATATCAGTGCAAAATCTTTAAGAAGATATTAAAAGAACAATATACAACAACCAAGTATCATTAATCTCAAAATGCAAGAATGTTTACAATTTATTGAGTTGATTAACACAAATCATCATTGAGGAACTTCTGGGGAAGACGTAGGAGCAGGAGGACCCAAAGCTCATCTCCCCTCATGGATACAGCTAGATAACAGCCACATCAGTGTAAATAACCCAGAAAATGACCCAAAGACTGACAGAACAGACCCTCCAAAGCTAAATGTAGAGAAGCAGCCACATAAAAGAGGGTAGAAAGAATGGAAACACAGCTGGGAGTCAACTGGACCCACAGGACTGTTGGTGAGAGGGAGAGACATGGTGGTGCAGAGAGGGCAAAGGAGTAGACCCCCACTCCAAGCACCCCAGGTATGGGGGGCCCACACAGGGAAGACAAATCCCTGTAACATTTGGCTTTTAAAACTAAAGGGGCCTGGCTTCATGAGTTCTTACAATCAGTGGGGCTTAGCACCTGAACTTTAAAATTCAGTGGACTTGGCTCTGGGAGAGCTGGAGAGCAATAGGAAAATGAGTCCCCACCCTTAAAGAGACAGCATAACAATCAGCCCCTGCTGAGATACACCAGATACAGGGACAGTTGCGGGAGCTAGCACAGCACCAACACTCTCCACCTGGCTTGCTAACAGCATGCCCCACCTTGGTGAGCTTCTGCAGATCTGCCCCTCCCAACCTGGCCAACCTCAGTAAGAATTTTCTCAGGTTGCTTCAGACCCCCTCCTGCAGCGGACAGCATGGACCTCGCTGACACTATGCACCTGCATTCTCCTGCAGACCTGCCCCCTCCAATGTGCCTTTGTCCAGAGTTCATCCAAAGTGGCGCCACAAGCCTTGCAGTGTGTAGCAGCCCTGACAGGGGTCAACACTACTCTAAAGTGATTCCTGCCCCAGTGAGAGGAGCAGATAACCACATACACCAGTTCAACTGCAACTCTCATGGTGGGGTAAGAGCAGATATCAGGTCTCTCTGCAGGACCCAACCACCAACCATAGCTTCTCAGGGGACAACACAAGGAAAGCACTCTGCAGCTTGGTGACACTGCATCTCTGGCCAACAACTGGTCTAACTCAACTCAAGTCCAAAGCGACCACAGACTGGCCCCCTAACAACACGGGGGCTAAACCCTGCCCACAGCAAGAAAAGAGAACCACTGCATGTGACTGGACTAAAGGCAAATGCGGCTCAACCATAAGAGCAGGGCACATGCAACACACATAGGGGACACCCCTGAAGCATCAAGTTCTGGTAAATAGGGGAGATTGCACTACAGGACACTATAGGAACTCTTCTTCATAAGGCCACTACTTTCAAGAGCAGGAGACATAGCTGACTTCCTAACACATAGAAACATATGCAGAGAGTTAGACAAAATGAGGAGACAGAGTAATATGGCCCAAATGACAGAACAAGGCAAAATCACAGCACAACTGCTAAATGAAACTGAGATAAGTAGTATTCCTGATAGAGAATTTAAAGTAATGGCCATAAAGAGATACTCACTGAACTTGAGAAAAGAGTGGAGGACATCAGTAAGACCCTCAACAAAGGGACAGAAAACATACAAAGGAACCAATCAGAGAGGAATAACTCAATAACTGAAACAAAAAATATACTAGAGGGAATAAAGAATAGATGAGAAGAAGTAGAAGAGTGGACCAGTGACCTGGAAGACTGAGTAATGGACAGCAATCAAGCTGAACAGGAGAAGGAGGGAAAAAAGAATAAAAATTTAAAATAGACTAAAGGAACTCAGTAACACCATCAAGCATAATAGCATTCATATTACAGGGATCCCAGAAAGAGAAGAGAGAAAAGGAGGCAGAAAAATTATTTGAAGAAATAATAGCTGAAAACTTCCTGAATAAAAGGAAGGAAAGAGAAATCTGGATCTAGGAAGCACAGAGAGCCTCCAACAAAACCAACCCAAGGAGGTCCACACCAGACACATAGTAATTAAAGTGGCAAAAGTAGTGATAGAGAATTTTAAAAGCAGCAGGATAAAAGAAAACAGTTACATACCAAGGAAATCCCAAAAGACTATCAGCTGATTTTTCAGCAGAAACTTTGCAGGCCAGAAGGGAGTGGCATGATATACTCAAAGTGTTGAAAGAATAAACCTGCACTCAAGAATATTCTATCCAACAAGGCCATCATTCAGCATAGAAGGAGAGATAGTTTCCCAGACAAACAAAAGTTAAAGGAATTTATCATCACTACCCAGCCTTATAAGAAATGTTAAAGAGGACTCTTTGAGTAGAAAGGATAAACCATAAGCAAGAGTAAGAAAAGTAGGAAGCACAAAAGCAGTAAAATTGAGTCTATCTATAAAAATATGTCAAGGAATTCACAAAACAAAAGGATGTAAATTATGACATCATATACTAAAATGTGGGAAGGGATAGAAGTCAAGAATGGGCCCAAACTTAAAGCAATCATCAACTGAATACAGACTGCTAGATGCAGTCTGTATTATATTATTATATATAAACTGAATGGTAGCCACAAATCAAAAACCCATAATAGATATGCAAAAAATAAAGAAGAAGGCATCCCAATATATTACTAAAGAAAGCCAGAAAACTGTGAGAGAAGTGAACAAGAGAAGAAAGGGACAGATAGAACTACAAAAAGAATGACACAACAGGAAACAAAATGGCTATAAGTACATACCTACCAATTATTACTTTGAATGTAAATGGACTAAACACTCCAATCAAAAGACATAAAATGACATAGAGAATGGATAAAAGAGTGAGACCCATCTGTATGCTGCCTGCAAGAGACTCACGTCAGACCTAAAGATACATGCAGATTGAAATTAAAGAGATGGAAAAGCATTTATCAGGCAAATGGAAGTTAAAAGAAAGCTGAGGTAGCAATACTTATATCAGAAAAAATAGACTTTAAAATAAAGACTGTAACAAGAGACAAAGAAGGACACTATATAATCATAAAAGTAACAATCCAACCAGAAGATATAATAATTGAAAATATTTATGCACCCAACATGAAAGTACCCAAATACATAAAGTAGCCAATAATAAACAAAAAGAAAATAATTGAACTAATACAATAATAGTAGGGGGTTTTAATACCACACTTACATCAATGGATAGATTACCCAAACAGAAAATCAATAAGGAAACAGTGGTTTTGAATCATACATTGGACAAGATGGATCTAGCAGATATATTCAGAACATTCCATCTTAAAACAGCAGAATACACATTCCTTTCAAGTGCACATGGAACATTCTCCACATTAGATCACATTTTAGGTCACAAAACGAGTCTCAACAAATTCAAACAGATTGAAGTCATTTCATGTGTCTTTTCCCACCACAACACTGAAAGTAGAAATCAACCACAATAAAAAGTCTAGAAAGAACAAAAACACATGGAAGTTAAATAATATGCTACTAAACAATGAATGGATCAACCAAGGAATTAAATTGAAAATCAAAAAATACATAGAGACAAATGAAAATGAAAACACAATAGTCCAAAATCTTTGGGATGCAGCAAAAGTTATTCTAAGAGGGAAGTTTATAACAACACAGCCTTAGCTTAAAGAGCAAGAAAAATCTCAAACAACCTAACATTACGCGAAAAGGAACTAGAAAAAGAAGAACAAAGAAAACTCCAAACTAGTAGAAGGAAGGAAACAATAAAGATTAGAGTAGAAATAAATGAAATAGAAACTAAAAAGAAGAAGAAGAAGAAGAAGAAGAAGAAGAAGAAGAAGAAGACGACGACGGGGGGAGGAGGAGGAAGAGGGAAGGAGGAGTTGGAGGAGGAGGAGGAGGAGGAGGAGGAGGAGGAGGAGGAGGAGAAGGTCAATGAAACCAGGAGCTCTTTCTCTGAAAAGATTTAAAAAAATGATAAACCTTTAGCCAGACTTGTAAGAGAGAGACTGAGAGGACTCAAAAAAATTAGAAATGAAAGAGGAGAAATAACAACCAACTCAGATAAATACAAAGGATCATAAGAGAGTATTTTGAAAATTTACATGCCAACAAATTGGACAACTTAGAAGAAATGGATAAATTTCCAGAAACATAAAACCTCCCAAAACTGAATCAGGGAGGAATAGAAAATTTGAACAGAACAACAATGAAATGGAATCAGTAATCAGAAAACTCCCAACAAACAGAAGTCCAGGACCAGATGGCTTCACAGGAGAATTCTACCACACATTATGGAAGAGTTAATACCTATTCTTCTCAAACTATTCCAAAAAACAGAAAAGGAAGGAAAGCTTCCAAATTCATTCCATGAGACCCTAACCTTGTTACAAAAACCAGATAAAGACACTACAAAAAAAAAAAAAAAAAGAGAGAGAGAGAGAGAGAAATACAGCCCAATGTCTCTGAAGAACATTGATGCAAAAATCCTCAACAAAATGTTAGCAAACAGAATCCAACAATACATTAAAAAATCATTCATCGAGGGGCGCCTGGGTGGCTCAGTTAATTGGGCGTCTGACTTCAGCTTGGGTCATGATCTCGCGGTCTGTGAGTTCAAGCCCCACAGCAGGCTCTGTGCTGACAGCTCGGAGCCTGGAGCCTGCTTCAGATTCTGTGTCTCTCTCTCTCTCTGCTCCTCTCCCACTCATGCTCTCTCTCTCTCTGTCTGTCTCTGTCTCTCAAAAGTACATAAACATTTTTAAAAAATTTTTAAAAATCATTCATCACAATCAAGTAGGATTTATTCCTGGGAGGCAGGTGGGGTTCAATATTCACAAATCAATCAACATGATACATCACATCAACAAAAAAAGGATAAAAACCATACTATAATTTCAATAGATGCAGGAAAAACATTTGACAAAATGCAACATCCGTTTATGATAAGACTCCTCAACAATAGGTTTAGAGGGAACATTCCTCAACATAATAAAGTCCATCTATGAAAAATCCACAGCTAACATCATCCTCAATGGGGAAAAACTGAGAGCTTCTCTGCTAAGGTCAGGAATAAGACAAGGATGTCCACTCTCACCACTTTTATCCAACATAGTACTAGAAGTCCTAGCCATAGAAATTAGACAAGAGAGAAAGAAAGAAAGAAAGAAAGAAAGAAAGAAGAAAGAAAGGCATCCAAATTGGTAAAGAAGAAGTAAAACTCTCAGTATTTGCAGATGACATGATACTATACATAGAAAACTCTAAAGACTCCACCAAAAAATTATTAAAACTCATAAATGAATTCAACAAGATCGCAGGATACAAAATCAATACACAGAAATCCATTGCATTTCTATACACTAATAACAGAAGAAGCAGAAAGAGAAATTAAGAAAACAATCCCACTTACAATTGCACCAAAAAGAATTAAATACTTAGGAATAAACTGAACCAAAGAGGTGAAGACTTGTACTCCGAAAACTATAAAACATTGTTGAAAGAAATTGGAACAGAAACAAATGGAAAGATATTCCATGCTCATGAATTGAAAGAGCAAATATTGTTTAAATGTCCATACTTCCCAGAGCAATCTACACATTTAATCCCTATCAAAATACCAACAGCATTTTTCACAGAACTAGAACAAATAATCCTCAAATGCATGTGGAACCACAAAAGACCCTGAACAGCCAAAGCGATCTTGAAAAAGAACAAAACTGGAGGTATCACAACCCCAGATATCAAGATATACTACAAATCTGTAGTAATTAAAACAGTATGGTACTGGCATAAAAATAGACACATAGATCAATAGAACAGAATAGACAGCCCAGAAATATACCCACGATTAAATGGTCCAGTAATCTTTGACAAAGGAGGCAAGAATATACAATGACGAAAAAAGACAGTCTCTTCAACAAATGGTGTTGGAAAAACTGGACAGCTACATGCAAAAGAATGAAACAGAGCCACTTTCTTACACTATGCACAAAAAATAAACTCACAATGGAAAAAAAAAAAAACCACCTAAATCTGAGACTTGAAACCATAAAAATCCTAGAAGACGGCACAGGCAGTAATTTCTCTGACATCAGCCATAACATTTTTTTCTAGATAGGTCCCCTGAGGCAAAGGAAACAAAAGCAAAAATAAACTACTAGGACTACATCGAAATAAAAAAGCTTCTGCACAGCAAAGGAAACAATTAACAAACTAAAAGGCAACCTAGTGAATGGGAGAAGATATTTGCAAATGATATATCTGATAGAGTTGGTATCCAAAACATATAAAGAACTTACACGACTCAACCCCAAAATACATAAATAAATAAACAAAAAATAATAATCCAATTCAAAAATGGGCAGAAGACATGAACAGACATTTCTCTAAAGAAGACTTACAGATGGCCAACAGACACGTGAAAAGAAGCTCAACATTAGTAATCATCAAGGAAATGCAGATCAAAACCACAACGAGATAGCACCTCACACCTGTCAGAATGATTAAAATCAAAACCCGAGAAACATCGAGTGTTGGTGACGATGTGGAGAAAAAAGAACTCTTGTGCACTGTTGGTGGGAATGAAAACTGGTGCAGCCACTATGGAAAACCATATGGAGGTCGCTCAAAAATTTAAAAATAGAATTACTATATGACCTGGTATTCCTACTACGGGTTATTTACTCGAAGAGTATAAAAACACTTATTCAAAAAGATATATGCACAGGGCACCTGGGTGTCTCAGTTAGTGAAGCACCCGACTCTTGGTCTCAGCGCAGATCTTGATCTCAGGGTCATGAATTCAAGCCCGACATTGTGTTCTACACTGGGTGTGGAACCAACTTTTAAAAAAGATATATGCACCTCTATGTTTATTACAGCATTATTTACAATAGCCAAATTATGGAAGCAACCCTAGTGTCCATCAACAGGTGAATAAAGAAATAGTGTGTGTATATGTATATATATATATGTGTGTGTGTGTATATATATATATACGTATACACACACTATATATATTAAGTGGCCATAAAAAGAACAAAATCTTGCCATTTGCCACAACATGGGTGGACCTAGAGGGCGATCCAAGTGAAATGAGTCAGAGAAAGACAAATACCATATGATTTCACTGATAAGTGGAATTTAAGAAACAAAACAAATGAACAAAGGGAAAAGAGACAAACCACTGAGAACATACTGATGGTTGCGAGAGGGGACTTGGGTGGGGGATGGGTGAAATGGATGAAGGGATAAAGGGGACCCTTATCATGAGCACTGAGTAGTATACAGAACTGTTGAATCACTCTATTGTACACCTGAAACTAATATGACACTGCATATTAACAATACTGGAATTAAAATTTTTTTATTAAAAACCATAAATCATTGTTAGACACATCAAAAGAAAAAAAATCAAATGATCATCTCCATCTTTGAATAAGGGGCATTTTATAGGAGTTGACATCCATTTTTTTTCAACGTTTTTTGTTTTTTGTTTTTTGTTTTTTTTTTTTATTTATTTTTGGGACAGAGAGAGACAGAGCTTGAACGGGGGAGGGGCAGAGAGAGAGGGAGACACAGAATCGGAAATAGGCTCCAGGCTCCGAGCCATCAGCCCAGAGCCCGACGCGGGGCTCGAACTCACGGACCGCGAGATCGTGACCTGGCTGAAGTCGGACGCTTAACCGACTGCGCCACCCAGGCGCCCCGACATCCATTTTTAATAAATATTCTGAAATACAGGAAAAGATAGATGATTCATCAATATGATATAAAAATATAACATCTATAAAAAGAGTGTCAATTAAGTATGGATGGATGGATATTTAGTTTGTGTGTGTGCATCAACCCCAAAATGAGCATCATGTTTAATAGAGAAAAACTAGTAGCTTCCAATTCAGTCAAGAAAAAGATAAGAATGCCCACTGACACTGTGTTAGAGGTACTAGTCCATCCAATCTGATAAGAGAAATACATTGAAGTATAAAAATTAGAATGGGGAATTCACATTATATGACCTCTAACTTGGAACATACAAGGGAATCATTGGAAACACTATCACAGACACCAAGAGAATTTAGAACGATAGCTGGATGCAAATTTTATAGAGAGAAAATCAATTGCTTTTATAAGCAATATAAAAAACAACTAAAAGCAACTGTAATGACCAGATTGACGAGACTCAATATACTACTATGGACCAAGTATTGATCCTGCATACAATCTTTTTTTTTTTTATGTTTTTATTTTATTTTTGAGAAAGAAAGAGCGCAAGAGGGGAAGGAGTAGAGAGAGAGAGGGAGACACAGAATCCGAAGCAGACTCCAGGCTCTGCGCTGTCAGCACAGAGCCTGGTGCAGGTCTCGAACTCACGGACGGTGAGATCATAAGCTGAGCCGAAGTTGGACGCTTAACTGACTGAGCCACCCAGGCACCCACTCCTTCATATAATCTTAAGTAAAAATAGCAAAGTGCTGAACTGCTTGGATGTAGTAAATTATCATTTTCCCCACCCATACCCCAAATCATCTATGTAGACACATACGCTTGCATGTGCACAGAATATCTCCAGAAGGTTACACAACAAACACCTGATTCTGGTCGCCTCTGAGGGAGGAAGTTCAGTGACTATGAATCACAAGTGGAGGGGAGGCTTCCTGTTCACTGTACTTGCTTCGTAGGTTTGAACGTTGTCTCATGTGCTCCTAAGAACTAGTTCTGAAGGATTCTTTGGAGACTTGGAATGCTCATCAAATTCTAGATCTCGAAACGCACATCTCAGTCACTTGAAAAAAAAAAAAAAAAGCAACAACTGTTCTAATTTCGATTCTCATAACAACCTTTCGAGTTGTTTTACACTGAACACGTAGAGTCCTATATTGCTAGTGTTTTTAAGCACAAAATGTACCAGCATCGTTCCGGTGCACTTGTCTCATCCGTGGCACAGCGTTTTCCCGTCTTCAGGACGGAGGTGATGTGGTCTGCACTTTAGCTGCAGCCCACTCTCCGTGCCTCCCGAGTCCAGCCCCGGCATTTACCAGCTGGTAACGCTGAGCAAATTCTTGCCCTCCTGTGACTCAGCTTCCCCATCTGTAAACTAAAGATGATCACGGTTTCCTCCTCACCCTTCTGCGTGAGGATTGAATGAGTTCATTCTCGTGGAGCACTGAAACACGCATGGTTGCTGGTTCAGAAGTGTAGCTACGATTCTTTTTCAGGGTTGGGGTCTCCGTGCAGCTCTTTTGAAAAGCGAGTGTCCCCTTTGGTTGCCTGCTGAGGGAGAGTGAGCCCGCGGGGTATGTGTGGGGCTTGAGTCTTTCAGTCCTAATTCCCTGTTTGTGGTTTCTTGGTGTGTGAGAAGGTAAGACAACTGAAAAACCAGAAACCCGTGCTCTACCTCTGACTTTGGCACAAAGGGAACCCACAGCTTACGGACTTCTCATATTTTACAATGCTCGCTCTCGAAAAACAAAACAAAAAACGAAAAAAAAACCCAACCTACTTTCTTCCACTGGGCCAGGGAGACAGTAGCAGAATGATTGGTCACCTTAGAAGAACCAGACGGATTTATGTAGAGAAAATTAGGCTATGATAATGCAGAGTACATTGTCTTAGAAGATAGCCATTAAATTAGACGCAGCTACATTTTTTTCTACTTCTACTAATTTCTCAGTGTGAAAAGAAGGAGATGAAGGAAATAAAAGTTTAAGAGGTTCATTGATTCTTCCACAAACACAAACTGGGCCCCTATCCTGTGCCCGGCGATAGTGCTGATCGATGAGAACACAAGGAGGCTGTGCTCTAGGAGTTCAGCCCAGTGCCTCCGCTCATGCACCAATCATCAGGATTTTAGATTAAAGAGGGTTTGATTTTCTATCATATTTGTGTTTTTGGAAAAGGCACCTTACCCAAATATTGTCCTTTCAAATCCCGGTATCTATCTGCATAGCTGAAACGCCTTTCCCACTTCTTTGGCTATAGGACACATCACTCAAAAGTGAATCAAATCTCTTATCCCAACAACACCCTTCCCTTCCCCCAGCACCTCCCTTGGGTGGCTGAGGCAGGGCCCCTCTCCTCTCCCTTGTCACTCTGGGGGATCCCTTCTGGAGCCCGGGACATATCTATCACCACAGCCCTCCTTCCTGAGAGACCCCAAGCTCCTGGACGGCACGGACTGCATTGCCCTCGGTCACTATATTCTCAACCCCCAGTGCAATACCTTCCATGAATGGCTGTTAAGGGAATAAGTGAGCAGTTCCAGAAACTTTCTGGTCTTCCCTTTACCCAACACAGCAGCAATTCCCCTCTGGGATCTGTAGGGCAGGGTCCTTGTCTTAGCTGGAATTCACTGAGCACAACTCATAAGTAACATGGCCTGGTTCTCCCTGCCAACAATTACGGCTATCTAGAAAATACTGACCAACTGTAGGTCGCCTTCAGGCCATATCACCTTCTGATAGATGCATATAATGCTTCAAAATTTTATTAGAAACAGTTACATGCAATGAAAAGATTCTCTTTTAAAACAGAAAGTATAAAAATCTCCATGAACACCCAAGTCTACAGCAACGGTATGCAGATGAAATTCTTTGCCAGGAACTTGACTGTTAGTGAACTGTTAGGAATTCCCTTCTGTCCTTGAAAGAATGAACTTCAAAGTCAACCTGAAACCATAAGGTGAAAACATATGCAAATGTATAAAAAACGAGCTTGCCCCGGCTGGGAAAGCCATCACCAAAACCAAAAAGAAGTCTCTGTTGTTCGGACACTTTGAGACTTGATAGTTTCACAAGAAATAGGCAGGGGTTTCTAAGGTCTTGGTCTGCTCAGTCATTCTAGGGCTGCCTTATTTGTGGTTCTCAAGGCTCTCTTCATGTGTTGCCTCTGCGTGGGTTTGGTTTTTTTCTTGTTTTTTTTTTTTTTTTGTTTTGTTTTGTTTTTGGCCACTTTTCTACTCTCTTGATCATTTCAATACCAGCAGGAGAGTAGGAGAAGCAAAGAGAGATGGTATCATAATAACCCCCTTTTTTCTCTACTGTATTTATGATAAGAGGCTTTAGGGGAAAGAGTGCTCAATTCCACAGCTGAAATCAGGGCTTTGAATAATTCCGGGACTTCGATGATCATGCACTGGCTCCCTCCTGTCTCCACAGACATTTGACTCAAGGCAACAAGTACGTCTTCAATCTATTCTTTCCCAAAGTGCTAGGCATTTTGAGAAATACAAGAGGACCAGAAGTTTGATCCCTGTTTTGGGGGAAGCTTTCATCTTTTGAGCGAGATGAGATCTACACGTGTGAAATAATTAGGAACCATTATTAAGATATAAGAGGTATCCAATGTTCAAATTAGCAGAACAAATGTATTCTAGAAATTCTGGTCACTGGCTTGGTGTTCTCCAGCCACATCTTCTGTCTCATCCCCAGCTACAGTGTGGGGCGGGGGTCTGACGGGTATGAACCCCAGTCTCGCCTTTGCGTCCTTCGGGATTTAGTTCACGCCAGGACCAGCAATTTCACATGGCGCAAAAGCGGTGGTGACAATGACAGCCCAAGACTTTTTCCTGGCAGAGATACTCTGAGGGCTCTGAACGCCTTATACCACCAGCAGCAGGACGAACGGACTCCTTGGTTTCCAGCTCGGAAGGCTTCTCGCTGGGGCCCCTCAGGCTCTGCGCGAAAGCTACAGGAGGTGACTGATGTCAGCCTTCTGTGACCACCTCAAGTGACCTCAAGGAGCTATCAAAAACAGGAAGAACCGGAAAACCAGTGAAGCAGAGGCATGTGATATTTTGGAGCAATCAGATACGATAGAAACATAATGCATGAAGATGACCTAAGGGTCTTTCTTGTGTCTATTCAGAAATCAGAAAACCTCGGTTTTTACAACCGTAACAAATTATACCCCGTGACACGCAAGTATTTGGAGAACTGCTTGCAAGCACGTATATACTCTTTTCCCCTCTTGGATATATGATCCCCTGTAGCTAACGAGCTCCCCAGCAGCCCTTTGGAGCGATTGCAAGACTGGATCCCCACTAAGACCTCGGAGAAAGCATTTACTAACCTACTTTGAGGCTGGCTTTCACTCAGGTGACAAAGCCATCGACCGGGAGGCGCCCAACAGTCGCTCTCTGGTCTCTGACCCCCACTGAGTACTCCACTCAGAGGCGCTTTGTCAAAGAGAGCAAAAACTTTGTTCCAGCCTGAAAACCGAGTTCTATGACACTCATGGATTAAAACACAGAGCCATTTTCCATTCTCTTTGCGTGTCAATTCGTTTGCTGCACTGAAACTACTACTTAAAGCCGTTTGATTCGTAGCCAGTCTCCTCCTCACAAATCACAGCTGCGGTGTGGCGCTCAGGGCCCCCCGGGGGCCGGCGCACTTACCTTTTATAAGAGACGTGAGCGATCCCGGATCAGAGACCGCCTGACCCTGCCGGCACCCCCTGGCTGTCCTCTGCTCCTCATTCCCGAGGGGGCTTCAGGCCTGGTCTTGGCAAGCGTGCTGGTTGTGTTCTGTTTTTATTTTTTGAATTCAGGAATGTCAAGATTAAAATCTTTGTGCCTCCTGTGTTTCACTGGCTGTAGAACTGCAGCTGTGCCCCTGGTCCCTTCCGGGTCCCCTTGCAAAGACAGTTCCTTTGGGACGCGGATGGAGGCCGAAATCACCTTGGCGATCACAGGAAGCACTGGGCCGCTTTCTCATTTGGTGGGGGAAGCTGACTGATACCCACAAAAGCTTCCCACAAAATGTCCTTCCGGGACCCAGGTGAAGGATGCCCAAAGTCAGTCATTTGCTGTGCCTCCTGCTTCTGTCCAGCGTCTGCAGAATTTGGGAAGCCGGGCAGAAGTGCATCAAGGAGGTGAGGGCTCGAGGTCCAGCTGCAATGCCTTGGAGAGCCAAGATGCGGGCCGCCCTCTTCCAGAGTCTTCGCTGGCGGAGGATGGGCGTTGGGAGAGAGAGGGGTGATGACGTATTCTCGTAGCCAAGGGTGGTGGCAGTGAGTCTCTGAGCCCAGATCTGAAAGTTTATTTATCTTTCCAGAAGACACACGATGGTGAGTGTCTCGGTGCAGTTCACACGGCCGAGCTGGTGTTCTGACTTCCCAGGACACATGACCTGTCTCCATGGCCCCTCTTGTTCACCTGTCTCAGTTATGAAGGTGAGGGTGTCCTGCCCCCCAGGAGTGGGTTACAGGAGGCTTCTTCTCCCTGGTGAAGGAGATAGGGAGCTCCCTCCCCATCTGCCACCACTGAGCCATGTCACCTGAGGCAAGCCACATAAACTCTCAAGTCCTCACTTTGTTTTCAAGTAGAATAAAGCTCATGGGTTACATGTCAACTCTCTTCTAACTCTAGAGTTAAATTATTCTAAGACGTACGCAGTCGAGGAAACTGGATGCTTATGAGAACAGCGCCCCCCAGAGAATGCTCCAGAGAGCCAGGTAAGGGATGCCTGATCAGAGACATGTGGGAAGTGCTGGGTTTCTTAGGGCAGGACTTCTCAGAACCTTTTTCTGGTATCCTTTTTTGTTTATTTTTCTTTATTTTATAGAATTTTTTTAAGTTTTCTTTTAATGTTTATTTTTGAGAGAGACAGAGACAGAATGCGAGTGGGTTAGGGGCACAAAGAGAGGGAGACACAGAATCCGAAGCAGGCTCCAGGCTCTGAGCTGTCAGTGCAGAGCCTGATGCGGGGCTCAAACTCAAAGATTGCAAGATCGTGACCTGAGCCGAAGTTGGACGCTCAACCGACTGAGCCACCCAGGCGTCCCTATAGAATGTTTTAACTTAAAAATAAGACAAGCTCCTGGTAAACAGACAATTCAGATGTTTATAAAATAAATATTGATAATCTCTTCTTCTCTTCTCCAGTCCCAGCCCTGGAGGTAACCAGAACTAAGGTTCAATAGGTCTGTGCATCCTCTCCAAACCTTTGTACGTGATGACTCCTTAGGAGGAGGCTAGAGCAAGAATGTGTCTCCAATTGTTTGACCCTTTTTCACAGAGCACTTCACAGGCCTCTGTCTAGTGGGAACGCTGTCCTGTTCTACATCAAGGGAAATCTTGAACCAGAGTGCAGGACTGCTTTTGATTGAATAGAATTTTTTTTAATGTTAATTTATTTTTGAGAGAGAGAGAGTGCGGGCAGGGAGGTGCAGAGAGGGGGAAGACGGGGGATCTGAAGCAGGCTCCTCGCTGACACCAAAGAGCTGGACACGGGGCTCGAACCCACAAACCATGAGATCGTGACCTGAGCTGAAGTCAAACGCTTAACCGACTGCGCTACCCAGATGCCCCCTTGAATGGAATTCTTTTACCAACATGATAAGGAGTCTACACAGGTCAGAGGGCGACAAACAAAATACCATTAGATGTCAGATCACAGGATGTTTTCACTCTTGACAAAATTTTGGAGAATCTCTTAAATCACCTGCAAATCATAAGTAGCCTCCCTGCAGGAGGCTTTCGGAATCCCCACTGGGGTTCCCGCCAGAATCCATTGGCTTGGACTGACGCCTCGCCTGTGTGTCCCTGGAGTCTCCATGCTGATAGTGAAGACGGTGTGACCCCAAACCATCCCTGCCCCCCACAAAGAGGCTGGCATAGGATGGCACTTTTTTAAAAATGTTTTTGTTTATTTTTAAGAGACAGATAGTGTGAGCAGGGGAGGGACAGAGAGAGAGAGAGAGAGAGGGAGACACAGAACCCGAAGCAGGCTCCAGGCTCTGAGCTGTCAGCCCAGAGCCCGATGCGGGGCTCGAACTCACAAACTGCAAGATCATGACCTGAGCTGAAGTCAGTTGTTTAACCAACTGAGCCAGTCAGGCCCCCCAGGATGACACGCTTATCTTAATATTCCCAATTCCCAGAGCACCCCTGATTTCTAGCAGGTGCTCAGTAAGCACTGTTGAACTCCTGGATGAGGAAATAGATCATTCATTGATAAAATGAGAAAAAAAAAAAAAAGATGACACTGGAACAATTTAAGACCCAACACCTGGATCAGGTCATGGTCTGACCCTCTGTGTTGCACCTTGCATGTGCCAGATCCATTTTCACAGACACTGTTTTGCTTAATCCGTATAAAAATGACTCTGAATTCAGCAGCATTCTCCCATTTTGCAGAGGTCACGTTTGCATGACTAGGAATGCAAAACCTTGACTCCGTAGCCGCCTGATTGGAAGCCAAGGGGTCTTCTCCCTGCACCACGGTCGTGTCTATACTTTTCTCCTTCAAGCTCCACACCCTAGTCCTTAGGGATTGAGGGAGGGAGCATGACTGGGTGCGGGGGTGCCCAGATTCTGGTGGCCCCCGTGGGATCTAATCCAGATTTCAGAGTAACTGTGTGGCCTGGGACCTGATGATCTCTAATGGTTTCCCTCCATCAATTCTCTCCTTGACATTGTCTGCTTGACCTCCCTTTCATCCTGCCTTCATTCCATTCTCAGATGGAAGTGCCTTCACTAGAGTGGTGATCTTGGACTTGCTCCAAACATAAATAGCAATATTACCATGCTATGACCCCAAACACAGGGAAATCAGAACGCCCCTGTTAGACCGAACTTGGTTTAACACTGAAATACAAAATCTCCCCTTTGCCCCACAGCCCTACATCACGAGGTGCACTGCCAATTTATTCAGTAAACATTGGCTAGGAATTTTGTCTGGGCCTGATACTGAGCAAGGGGCCCACCCGTGAACAAGACAGGTGCTCCACTCACCAAGCGGTCATGAGCCCGTGGGGAGGCCAAGCCCGCCTTGGAGCTGTCGCATTAGTGAGTGGGTAAGAACAGAAGAAGGAAACATAGGCGGGGACAGAAAACCAACCGAAAACGAGATCAAAACAACAGCGACAGCGAAAACCCTTGCCATAAAATCCAGGAAAAAGTATTTTTTTAAGTGGATTCCAGAGCTACATTTAGGCCAAACTATAAAACCTCTGCTCTGGCCCATCCTTCTTAGACTCACAAGATGGGTCATCCACAGACAGATAGATGCGCATAGAAGAAACGCGTGACTTGGGAGATTCACATGGCATTCAAAATCCACTCAACTCTCGGCAGTGAGACCAAGGTTATTCTTATGAAGGATATATGGAGAAAATTCTCAATATCCAAGGTTAAAGTGACACATAAAATGTTTTGTCAGAGCGGTATATAGGGCCTCATTCCAGAATAGTGCAAACCCTGCATTACTATATATTGTCCAGTCAGTGTAAACCAGGCTAAACTACACAGCAAGACCCTATATGAACTTCAACAGAATTAAAGGCTCGTTTCCATTGTATAACACCGTGGGGGGCAGACCCCAGGGGACGGGCTTACACATCACGCCAGTCTACAAGTCACAGCCGTGGAGATGGTGGGGAAGGGCACACCTTACAAACTTTACACAATGACTCTCCCCATTAGCAATACGTTTGTCTCTCTTTACTGCTCACTTTCACGTTTAATTGTTTGCCTTGATTCATTTTTATGGCCAGAAAGAAAGATTTTAAGTAAACGTTCTTCTAAAGCCAAATGATTCTACAAACTTTTTAATGACTTCTAGCTTTATCTCACCTGATTTTCCTAATAATGTAAAGGTTCTAAAATTAATGTGCATCCTGAGAAGACTTTTTCTCTTCCTGGGGAAGAAAGAAAGTAATAATGGTGTAGAAGAGAGTCTGTCAGTACAATGATTAGCAAAAGAAAATAGGCCAAGTTCAAGAGCACTTAGGTGGAAGTTGAACATTGTTCATTCCACTTTCCCTCTAATAATAGAAATTATTGTTCTAGAAATGCAAATTGTGTTGTGTGGTGATGCAATTGATTATCGCTCTATAGATTTTGACCAGTTTTACATCTATTTGTAAATTCACTTCAGTGCTCCTGATGGCCTCTGTGTGTGTGTGTGTGTGTGTGTGTGTGTGTGTGTATTTTGAATTCTCTTTTGAGCTGGTTGTAACATTTTATTGGTTCCCTCGTTAATTAATGAGTTAAGTAAAATCTTTGATGGGCATTCATTTGTATTTGTCTAAGGGTTATAGGCCTTAAGTCTCTAAAGAATTCTTTAAAAAGTAGTCTTTAACATAGGTCTACTTTTTAATATTAAAAATACAAAAGTCATTTTTAAAGAAATATTCCCCCAGATTTTGAAGAATTTGTTCTTATGAAAAGGAATTACTTAAATTTCAGAAAGCAATCTGGAAGCTTTGGGTTACTTTACCAACAAGTAACTTGTGAGACTTTCTGATATTGAACAGTTTGTAGAGAGATTCGATGTCCATAGCCCAGAGACCATGAGTGCTATATGCAAACCGGTAAATGCAAAACCATTAGGGTTTTGAGTCTTTTGTAACCAAATATCAAAACTATTTGCTACCCAACCCGCCACCCTTTGCCACAGACACACACATCCTTCTTTGTGTGTGACACAAATCCACTTCTGAACGTATTTTCTTTGCTCAACGGTGCTTCACCTGAGGGCCTCCTTTGGGACCTAATGGACATGTTGTATTTGGACAAAAGCAAACATCTCCTTCCTCTCGGTATGAGGAACTGGCCACTGAAGACAAAGAGATACATAAAGGAAGCCCAAAGCCCATGGGGGAAAAAACAAAAGAGCCAAATGTTCAAAATTAAGGGCCTGTCGGGGAGAACGGTGGTGGCCCTGACCCAAGATCTGTATGAAGCGGTATCAAGAGTCCCAAAGAGAAATTCACCTAGCAAAAGTGATATTACCACAATTGCACCTGCAGGGGTTAAAGCAAGTTATACAAGTCACTCTGGTTTTACTCTCATCAAATTCTACATTATGTTCTAATAACCTCAGAATGGATCATTTAAAAATCAGAATTGAAAAAAAAAACAGAAGTTAAATACTCTTGGGGTGCCTGGGTGGCTCAGATGAGCATCCAACTCTTTTTCTTTTTTTTGACGTTTATTATTAAGAGACAGAGCATGAACAGGGGAGGGGCAGAGAAAGAGGGAGACACAAAATACGAAGCAGGCTCCGGGCTCCGAGCTGTCAGCACAGAGACCGACATGGGGCTCAGACTCACGAACTGTGAGATCATGACCTGAGCCGAAGTCGGACGCTTAGCCAACTGAGCCACCCAAGCGTCCCGAGCATCTGACTCTTGATTTTGGTTCAGGTCATGATCCCAGGGTCGTGGGATAAAGCCCCACGTCAGGCTCTGCACTGAGTGTGCAGCCTGCTTGGGATTCTCTCTCTCTCTCTCTCTCTCTCTCTCTCTCTCTCTCTCTCCCTTTGCCCCTCTACCCCACTCGCGTGTGCTCTCTGAGCATAATAAAAGAAGTTAAACACTCTTTATAGCTCTCAGCAGCTTCAAGTTCAGTTTCTGCTCTTCCGAAGGGTGGGGGAGTGAGGAGGGCAGTTGTTATCATCTGTGTTTCGATTTAGCTCTGGTGATACCACAGGTCCAACCACCAGTGGCTCAGACCTTCCTGGCCCCAGGTTTTTATACCCAGGCTACATTCTGGGAATGAGACCCGAACTCAGGGCAGTTCTGCTAGTGACCACAGAGGTTGGGACAAAAAAACGTGAGTTGTGGAAAACTGTCGTTGAAGCTATCTCTGCTTCTAATGTCAGTCGGTATTATCAAAGAAGATACGGCTACAAACAAAGGCTTTTGAGTTCTCTAAAGAAAGGTCCCAAATAAGTCCACTTCAAGCCAGTCCTTCAGATAGGTGAGGTGAGTCCCAAACCAGAAGCCCCAAAATAAACATGGGGGGTGGGGACCACTACAGTTTTCACTTCCACAAGACCTACAGTTGTAGTTCCACGTAGCCCTCGTGGTTACAGAAAGGGACCCAAGGTGGGTGGGCCGTTGGCCAAGGTTCTCCATCCGTCCCGCCCCACCTGCACACAGAGTCAGGTCAGCAGAGGAACTTCAAGGGCAGACTTCACCCCGAACGAAACTGGCTTCGAGCAAGACATTCTTCTTGATATCAGGACCCATTTCATAAAGGCTCAGAGCCCAGCTCGGGGACAAAGTCCCCTCTGTTTCCCGGTGTCTTTTCCAGATGGCCAACTATCTTCAATCTCTATTAAACAGAAAGGAGTAGGTGGTGCCAGGTAGTTTCCTCCAGATTTTCTTGTTTTCTTTAATACCCGGAAGATCTGGACTTCCAGAGGACTATAGAGCACAAAGATGGACAATTCTGTAATAATGGAAACAAGTCAGAGGCCGTCAGTTAAAAATCTTCCTTAGGTTTCTGTCCGGAGTAAAGGGAAACCAGGCTATTTTTGGCATTTTGATCTGTCCTAAATCTATCCACATTGATATGTTGGGAAGCAGCAGGTATAAGCACTTAATCATGAGAAACGTCCTTGACAAAGAAAGTTCATAATAGAAACTGAACAGGAAGAGAGAGCCCCGGAGAAAAGAGGGTGAGATGGCAGGAAGGAATGAATTACTTCCCCCTTGGTCAATCACTGAAATTCCAGCTTGGCTCCTGGGGAAGAAAGTCATCCCCCTACCATAAATAGGAACTGAGCCGTCAGAAAATACACAATCCTACCCCTTCGCGCCCTCAATTTTTAACCAGAAAGTCCACACCCCAAACCTTCCTCCCAACACTCCTAGGAAAAAGTGATCTAAAATGTATTCTTCTGAAAAAATCTGAGACAGCTGCAGTCACAAGACTCTTCAAATGGAAAGAAATAAATTGTTGCACAACAGAAGACTCTCAACCCTAACTGGAAGAGGAGAGAGCACAGCTGGCTGTTTTAATCACTTTGAAAATCTTGGGTCAAGTACCTCGGGCACCGTAGCATTCGTGTGTTCCCGCCTTCCTTCCTTCCGCTCCGACCAGCTGACACTCCCGTAGGACAGAGGCATCTAGGACAAACCACTACGTGACAGCATGGACGGTAATAACAGCTCCAGAGCAAGCCTGATGCGACATTCCCACCCCCGTCTCCTCCAAAGGGGCCAGAAACTGTTGAAGCAGTGAGAAGCTGTAAATAGTATTTAACTCCTATTGTTTCTTTTTTTTTTTTTAAGTTTATTTATTTTGAGAGAGAGTGTGAAATGGGGGAGAGACAGAGGGAGAGAGGGAGAGAGAGTGGGGGAGGGAAAGAGAGAGAGAGAAAGAGAGAGAGAGAGAGAGAGAGAGAGAGAGAGAGAGAGAATCCTAAGCAGGCTTCGAACCATCAGCACAGAGCCCGACGCAGGGCCCGAACTCACGAACCGTGGGATCATGACCTGAGCCGACGTCAGAGGCTTAACCGACTGAGCCACCCAGGTGCCCCCTTTTTTTTCTAATTAAGAAAAAAAAATTTTTAATGATCCCTCCCTCCTGAAGCCCAGGTAGAGCATAGAACCGAATCTGCGGGGGACGTGAGAAAAGGCTCGGGGACGTGGGCCGGAGTCACTCACACTCGATGGAGAGTGGAGGCGCTGCCTTGTTCATGGGCATGGAAACACACAAAATTTGGGGCAGTTGCTACAATTTGCTACATGCCTGGCACTTACCTGCAAAAGAGGGATGGCCTTGTGAGTTCCCCTTTTACAGGTGAGAAAACTGAGTCAGAGTGAGGCTGAGTAGCCTTGCAGGGACATACACCTAACCCGCAGCGGGCGCAGTCAGAGAAGCCGGGCACGGATGCCTGGGTGCGTGGGGTGGGCCCGCCCAACCAAAGAGAGTTCCAGAGGAAGGGCATGGCGTGTGCGGGGACTGCCCAGCCGATTCAGGAGACGGGATCACCGGGCGTCTGGACGCAGAGGGTGACCCTGAGGGTAGGGGAGCTTGCACGCACCACACCTCACTTCTTCCCTCCAGACATCTGCGAGAGGTGGAGTACAAGGAAAGGTTTGCTTTTCTTTCTGGAGAACACGGCACGGCCTTGCCGTGGCTTCAAGGCTCACAGCCAGCGCGACAAGATCTCAGCTGCCTCCCAGAGTCCGGGGTCCCCTGACACGTGCCATCGGAGGAGCCCGAACGGAGTCCCTGAGGCCTGGGGACTGGAGCCCCAAGGCAGGGACTCAGGGCAGAGCCGGAAAGAGACAGCTGGGACCGAACGGTAACGGCCACCCTTGCAGGCCTGCGTCCAAGGGCCAAGAGATGCTGAACCCGCTGCAGGCCCTCGAGGTTGAAAAGGGGTCACAACTGGCCAAAGCAGGCAACACGTTTCATGCAGCAGAGGGAAGGGTCCTCCTGGGCTGCCCTGCTGCTTTCGAGAGGGACAAGTGGCCAGGCCAAACAGGACTTGGAATCTCTTACACCTTAAAAATCAGCCTGTGCTCCTTAGGCCTGCGGCCTTCATCCCCAGGGAAGCCCTGAGCTCTCCCCGGGGGGCCGGGTAGGCATACTCCAGGAGGCCAGCTCCCTCTGGGGTCACAGCCTGCCACAGGTCACAGGGATAGCTCCAGGCAGAATTCGCTTACCCTAAGCAAGCTCCTTATAAGGAAATCTTTGTTTAGAATCAAAGAATCACGGGTCTCCTGTAGTCCCCATCTCAAACCCTGCTCTGAGGAGGTAAATGCTCCTGAAAAAAAAAAAAGAAATACTATCCAGCAGGGGGGCTAGGCAAATTTGCTCCGGGAGAGGAGTCCTTTGAATAACGGCTACTAGGCAAAAAAGCAAGGAGTGCTCAGTCAGAACAGACAGTGCATTTCGATAGGGAACAGCTAGTCTCAAACGCTCACTAGCCCCTGGGAAAGTGCCGAAGGAGGGTGAGAAGCAGGTCCCCCTAAAGCAAATCCGTGGGAGCTGGAAGTCCCCGAGACAAAGAAGCAAAAGGCCCACGCAGACCTGAAGTTCCCAAATCGAGTGTATTCCTTGCCAATGGAAATGAGGGGTGCCTAGAACTCCATTAGCTTCAACCTAATTCTCTCAGGCCCAACTAGGGGTCCAGCCCCAGGGTCAGGTCTCGGGGAACAAATACAGAGAGTTGCTGTCCAGGAGGCCCTGAGATCCTAGTGCACAGGTAGCAGAGGGCCCCGCCGGCCGGCCGTATGCCGAGGTGGGGTCCCGGCTGAGCCCACTTGCCCGGCCCTCCTCCCTTCCCACCCCAGCACCGCCGGTCTTCGCTGTTTCCGAGGTGTCCCCCCGTCAGCCCATCTCCCATCCGCCGTGCCCAGCTTTGGGGCAGACCCGGGCCTGGGAGGCGAGCTGGGGACTTCTGTCCCCAGAAGTTCCCTCCCGCCCCCGCCTGTCCCCATCCTTGACAAGCGCACTAACAGGCCAGTGGGGTCGTGTCCTGAAGGATGGTCTCCAGAGGGAAAGCTTGGGAGAGACCGGAGGGACGGGAATTGGCAGCCACTTGAGGCGGGGGCTGGGGGCAAGGGGAAGAAGACAGCAAACCGTGCCAGGTCTCCGGCCTGGGACACGGGATGCAGGGATGCCACCGAGAAAGATGCGGGAGGCTCAGGCTGGAGGAGACACGTATGGAGAACATAAGCTGTTAGCATGATAATCAGAAACGAGTCAGATGCGAAGCACCCGTAAGTCCACACTTGGAAGGAAACGGCTCCTTCCTGAACGAGCATCAGGGCACCCTTCCCCGTAAGTGTACTTTCGTGCCCCAGGGCATTGGCACTGCAGAAGGCTTTCTGGAGTATAAGGTGTATTTGGGGAGGGAAGGAAAGGTCAATTTTTTGTTTCTTTAGCACTGACAGGGAATAGCACTCTCTCGACCTGACGGGAAAAATACACGAGAAGAAGAAGGAAGTGTTTCCGTGGCCTTGAGTGCCGCACAGAAAGCCCCCTGAAGCTTTTTCTCTCTTGACACTGACTCTGTGGCCAACCCTACAACGGGGCATCTTTATCGCCTGAAAATTAAAGTCGTTATTTAAACACCTTCCCGGGGCGTGCTGATGTGTCTTCCAGGGCAGGAATTCTGGGCGGAGGGGGCGCCGAGCCAGACCCGGGTTCCAACCGCGTGATTCACGTGAGCGCGACTTTGCTTTCCTCCTGTGTGACACTGTGATAAAAGTCCCTGTCTTGCAGGGGCCTCGTAACAGCCAGCTTAGCCTGGCCTTGCCATGGGGAGGTGCTGTTCCAGGGGCTTTACGCGTATTAACTCGTTCCTCACACACACAGCAGCCTCAGAGGTGATGTTATGCCAGAGTCCCCACTTCACAGACCCCGTGACCTTCTGAGGAAGAAGGAATCCGTCTAAAGTATACCTTCCTCTGGGGGCGCCTGGGTGGCTCAGTCGGTGAAGCGTCCGACTTCAGCTCAGATCATGATCTCATGGCTCGTGAGTTCGAGCCCCGCGTCGGGCTCTGTGCTGACAGCTCAGAGCCCGGAGCCTGCTTCGGATTCTGTGTTTCCCTCTCTCTCTGCCCCTTCCCTGCTTGCTCTCTCTCTCTCTCTCTCTCTCTCAGAAGTAATAAAAACACTTTTAAAAAAAGATTAAAAGAATACCTGCTTCTCTGCTTATCCCGCACCCAGTGAGTTCAAATCCTGGAATCCCAGATGGCCACTGCTCACCTCAGAAAGCACAGCCCTGTCGGCCTCTGGCCCTTTGCTGCTCCGAGAAATCCTTATTATTTAAATCACAGCTTCTTCAGGACACCTGGGTGGCTCAGTCGGTTAAGCGTCCACCTCTTGATTTTGGCTCAGGTCATGATCTCCGGGTTCGTGAGTTCGAGCCCCACACTGGGCTCTGCGCTGTCAGTGGGGAGCCTGCTTAGGATCCTCTCTCCCCCTCTCAAGACAAACAAATAAGCTTTAAAAAAAAAAAAAAAAGAACATTTTAAATCACAGTTTCTTCACTGTTAGTCAACTTATCCTGGCTTCAGTTTGACTTTCCTTCTAGATTAGAAACCCCGTGAAGGCAGGGCTGTGTCGCCCTCTCCCTGCGATGTCCGCGACAGATAGCCTGTATTCCATGTCCCGCAAACATTGGTCGGTTTGTAAAAAATTGTTTGAAAATGCCGGAGAGCCCAGGATGAAGGGCTAGTACTAAGTAATTGGACTTTCTCTGCAAGAAATTCACATTCGTGAAGCAAAGAGGACCTCCCTTTAAATAGGCTGAACATTCTAAACGTGGTGACAAAAATAATGAAAATGAGAAATCACGGTATTTCTTCCTGTGCTTTGGCTCCAGCCGCTAAGCCAGGCCGAAGCTGCGCGCCCTTCTTGTTCCTGGATAATTCGTTCCAGGCTGGGTCCCCGGGACCCTCTCCTGGAAAGGTGGCCGACTACAATGAGCAGGGTCATTCGCGGAAGCTCTCCATGGGGGCCATCTTCCAGAACCAGAAATAGGACGGCTCCCTTCCCCTCTGCAGGCCACAGGCTTCCCTGTGGGTTTCTAGCTCGTCAGTTAGGTTTGGGGGAAGTCATGAGGTCAGCAGGCGGGAAGGAGGAAGTAAAACGCAGAAAGGAAGTTGAGGTAGGGAGGTGCGGACGGCTGTCTCTGGCCCTTCTGGAGGAGGTAATGACCTAATTTCTAAGATGTGAATGGCGGGTGTCTCTAAGGCAAAGATCCATGGGCCAAGGGGAGAAGCAGTGTGGGTCGTTGGATGGGGCACAAAGATGACAGTGCTATCACCTCACAACTCGGTCACGGGGCTCAAGGGAGTGACAACCATATGGCCCAATGGAAGCAGGCTGACCCCCCCCCCAACCCCCGCCCCGCCCAGGGGCTTCAGCTGCCCAGAGCTCCTCTGCCATTTCTCCATTTTGTCTTTTGTGGGGATCACACAAAACCGTCAGCCCAAGGTGATTGGGTGATGAGCATACTGCTTAGGGGTCAAAAGATCGAGGCCCTGGTCCCCTCTGTCTCTACTTAGTGTGCGACTTGGGTCAAGTCCCATCACCTTTCTGGGATTTACCTTCCTCCTCTGTTCCCACAACCTACTTGCGTGTGAAGTTCTACAGGGCTCTTTCAGCAAAAATCCCCTCTATTCCATGATAGAAATCCTGACATTCCTGGAATCAGAACAGCCTTCCCAAAAGACTCACTGTGATAGTCAGTTTTATGTGTCACCCTGACCGGAGCATGGTGTGCCCCAGATATTTGGCTAAACGTTGTTTCTGGGTGCGTCTGCAAGGATGTTTCCAGGTGAAATGAGCATTTGAATTGGTAGGTTCGGGAAAGCAGTCTGCCCTCCCCAGGGCGGATGGGCATCATCCAATCTCTTCAGGACCCAAGTGGAACAGGAAGGTGGGGGGAGGCAGAACTGGGCCTGACTGGTGGGCTAGGGCACTGATATCTGCTTCTCAGGCTTTCAGATCTGAACTGGGATCTACACGCTCTGCTCCCCTGAAGGCTCAGCCTGAATTCCACCGCGGGCTTCCCTGGGTCTCCGGCTTCCAGATGCCAGATCATGGGACTCCATAATTGTTGCATGAACCGATCCCTTTTAGATCTATCATCTATCTATACATAGCCTGTTGGTTCTGTTTCTCTGGGAAACCCTGACAAATACACCCATCAAGGGACCCATGGTCCAGATGACCCCATGAGGTGGTTTCCACTGTCCTCGTGAGAATGAAGATAACTTCTTGCCCACCAGTGTGGAGACACTTGAAGAACTCTGCCCTCCAGTGGGCCACGGCTGCCAAGAAGAGGCTTATAAAAACCAGCCCTTCCCTCTTCCCCCTTCCTTCATTATTTCCTTTGTGATTCCGGGTTATAATCCTATAGCAGATTCTCCATGATATCCATCCAGAACGCTCAGTATTTGTAACATGATCAGGCTGAATCGACCCAGAAATGGAGCCATGAGCTACTAGCTCACACGCATACCTTGTGAAACAGAAGAACAGTCTTCTCTGACTCGTTTAGAGAAAAAGTAAGACAAAGTCCGTGATTCCTCTTCCAGGGGCTCAGGAGTCTCTTTTTGTGGGTGGCCCAAACTTGACAGTCTAGAGCTCCTGTTCCAGCATCATTGGCTTCTCCTGGAAAAACAATGCCACCCCATCCTGTTGAGAAGTCTGCCCTTTCTCACAACATCCCATCGGAACTGATTAGCACGATTTTTGTACCAGTTCGTTTAGGGTAAAAAAAAGAATTATTCAACAAATGCTCCTGTAAAACTGCGCAGTATAGCAGGAAATTAAACTGCCCTTTGTTCTGGCACAGAGGAGGGCTGAGAGAAAGGAGCCCTGAATTCTAGAAACGCAGTCATCCCGGGCCGCCTCTGAGGCCGGTGTTAGTGCATTACTGCTCTGCAGAAGTATACAGTATATGAGCAACCACAGGACTTTTATTGTCTGCCTCCCTAATCTGTCCTGCTATAACTTAAAAAAAAAAAAAAAAAAAAAGAAGTTACAGCCTCTCTATAAAACTATTTGGTTTTAACTAGGCTGTTAAATTTGTTTGCTGAAGTCAGCTCTCAGCCGTCAAGAATTTCAATAGCACAGGGTGTCAAAGATAAATACTGCCATCAGTGTGTGGCAACCCCAAAAGGGAGATTATACGCTTTGGGAGACAGGGTACCATCCTGCTAGCAATGTTCATTTAGATTTTTTTTTTTTTTACACCAAAAGGCATTAGGTCTCTTCATAAATATTAACAAAAGTTTGTCGTGAAGCATAAGCCCCAAAGTGGGGGGGGGCAGCTGGCAGATTTTTGCTCCCCAGGTGTGGATCGTGTCTTTCTTGTTACTCCTGGGGAGGGAGGATATACTGGTGTCTGGTGGGTGGAGGCCAGGGATGCTTCTAGACATCCTATGGTGTACAGGACAGCCCCCACGACCGGGAATCCTCCTGCCCCGAGTGTCCACAGTGCCGAGGGTGAAAACCTTGGATGTACCAATTATAAACCGTCCTTCTTGTAGAAAATAAGAGAAATCGTCCTCTGTACTTGAGTACCTTGAGTGTACCAGTGCTTGGCTGAGATTACCTCCTTTAATTCTGCCTCTGTAAGAAAGAGTCTTTTCTGATATGACCTGGAAGGCTTGTTCTGCAAAATCCTAGCATGATCAAAAATTGCCAACCGCTTCAGCCAAAAATGCTCCTCCCTCATCTAATTTAACCCCACAGCAGTCTTCAGCACACCCACCGTATTCTGACCTCGGAAGCCCTGTCGTACTCTGTCCAACTGCTGCCTCTCTGGTCTCACCGTCTCTGTCTCCTTCGCTGACTTTCCCCAAGCCACTCGCTGCTAGAGCTCCTGAAGCCTCAAGTCCAGATGCCCCTCCTCTCCTGCTGGACCCTTTGTCTGGGAAAGCTCAGTCACACTCAGATCCAGCCACCTCCCAGCACAGACCCCGCAGAAGGCACGACTCAGCCCGAAGCTTTCTGCATTCCACATCCACCTCGGTGCCTGGCTGTCCTCTCCTTAGGACACCTCAAAGACAACTCAAACAGACACCTGAAACGCGATCTGAATCCATGACCCCCCTCCTGATCCTCGTCCCCTTTGAGCACCCTTTGGCCAGCTCAGGGAATGGCCACCATTTACCTGGTTGTGGGGGCGGAGTCCACAGGTCGTTCTTTACCCTTTGCTCTTCCCAATGGCTGGTAAGCAAACCACCGCCAAACCCTACAGTTGACACGCAGATCCATCCACTTCTTTCCAATCTCCATACCATACTCTTGCCCAAATTCCTTCCGTGTCCAACCTGGACAGCTGCAGTGGATGTCCACTAGCCTTCCTCCATCCACTCAGCTCTCTGACCTACAGCGGAAGGGATCCAGCCAAGTACACATCAAGTCGTGATAACCATCCCCGCTCCAACCTGCCCACATACTCACGCGCATGCACCTGCACAAACACACTCCACTGGAAGACCTTCTTCACTGGCTTTCTAGCACTCTTAAGGTAAAACACAACTTCTGAACTTGACGCATAAGACCCTATAGCTTCTGGTTCCTAGGATTCACTCTAAGACCTCCAAACACACTGGCCTTGCAATTCCTCCCACTTGCCTTACTTACTCCCTCTGACCACAGGGCCTTTATCCACGCCGCTCACTCTGCTGAGAACACTCTTACTCACCTTCTCCCTCATCAGCTCTCACCCCTCCTTCAGATCACTGCCCTGCATCTTTGCATGAATAGATGAATGACTTATGCTCTCCATTCGCCCTCTTCAGATATTTGATCCACTTTCGCAGTTTTCAAATTTAAGAACCGCCTCCCTAGGGAGAAACATGCCCACTTTTACAATTTTCCTTCCAACGGAGCAGTGATTCACCACCTCTCAGCACTGCACCATTTAATGCGTTCTCTCCCCTCTCCAATCAGCAGCGAAAAGGGCCATCCTGAGCCCTGGCCCCTCTGCAGTCTCCAGCATTTGTCTGGAGGCGAGGAGGCCTCCAGCCTTCAGCCTTTGGCACAAGAACGCCTCTCCTTTGGGATTGGCATGACTCTCACGAAGCCCTTGTGTTGTGCCAGTTTTCGGAGGAGAAACGCTTTTAAAATAAGCCTTAGAGTATCCCTTACGGAAGAATAATTGGCAACCAGTAATTACGCCATACCTGGGGAACACCGAGAGAATCTCAGCGCGGCCAACTCGTTTCCATAAAGGAAAAGTAGAAGATCCTGGAAATACACATGTAGTAAAGAAATGGGATGAAAAGGCAGCATAGCTCTTAAAATAGAGCACTCAGGAAAGCTAATCAAAGACAAGATGCTCGAGAAAATGTAAATTTTATGGTTTTAGTGGGGAAGGTAGTATGTGTCAGTTACCTGCCCGTAACAGGACAACAGTTCACTGCAAAGTGGTGCGTTAATAAATAGGTACGGTTGCTCTAATTTCCCATCTAAATTTAGATTCATTGCAGCGCACAGCTCAACAGCTCGATGTGCGTGCCAGAGAGGCCTTATTAAATTCTAAGTCGACTTTATTCATTTGGTCCTGCGCTTCACCGTGTGAGCTGTTTCGCGCAGCCCACGGTTTCATAGTTACCTGTTCGGTCGGGAATCGGTCTTAAATTATTTGTTCCTGGGAGCCCGACTGGATCGCGTTTAATTGCTCTGAAAAGAAGGCAGGAAGCAATGCTGAGCAGTGTCTGCCCCTGAGCGTTACCAGATGACGCCGTCTGGCGCGGGGCTGGCGGGTCTCAGCCAGAGGTAGAGTCCTCCCTTCACACGGAGGGGACCAGACCCAGGCCACAAGCTCGCGTCTGCCCTCGGCAGCACAGCGACAGGCTTACCTCCGGAGCACTATTCCTTCATCAGCCAGATGGGATCAGTGCTCCCGCCCAAACACAGCATCTAACACAGCGCCTGTCACAGTCCACCGGCCGTGGCCTTGGGTCACTTCCCCGACTCTGAATGCACCTGGCGTCGGTCTGGATGACAGTTTGCTGAGCCTTCTCCTCTCTGGACCGGGCTGCCCTCTGGCCCCTCTCTCCTCACGTTCATTCTCCACCAGTCTCATGCCTGCGGCTCCTCCTGCGTTGTATCAACTTTGGGGTTTGATGTAGTGGGTGATACCACAGCACCAGAATCGGGCACCTCTACTCCCAGACTGTAAGAGACAGGAGTTTCCAGAATCACCTTTGTTTCTTGGGGAATTCATTCTCCACCCGTGAGCCTCCCTCCCTCCCTTCTCCAGCTGCAGACCTGGCAGACGGAGCTTGAGGGGGGCAGGGGGCTGCTCTCCTGGGGGCCTGGCTGAAAGAGGGGGTGTCTTTAACCCACAGGGTGCAAAGCTGGAAGGCAGAGTGAAACCGGAAGTCCTGGGCACCAAAAAGCACATATTTAGGCCAGGAAAAAGTACGCTGAAGCCAGAACACCCCGAGGGGCCTGGTACAGACTTGGGTTGAAGGGAACCAATCAGAGATTGGGGGGGGGGGCTGCCTGGGAACAAGGGGAGGGAGCTGGTAAATGACAGGCACTCTGGACCCTCCTGAAAGTGAGGCGCCTTTACTGCCCTTCTAGCAAAGTCCCCAACATGTGCACCTGCACATTTGGGCCCCGAGGATCCCGGAGCATCTGCGCCTTGTCTCTGGGCCCCCACCCTCCCCCCACCGCAGTGGGGACAGGACCTGTTCCCAACCTGGGGTTCCAGACGCAGTGGCCAGTGGCTGCCCACAGGCAAGGATACGGGACCACCCTATAACAGGGCTCCCCTGTGAACCCACTCACAAAGCGCCACCATTCCCGTGGAACAGAATGCGCCAGCCAAGTGCACTCAGAGGAAGGAGGGTGTTGTCTTTCACATCTGCAGTCATCTCCGCTTCCAGCACCAGGGCGCCTGCAGCAGGCTGTCTGTTACTCCAGGGGGCTGGGACAGCATCCCTGAAGCTGGGGTGCTCTGTGACCTCTGCAAAAGAGGTGACCTCAGTCCCCACCGGGGTGCTGGAGCAGTCCCTGTAACGACTGCAGACGCATCCTGCCCATGGCTTCTGTTTTCATTCATGACTCTCACCAGCTCATTTCAGTAAGTTTTCAGGCACCATTTGGAGAGAGCGTAACTCAGTAGAACAAATCTCTTCCCTCCTGCCCCTTCCATCCAGATTCCTGGTCGTGGGCCAACTGGCGATGGTAAATCAGAGATTTGCCCAGTGCCTTTTATCCTACCAGACTGTGTCCCTTCCATCACCTGTCCTGGGGGTAGGTGGCCCTGTTGTCCACAGATCCCTTGGTTATCAGCATTTCCTGACACAGACAGGCTCTCTTTTTGAGTCGGCTGATAAATCTTGGACATCCGCGGAAGACAGACAGACATCCAGGGTCTCTGCTCCAAATCCACTGGTTGGAAACTTGATGTTAGCCTCCTTTTCTAACAGAAACTCTGCTCTGCCCTTTGGCTTAGGTACTATCTACTTGGCATAAATGGAGGGAAATCAATGAACTCTTGACATTTGGGCATCTGGTGTGAAACAGGGTGCCCTTCCCCAAGACCAACCCTGGCTTGGTCACTTTGGAAACAAACCCAGTTATTCCCCTTACCCCCAGTCCCCAGTGATGGAAAAGATCTGAGTGGGAGGAGTACTCAAGAGGGAAAACGATCATCTCCCCAATGGCTCAAAAAGAAATGGTCCAGACATTTAAGAATCTTATCAACGAAGCAACACCGAAGCGTAAGGGTGTCCACTGGAGAGCCACTTCGCGGTGTGCCTGGGCTCCCCTTAAATTACGACCACAGTTTGACCAATGACGTCTGAAACCAAGCCTAAGAGAGGCGGTAGCAGGAGATCCTGTCTCGAAGCGAGTTCCTACAATAGAAACCCACCAGCATTCATTCCAGGCATTTTCCCACCCACATCTATTCTCGAGTCTGATTGTGTGTGTTCGCTCCTTTCCTCTTAACTTCCCCCACTTCCTTGTCCTTTCTGAGCATTCCCGGCTTTCACTTTCAATCCTAACCCTCCTCTCTTCTCGGTGACGTGTGGCACCGTCGTGCCAGGCAGCAAACACAGGTGAGTTGCCTTTTCCTCTTGGGGATCCCAAAAACGGTGTCTTTGAGCAGACTTTTTGAACCTGTGTCTGAGCCAAAATCTTCACTAGGAATGGCCTCAGTATCTGAAGCTGTCCTGTGAGGCTGGTGGCCTGCCATCCTTTCGGGCTGTGAGCCGCGGCCCGCCATGACAAGAGGGGCTCTGGACGGTCCCAAGCTTGCAGTTCCCTTGCAGTTCACTCCCCTCGCACAGCCCTGACACACCAGTCAGCCCCCTCCCTGTCCCCGGCCCGAGCTCATGTCCATTCGGGCTGGAGGCTCCAAGCTGCCCATCTGGCCACACTCCGGGGCATCCTATGGCCAGCTTCGTGCTTCCACTCGTCACTGCCGTGCGACTCACGTGTCCTCGTACTCCCAGCTCCTCCTGACGTCACGATCTCTCCCACGGCTGCCAGCAGCTTGTTCCCACGAAGTGACCTCTCCCGTCCTCGCTTTCTGGGATCCAGCGACGCCCTGAAAGCACTTCTGGGGCCTCGAGATGGGAGCTTTTTCATGAGCTCCACTTCTTCTAGCTCCCAACATAAGCAGAGTGACCTTCCCAACCCCTACTTGAACCATCCAAAGAAAGTCCGATCTGATCTACCTGGTTATGTTAAATACAGATCCCAGCGACGGTACCAATTCAGGTGACTGGAAAAGGTAACATCGAGTCAAAGTTCAACAGGTGTCACCCTAAAAATCAAGAAGGACTTAAGGAGAGGTCACTCTCCCTCTCCACACCTACCACCCACATGCGTGGGACAGCAAAGCCAATGAGGGCCTCTTGTTCTGTCCTCACAGTGAGGTTATCTTCACTCAAGCCGCATCTATCAGTTAATGTGAATATTTGAGAAGGTTTTATTGCGTGTGAACTCAATTGCCCATTAATCCTAGGACGGGCTCTAAGAGGTCAGCATGATCCCTCCCTGCAAGATGGCACCATTAAAGAGAGCCACCTAAAACAAATCTGCGGCATATAAATTAATTTAAAATTGAGCAGGGTAGATTTACATTCGGAAGATAGTAAGATTAACTAGAAGGAACTGAGAGAGAAAACCAACGTGAAACCCGAGTGAAAAAAGCTTTAAAAAAAACATACAACCGTGAGAGAGCTGAGTCATCTCTGAGACAATCTCAAGGCCCCAGGGAAAGTTCCAGCACGATTGAAAGAGGGAGGTCATACAATTCTCTTCTATGAGCCAATCAATTGCATCGAGCCCGGTGGCGATGGTCACCACTGGGCTGGTTCAAAACACCGTCACGTGGAATAAAGGCCCTGTCTTTCTTTGATTCTGACCCTGTGTTTTCGCACCGATGTATTAAGCCGACCAGAAATCCCAGCAGAGAGAGGAGACGTGCTGGGTGGCTTTTGACTTGGATTGTGGCGGTGAGGCTTCACTACGTGTAGTACAAAGGCACAGGAGGTTCACATTCAGATCGTCTTTCTGTTCTGAACACCCAAACATCAGTGTCTTTGGCCCCGAGAGTAAAATCTACGGTGAAGACGATGGGAAAGTAGCCAAACACACTATTTCGCCACGATGCCCCGTGAAAGGCAGAAAGCCCACCGGCTCACCGAATGCTGAAGGTTCCTCTCACCCAAGATCTCCCAGATCTCTCCAATGATCGTCCTCAAGTGTTGGGAAAAACGACAGAAAGCACAATTTAAATACGTGACTTAGTGATTTTTTTTTTAAATGCATCTGAGGTTCTTTTTGAGGGTTCTGAAATTTCCAAAGCAGCTGCACTCCTCGGTCCTGCTGGCATCGGGGGAAACATTGTCAAATCCGTATATGGAGCTAAAAATGCCTGTGTGAAAACATCTTTTTTCCTATTGTTGAGTGAAAATTCCATGAGCAAAAAATTCTTGCACTGTGTCCAGTAGAAATATGTATTTTCACTGAAAACATTACCCCAATGAGCTTGCTTTGAGATGTTTACGTTGGAAATAAGTAACCGAAACACACGCCTGCTCTCTCCTTGCCTGTCACCCCTCCGTCTTATCCTTCACTCTTTATTAAGAGACGGGGAGTAACCTGGCAGAAAATCAGCAGTGACAAATGCATCTGCTCTCTTCTCGGTCACAGGGAGCCTCTTCGATGTTATCCTACATCTGCAACACAGCCGTCTTCTCCCCCACGGTGCCTCTCTCTTTAAGGAACAGCTTAGAAGGTTCTGACTTGTAACTGTGGCAAAGGCTCTTGGCACCCGCTGTTTGCAGACGTTGGCCCAACTGGCTGAAGTGAGTCTCTGCTCATTTACCGGCCAGTTCGGGCCTCAGCTGCGGTTTTCAGCTTTGATCAGAGCTGAAGCCCATATCACTGTAGCATCATGTGTGAGCCTGGGCCTGGGAAGACCCAGAAAAGCACAGGAGGGGCACGGAGCAAGGCTGGGCCACCTGCTCCCCCATTAGGATGGGAGGAAAGGGTACAGCTGACTGCCCCGGGGAGAACCGGGTGTGTGTGTTGGGGGGGGCGGGGGGGATGAACCAGGGACGACTGGAGAGGGGCTTCGAGGGGGACTAGAATCCCACCCCACGTTGCTGCCACTTACGTGCCTGCACGAGTTACAGGTACCGGGCTTGGCAGTTAGAGAAGAGTAAGAACCCAGCCGTCCAGGACGTGGAGTTTGGGGAGGACCCAGGCACACAGAACAGCTAATCTTAACATGTCGGGCTGATGGAGTCAATTCTAACATGTCAGGCTGACGCGGAAGCAATAGAAAACCCAGGGAACATGCAGGGAAGGAACAGAGAAGCAACAGGATAGCCCGCAAGGATAGCTCAGTTGCAAAATCACCTATAAAGGGGAAAGGTGGGGGAAAGAAGCTTCCAGGACCTTTTCTCCCTTCATTCAAATCCAATCACTGAGCACCTAATGATACTAATATTACATGCCTGCTACAGGCAGGGCACACAAATAAATAAGGAAGAGTTTCTGCCCTCCCGACCTCCTCACCCCCCGCCCAGGACATCAAGACCGAAACACGAGTGGAAAGAAGTTGAGAGTTATTTGATTGTGCAAAGCAACAGGGGACTGTAAAGACGAGAGGGATCCCGTGTGACCGGAAGAGTCTATAGAGCTTCCCAGAGAGGTCGCCATTTATCATGAGCCTCCCGGGTGAGTAGGATTTCAACCTACCAAGATGGGAGGTTGGTTTGGGCTTGAAGAAAGCCAGGCACAGAGCTCTCTTCCCTTCCTGGAGGTTTGAAGCAGGAGGTCTCACAGGCTGTGGGCCGTGCACCTTGCGTTCACATCCTGTGCCCTCTTAAGACAGGGTGATCTTGAGACATGGTCTCCCTGCCCTGCAAGGAGGGCAGGGCATCAACGTTCAGCAGTTATGGGTCAGCGGTCAGACCGGGAACCTGGGGGGCGGGCGTTCCCAGGTGAAAGAGAGCTAGACTTCCCCCTGACTTGTACCTGTTCCTCCCTGCCCCGGCCCTCATCAGGGTACTGCCCTGCCCTCTTCGTGCCCTAAACTCCACCCGGCCCCAACTCCCCCTCCATGCTGTGCAGCCTCGGGCAAGCTACTTAACTGCTTTCTGCCTCCAAGGGCCCCTCTGTAAACTGGGGACGACTGACAGCAGTCTCTCATAGGGTCCTACTGAGGCTGAAAGGGTGTAGTGCTTCGTGGGGCACTTAGCACACACGTAGTCACTGTTCACAGACACAGTCACTGTGGGTTGCTGCGCCCCTCCCGAGTGATCTCATCCGCACCACGATTTCCTCATCGTTTGCAGGCTGAGAGCCCCCAGCCGGTTCCCAAAGCGCTGGCGCTCTCCAGGCCACCAGCCGGCCAAACCACGAGTCTGGGGCACATCGCCCTCACTCCTGCAATGCCGGCCGCTACCCCGGACTCGTCAGACCCGCTGAAAACAGAACTCAGTATCTTCGCCAACCTTTCCTCTTTTGCCCCTGATCTGGGTAATGACATCACCATCTGGCAATTACCCCAAAGAGAACTCAGATGCTCCTCCGAGACTTGCCCTTCATCGTCCAGCCAGTGAATAGACCGGATTTACTCAAAACCTAAACTCCTTTCCACCCCAACTGCCACTGGCTTATCATTTCTCCTCTGTCCATCCCCTCTGCCTCCAGGCTGCGTCACCCCCAGCACGTCTCCCACCCCACAGTCAACACACATGTCAAATCATGTCATCTCGTGGTTAAGGCCTCCCACGCTTCTCCACGGCTCTCTGGATAATGCCTGTACTCCTGCCAGTGCACAAGGCTCTTCATCGTCTCATCTGCCTGTCTGGCCCCGTCTTCGTAATGGCCAGCTTCACATTTAGCACCGAGCAGGCTCTCAGTAAATAACTGTGGAATAGGGTGCCTGGGTGGCTCAGTCGGTTAAGCGTCCGACTTTGGCTCGGGTCATGATCTCATGGTGCATGAGTTTGAGCCCCGCGTCGGGCTCTGTGCTGACATCTCTGAGCCTGGAGCCTGCTTGGGATCCTGTGTCTCCCTCTGTCTCTGCCCCTCCCCTGCTTGTGCTGTCTCTCTCTCTCTCTCTCTGTCTCTCTCAAAAATAAATAAACATTAAAACAAATTTTAAATAACTGTGGAATGAATGAAACAATGAATGAATGAATGAATGAATGAATGAATGAATTTTCCATAGGCTCCATAAGAACCTTTCCTCTGGCCCTTCTGAACTCTTTCTGGTTCTCTAGACACATCATTCCAGAAGACAGGCCTTTTGCTTGCCTTCGTAAATTGTCCAGCTGGCTCCCTGCTTAATTTTCAGCTTCCCAGGCCCTCCTCAGGCCAAGATGGGTGCCCCTCTGGGCCTTCATAATACCCCAGGTCTGTCTCCCCTTGCAAGGACTATTCCCCAAGAGCGGTTCATTGCTGGTTATCCTACTAATCTCAGAGTCCAGAATCATTCACAATTATCTAGAAGTCTCTGGAATAATGCCTAGGCACCGCCTGGTCTGAAGTAGGCATTCCATTAATGATTTATGAACCCAAAAATGAATGGATCAAACGCCAATTGTATAGTATAAACAATAGCAGCGAAGGGAGAAATCAATGTGGCATCTTTTTTTTGTTTGTTTTTCCTTTTGGCTTTATTTCTGTGGGACCCTCGGTGCCACATTCTGTCCCACAAGAATAGAATGGACCATGGTTTCCCTCCATTTTCTGCCAGACCTACTTCCTGCTGCTACATTGACAGACTCTTGGAAGACCTACCTTTCCCTCAAATTTCTCATGCTGATTAAGAACTATAATTGCCACAGTTTAGCGCAGAGAAAGCCAACCAACATTCACTAGCGGACTTCAGACGCTGACAGTTGAAATGGCCAGGAAAAGTTCATCAAGCGTGGGGTAATAAAAAGCACAGGGGAAAATCAAGACAGAACGACTCCCTCGGGCATTGCAAGAGCAGGCCTTTGTGAGGAAACATTCCTCAAGGATCTGGGGAAATTACATTATAAAATGCAACAGACAGCCAGACAGAAAAACAAACTCCATTATAATATCACGGGGACACAGACATTTCTCCTGGCTGCAAACGCACCCCAGAGCCTCTAGTCAGGCAGGCTGCCCAGATGCACCCCGATGCCCAGGCGTTTCCCACCACCCCCCATTAAGCTCTAAAGATCATTTTTATTCTCGCCGCATCGACTTCGGAGGGCGTGAGGAATCAGGCAAGTACACTTCTCTATTCTCAGTTTGCAACGGAAAACTGGTCAAGAAACACCAGGCACATTTTGACGCTTCGGGGTTTTTTAAGGAGCCAGGGGTCAAACAATTTGGTCACTATACTATGAATGACTTGGAAATAAACAGGATTGTTTTCCCACACAAGGTCAGCTGTAAAGATGCAACTTTTAAAGTGCAAATAGCGGGGCGCCTGTGTGGCTCAGTTGGTTAAGCTTCCGACTTCGGCTAAGGTCTTGATCTCACGGTTCGTGGGTTTGAGCCCCACGTCGGGCTCTGTGCTGACAGCTCAGAGCCTGGTGCCTGCTTCAGATTCTGTGTCTCCCTGTCTCTCTGCCCCTCCCCCGCTCACACTCTGTCTCTTTCTCCCTCTCGCAAAAATAAATAAACATTAAACGAAAATGCAAAGTAAATGCAATATGCAAATACAAGGAAAGACTGTTCCAAAAACTCTGTGCTCTGAGTAGATCATTCGCATAACATAGTGTCCAAAGTAGGCCATTTTGGGGAGCAAACAGAGAAATTATTACTAATTTCACCTGGCCATCTGGGTCTTAACCAATACTGGCCAGGCAAACGAGTAAGCACAGTTACCACTCCGAGCGGTGTGCCCTGTGACTTAAATCCTTGGTGAAGAGGACGAAGTGTACCAAGGTTATAAAGGCCAAAACCGACTTTCTTTTTAAAGACGCTCTCCCCAGACTTGGTGCTTTGCCCGTTTTCCCCGATGCCGTTTCGACCTAAATTGCATGGGCATTTCTTATCAGCAAAAGCAGGCAATAAAATCCGGGCAGGACTGGAGGAGAAATGGGCCAGTGCTCTTGTGAAATCCTTTCAACACACCAGCATGCCTCTACAAACAGGAAAACATTTAGCAAGAGGTGTGCAAGCGAGTTAGAGATGGAACCAGATGATTCAAAGGTAGGCGACCGTCATCTGGCAGGCATCCGCGTGTCTCCCCTTGAAAAATAAGCCCATAAAAGTGAAGCTTTGCCTCACGTGTCTAAGTGTCTCTGCATGGCGAAAAATAATTTGTATTCGAATCCGGTGATGTTGAAAAAGAGGTGAGAAACGGATACAGAACATGTGGCAGCTTCAAAGCTTCCCTCAGAACCTCAGAGCTGGCCAATCCCCCGGCGCTGCTCTTGTCTGCTACATCAAGGACAAGTAGATTGAGATGGGCTTTCTTCAAGCCCAGCCTCTCCCCCAAAAAAGAAAGCACCCTAAAAAGTCTGAAGTCAGGGACACCATGATTTTAAAAACCCACAAAATCAACAGGGCTATCTTCAACAGCTTCTTCTCGAATTTTTACTCCTGGATCTCTCAACAAAAACAGAAGAAAGGAGGGGAGACCAGGGGGCTCATCGGTTAAGCGTCCAACTCCAGCTCAGGTCACGATTTCATGGTTCATGGGTTCGAGTGCTGTATCAGACCCTCTGCTGTTCTCTCTCTCCCTCTCTCTCTCTCTCTCTCTTTCTCTCTCTCTGCCCCTCTCCCGCTCGCACATTCTCTCTCCCTCTCAAAAATAAATAAACATTTAAAAAAAAAAGAACATGAAAAAAAAAATACACCTGAGTCCCCTAGACCCATGGTCAAATGCAAACCAAAAGGAGGGAAGCGCTTCCCAGCACCTCACACCTCCACCTTGGTGTGGTCACCTCTTGATGACACTCCTGGTGTTGGAGTATCATGTGGGTTAATGAGGAGCGCCTCGTCAAGAGGTACACGGTAGAGGAAGAGGAAGCGTTTCTCTCCCCAGCGGCACGGCCATGGCCAAGCTATAAGCCCGCACGCCCACTTTAAGGCAGCCTGCGTAGTGCACGCGGAATGCTCTGGGCTCCGGGCTCTCCCTCTGGGCTCAGCAGATCTACTGACCTTGAGACAAGGCTGGCATTCCAGGACTCTTCGGATGGAGACAACGTGCAAAAAGCAGGCAGCTGGGAGAGCGGTCACTGTGGAAGCACACCTATTGTTAATACACCTGTTCTGTGTGGGTCAACGTGATGGAACTAGAACTTCCCTGAACTCTGTTTTCTGTGGGCTGTCCCCCCAAAATCCATTCATCCTCCAAAACATGGCCTCCACCTCTTCCCCTTCCCCAAGCATATTTCACACGTTGGCAAAGCAAAACCTATTAATGTGAAGTAAAGTAAAATTTCACTAACTCAGAACCCACTGGATTGAAATCATTGGTACTAGGGCAGAAGCCTAACTTTGCACACCTACCTTGTGTCCCTTCACACCGCAATTTAAATTTATAAACAGTATGGTGGGGGCGGGGGGGAGTCAAACACATCAGAGAATCCATTGTTTCCACACATCGGAGGCACTCACTCGCAAATAACTGTCACAGGAAGTAAGTCACTGTTAAATATTTAGTATCGTAGCTCCCTAAAGACTCTTAAAGGGCAACATTTCTATCTTTCTTGTATTGCTGTAACTCGTTCCAACAGCCTAAACTCCGGTTGATCCCTGAATTATCACAAATGAGTGCCACCCCATTCAGTCTGAAATGAAAAGGGTCTTATGGTTCAAGAACTGGATTTTGCAGTGTTAAGTAGTCATCTCCAGGAAGGTGGTGGTGTGGATGGAGCCACTTTTTATTTCTGAAAATGAAGATCCACACATTTGTGGTTTCTCAGCTACTGAGTGCTTTCTTTGTGTCCAATGCCCTGCTCTGTGTCCTGCAGGAGCCACACAGATGTAACTGGGGAAGAAAGAAACTTATGAAAATAATCCGATCCCAAATTCTATGCTACTGAGTCCACACAAACTAGAAAATCTCAGAAAGGCAAGAGACTCAGTAGACTACTCCCCTGAGTCAGGAGGCTGCTTCAAACCCCCAAGACACTGTACAATCAGGGAGGCCTCACTTACACCTCCCTTTACTGTCTTCCTGAGCCTTCTGCAACATGCAACTTAAAGTCACCTCCATAGGGTCCCCTTTGGGGTCCTGGCCCTCTTGCTCCAATTATAGCATCAGCCTTCCTGCCACGGGCCTGCACACTGGACATGCTTCTGCTGGTCAGGCCTCACAACCCTGTGTGTCTGGCTACCCTCTTCACAACTAGCCGTGGACCAAGCCTGTGCCTCTGGGAGTTCTCAGCATCTTGCCCTGAAACAGGCACAAATCAAATAGTGCTCAATAGTGCTTCCTTAAATGGATGGATGGATGGATGGATGGATGGATGGATGGATGGTAGATGGTTGGATGGATGGATGGATGGATGGATAGGTGGATGGATGGATGGATAGGTGGATGAATGAATAGGTGGATGGATGGACGGACGGATGGACGGATGGATGGATGGATAGGTGGATGGATGGGTAGGTGGATGGATGGATTGATGGATGGATGGATGGATGGATGAATGGAAGGATGGATGGATGGATGGTGGTTGGATGGATAGGTGGATGGGTGGGTGGATGGATCGATGGATGGATGGTAGATGGTTGGATGGACGGATGGATGAATGGATGGATGGATAGGTGGATGGATGGATGGATAGGTGGATGGATGAATAGGTGGATGGATGGATGGATGGATGGATGGATGGATGGATGGTGGATGGATGGATGGATGGATGGATGGATGGATGGACGGATGGATGGATGGATAGGTGGATGGATGGATAGGTGGATGGATGGATTGATGGATGGATGGATGGATGAATGGAAGGATGGATGGATGGATGGTGGATGGATGGATAGGTGGATGGGTGGGTGGATGGATGGATGGATGGATGGGTGGATGGTGGATGGACGGATGAGTGAATGCACTGTTTCCCTGTGTTCTACCTTTTTGTGGAATCTTTCTGGCTTTCAGAAATTAAGTGGCCAATCAGGGTTGCCACACTTTTACCCCACAGCCTCCCTGCATCAGAGTTTTGTAGCTCTGTGGGACGTAAACATCATTTTTAAATGTCAGCTTTACCAGATGGTTGTAAAAGTGTGCTCACTCCCCGGAGTGGAAGGGCCCCCACATGAGTGGACAAGCAGGCCTCTGCTTTCTGCGACCCACATCTGCAATGTCTCGGTGGTCTTTACATCGTGTGGGACTGTGCCCTGCAGCCCACTGGCCTCTTCCAATGGCCACCTCATCTTCAAGCATCTGGGATCACCACCATGGCAACAATATTTCTTACTTGATATTCCTGTTCACAGCAATAGTTTATCTTCTGGAAAGAGGAAATCCAATATTGTCAATAACTCCAGCAGCAGAACAGAGTACTGATGTTCTCAAGGTGGGCTTATGTCAAGACCCTCTAAAATATGGCATGAATTACTCAGCCCATGAATGCAAACAATGCGTGACTACATAAGGAAAGGATTTCTAACAGCCTTTCTTCCATATATATTTTAGTGTTTTCACTTATCTGAACCAAGCAGTCAGCTGGACTTAATATCTCTCTGACTTTAGTTTTTCTGTTATCCTCCCTGATACATCTGTTGCCAACAAACCTGTATCCCAGCTCCAAAATCTTATTTTAATTGAAAACTAATCAGTCCTTAACCTCTCGTAACTTCATGTGGTTGATCCATTTATTTCCAAAGTTTGAACCACTCCTTAACCTTAACCAGGTTCTAACTTTCAGTGTCAGATTAAACTTGACTTTGACTTGTGCTTCAATTTAAGAAAAAAAAAAAGTCTTCTAAAACCACTCACTCTGCCAACACATGGCGATGCTTAACAACTGGCCTGGGAAATTCAGAGTCCCCTGTGTGCCGCCACCAGGGAGACGTGATTGCCTGCGCCCTCCCCTCTCCCACACTTCCCTTTGGCCCTGTGCAGGCAAGACACCCCAAAGTTGGCCTCTCGCCCCCAGAAGGACAGAGACTCCAACAGCACCCAACTTCCATGATCCCTGCCACCCCTTCAACACCCCTTCTCCTCTGTCAGTTGGGTCGATCACATCCTAGGCTGACTATGGATGAGCAAGCTGAAATCAGAATCTCAAACAACACGGGGCCAATATGGCCCATGGGAAAAGCATCCCAGTCATCAAATCCAGCTTTGAACTCTGCCTTTCCTGCTTACCAGCTGTGTACGCCTTGACGAGTGACATCACTATTGTGTGCCTGAGTGGAAAAGGGCACCAGTAATAACATCTACTCCCCAGGAAGACTGCGGACAGTCATTGTGATGATATAACTAAGGCATCAGAGGCTGGCATACAATAAACACTCAATACATGGGCACTTCATCTACCTGCCTGCCTACCTGTCTCCAAACATCCATATCTATCTAGATCTTTCTCCTTGTAATGGAGTTTCGGCTCCTTGGGAGCAGATACCATTCCCAATTCACCCTTTGACCCATCGGAGAGGGTAGCTGCTAAGCATTAATCGATTTAACATTGTTAAATTCACCCTTGAACTCAACTTTCTGTCCTTTTAAAACGATTTTAATTACTAGAAGACATCGCTAAACAAACATAGGGGCTTCTCCTTTCTCTTTGCATACTTGACTTGCAGGGAGTTTTTAAACCTCTGTATGTAATCTTACTTGTTGTGAGGACATTTGTAACCCAGAGTAGCATCAGGCCTGGGGACTAGCCCAGCAGAGAGCTGCCACAAAATACTGGTACTATCCTATGCACGGATGCTGTCAGTCCCCAATCGTGCATGCATGCACACACACACATACACGCACACACACACACTGGGGCAGGGCAGCCAAAGTGAACTACTGAACCATAATTGATGCACATCTTATTTTTGTGAATGCTTCACGCACTATCACCCATGGACTCCACTGTACCTGGGAAGGCCAATGACCTATTTATTTGAGCAAGCGTTAGGAGGCAGAGGGTTGTTATTTATATGTTTCGGGTAAAAAAAAAAAAAATAGAATTTCTCCTAAAACACAGAGGCAGCTGAAGTCAAAGTAAACTTCTTGGTTTGAAACAGCTGGGTAATTATTTGAAGCATGGACTTCACACCGTATATGAAAGATACACGTCAAAGGAATCTTAGCATTGGAGGCATTTTCAGCAAAATGCCTTTGTGTTGACTATATGCATGTGCCACAAAACGTGTGGGTGGCAAAAATAAGCCCCAGTCTCATCAGAGGAGGGCCTCCATAGAACAAGGACACTGAAGTGATATTTTGGCATTCAATGATGGCGTCGGGCACACTGGTACTGTCATGGAAGCTTGTACAGTGGGCCATGGGGCAGGGAACGGTCCATATGAGTTTGCAAAGAACTCTATAAATGGGGTCCATTTAGAAAAATAGATCAAGTGAAAATTCAAGGCTCACTCAAAATCACACTTGGACTGTGCCTACGTGTTCCCGACCAAAACCATTCATGAGAAACCCTGAGAAAATGTGCTCCAGTCATCCTGCCTCTGATGTTATTGTTGTTGGTTAGGGGTAGCAGACCCAGAGGCAAATGTCTGGCCCAGAAGTGACATGTCTTGTCTCTCACCAGTTTGTCCCCAAAGGACTGAATCTACAGGGGGGGGGAGAGAGATTCCCGCAGCAGATTTCCCAAAACAGAGGCCAGCACCCCCATTACCACCAGCAAAGGAATATGAGCTTCTTCTCTCTTAGACCGCAGTGCTCTGTCTCATTTCTCTCCACCAACATGTTTCCATTTGATCAGCAAACACTCCAGTGTGGTCGCTGTGTTCAAACATCAGGCTGGAAACAGCAGAGCGAAAAGACCCCACCCTCAATGACTGCAATCACTTGAGTCTTGATGTTGAGCTTAAGTAACAAATTACTCAAAGGCAAGCAAACTACAGGAACAAAGATGAAACTGGAAAATCCAAACTGAGCTCTTCCTGTTCTGCTTCTTCTCCTAGACCAGAAACGTTTCTCTTTGGAGCTCTCTGCAGGTCTGGGCATGGTGGTTCTTTGTGCCTGAGCTACAGGTGTTACTGCCTCCGCTCAGAAAGTACCTCCTTCCCCATCGCTCAGCCCCAGACCTCCCTTCAACAAGCCAGAGAGTGCAGCCAGGTCAACGTCGAGGGCCTTCTGCTACTCCAAGCTCCACTGGAGCCCATGACTGAGCCCCATGACCTCTGGTGGGAATCCCTCCCCACGCTTGTTTTATGGCGTCATGCTTCAAGTGTCCTCACCCACCTCTTCCAACCAAGTCACCTCCTGTTAGCTGCCAGCTTCTCTCTCTGAGCCAATTGTCTTCTTCCCCATTATTGTTTTTCCTCCTGTCAATCAATTTAGGGCTTATTATAAAATTAGCATCCCCACAGTTGCCACAACCTACAGAAGACTGTTTTTGTCTAAAGCTTTTTAAAAAGCAGATTCATCAGGATCTATTCTAGATAAACATATGCCACCCTTACATATAATAAGAATTTTGGAAGAGGGTTATACATCTTACTGTCTGATAAAAAAAAATGTCATGCTTCCACGACTCACCAATGCTCATCAGCCACCACCACCCCCCGCCCCCCGCCCAGTCCAACAAAGTCTATTCTGGTACCTGAGATTCTATTCACTCCTTTGGGTTAAAACTTGCAGAATCTTTGGAAAACTGAATTTACGTCATGTGTTCACCTGCTGTTGACATTAGTAATCAGCTCAGACGTCAACAGCTGGTGATAGGCAGGATCTAGCTGGAAGGAGGGACAAAGGAGGCCAGAGGGGCCCCGGGGCCAGGCAGGGCCACAGAGCCCAAGAGGGAGAGGGCACGCAATGAGCAACCCGAGGACCCCAACCTCACTGTCCTCATCACACACTGCAGCCTAGCTGAAAAGCAGATAAAACATAACCTCGCTTACTCCAACATACTTGACGTATTTGGAATGTGTTGAAAATCACGTTTCATGACTTCTGATTCTGAAACACCCTTTCTCTCCAGTTTTACATAAGTACTTGTATGCCTTTTCATCAACCAACTTTAAATCGATAGGGGTAGGTTTTTAAGAATTTCTTAGAATAAGGCCATATTTTGGCATTTAACGATGGTGTTAAAAAGCCCCCCTGGTCCCTCTTCTCAGGTATTTACTTTGCAGGAAACATCTCCCCGAGAGCTTCACCATGCACTTCCAGAAGCAGGAGGCCCAGCTGGAGCCCAAGCAAAGGCTGACGTCTTGATTGACACGACTGGGCAGGTCTGGCTGAAAGGTGGGCTGGACCCTGAAAGGTTCTACCTGCCTCAGGAACAACAGGGCCTCCACGACGACTCATCTAAAGGTTGGAGAAGGCCAGGGACGCAGGCTTCATCACATGCAGGGATGACCATCCCAAGCACTGGAGTGGCCTTCTCTCATATTTAGCCTCTGGGGGCTCTTAATCCACCCTGGATTACTGGAGACGCTGGTGCAACAAAAAGGAAGGCTTTTGGTTGAAAGTCACAGAAAACCTAACCACAGCATTGCTTCAACAAAGAAGGGACTTATTTTTCTGGTCCAGTGGCGCCATTCTAAGACTTTAGTGGCTTCTCCCTTGTGGCCTTGGCTTGACGAGAACTATAGGGGCGCCACCCACCACATCTGCTTTAGTTCCATCCGAAAGAAGAAAGAAGTCAACACCGTAGCACAAATTTTCAGGAACCCTAAGCAAACATGGCTTCCTTTTGTCCCTTGGGCCAGCCCTGTACCATGTGGTCACCCCTAACTAGAAGGGGCATTGGAAACGGAGGTTGGGACCACCAGCCAGCAGTATCTCCCTTAAGAGGAGTCCTGTCATACAGGATTAGGCTTTGGGATAGGCAGTAACACCCACACTCCCAACCCAAGAAAGCAGCTTCCTCCTACATCTGCAAAGAACACAGAGTGCTTTGGACACGCCGAGGACCGCCTCACATGGTGACGGCACCACCCGTACTGGTGTGCCCCTCTCCACCACAGCAGTGGAGGGCTCTGTGGCACACACAGGTGTTTCCAGGGGCGCCTGAGCAGAAAAGAAGAACAAAGGGAGGTGCCACAGGGAGAAGAGAAGGGACTGGCATGCGTCTGTGCAGAGCCCCAGTTCTTCCAGAAATTACTGAAGGCTTTGCCTGCGCTAAAGGTCCTGCCACAGCATAGACCACACTGAAATCCCTAGGCTTTGGGGTAACACGGTGACATTCAGTGACTGGGATCTACTCATCATGTGATAGAATAAATGAAAGAGACCGCATGACCCTTTACTGGGGCACAAAACTGAGAATTCATTTGTGAACACAGGTCCTCCTTCCAGATGAAGAGGGAAACTAGGAATCGGCCACGTCTATCACGTGCCCAATTTTTGCTCGGATTGTTTTTTGGTTTGTTTGTTTTAAATGTTTATTTATTTATTTTGAGAGAGAATGAGCAGGGGAGGGGCAGAAAGAGAGAGGGAGGGACAGAATCCCAAGCAGGCTTCGTGCTGTCAGCGCAGAGGTCGACATGGGGCTTGAACTCATGAAGCCGTGAGATCACGATCTGAGATCAAATCAAGAGTCGGACGCTTAACCGACTGAGCCACCCAGGCACCTCTGCTCGGCTCGTTTTATTTAATCCTTATAACAACTCTATAAATAGGCACCTTTTTCATTTACTGATAAGAAAACGGAGGTTCAATGATCTTAAGCAACTAATCTAATCTGACTCAGCTAAAAAGTGGAAGAGCCTAATTAAAACCTACTCTCTGCATCCAAAGTCCACCTTCAACACTGCACATGTTCAGATGACTCAATTTTATCTGAAGAATTATTTATCTTACTTATAATATCCAATCTCTATCTAAGAAGATTTAGAATAGCCACCTCTATTAAAACCCTGCCACAAGCTACCCAGCGGAGTGATCTCTCAACTTTAAAGATAATGAAGATGTTGGGATTTTCCCCAACTGTTTCAGAAGGTGGGGAGCCCAAGAAAGTCCCCGAATCCCCAAGCCCCTAGAGCAATACTCTGTCTGAACCGGGGCCACCACCCTTGCCGCAAAATCAGTACAGTCACTCATTCAAGTGCTCAGGGCAGGGCCAGGACGGGGCGTAGTAAGACATCATCTGAGGAGTCAAACGTCTCAGAAATCAAGACAAGATGATTTCCAATGTAATATTTTTAAAGGCAAAAATTAATGCAAAGACTCCGTGATGTATAAAATCTCAAAAATGTGAAACAAAGACGGGTTGTGGTTTGTTTCATGGTCCTCCAGTTTCCCAGCTGTGGGACCCCCTCCCAGTGGTGGTTCCTGTCCCCTCGGCCCGTGAGACCCCTCGGGACGGCTCCGCAAGGACTAACAGTGGGGTGCAAACACAGTGGGCAGTGTGGGCTTTCTATGTAGCCACAGTTTTTTTATTGCACGGCCTCTATCCACGTTGTCTCTATGGTTCGAATCCTGGAGGACCTTTTACTAAGTACCATGTGGGGCAGAGCCTTCTTTTTGCTTCAGGCCCCAGTTTGCCCCTCCCCCTCACTCAAACCGCTTATCATTTCATCCACGAAGAAAGCAGAGAGGAGATGGGCAAAGCGGGGTCTTGGATGGCATCAGAGTCCCCAGCCCTGCAGGCCGGTCCCATCCAGGCAAATTCCACATGCAGATGTCAGTGCAGATTCTGTCAGATGTCCCTGTGTTTGGGAGAGACGGTAACTTTACAGTGACCCGAACAATGTTGGAACAGTCTCTTTCCCCCCAAAAGACACCCGGTGTGTAGAGGCGAGCAGACACAGAACATGTTATTCATTAACAACGCACCACTAATTGCTCTGACAAGAATAGAAAGGCTAGAAGGTATTGCACTGGGTAACGGGCACTAGATTCATTTGCATTAAAAAGGTTGCAAGAGCAATTAACACCTCATTAATATGACATAAATGCTAATCTCTCCAGATCCCAAGTGACCCCCAAATTCTTGTCACCCAACCCAGAAAACACACTGCATGAATCCCCCAAAGGCAGGGAGCAGTGCACCGTGGAAGGGGACAGAGATCACGGGCACCGTGGACGCACTCAGTGTCTGCTCAGCCTGGACCAGAGGCCACTGTCGCAGAGGAGGGGCGGCCGGTGGGAATGGCACGTGGCCCCGGCGCTGCACGGGCAGGGGGCTCCCGGCCACCGATGTCAAGATGGCAACATGCACACACGCACAGGGCGCCCGGAGTGGGGGCGGGTCTCTGAAGGAAGGGCTGCACCGCTCACGGGGGGCGGGGGCATGGAGCTCCTGGAGAGCAGCTAAGGTTTTCCACCACAAACAGCAGCTCCGTAGTGATCAAAGCCATCGCCTTAAATAAGTGATTTATTTATACAAGCAAAAACAAACAAACAAACAAACAAACAAAAAACCCTGGGGGTTGTGCATAGTCAGAGATGTTATCGCACCACTTGGGAAGGAGAGATGCTCGGAAGCTCCTGTATCTGGCAACCCCCCGGGGGCGCGATTAGGGTGTCTGCATCAAAGGACGGTGGCAGAGGAGTTCACACGGGAAATCACCTCCCACAATCCCTTTGCAACGACACTGCCAGGAAGCAAAATCCCTCAAGAGCATCTGACTGCCCTTTTATTCACTGCTAAGCCCTCGGGAGGAAGGAGACAAAGTGGGGAGGGATGTGGGGAGACCAGGGGCGGGGCACCTCGGGGGAGGGCGGGGGAGAAGAATGTCCCACCGTTGTCCTCACCTCCACGTGCACCTCCAGGATGTGAGTAAACACACACAGGCTGGCACACGCGCACAGGTGCACACCACTCATCCCTGTTCCAGCATCTTCCTGGGTCTTCCTCGGCACATCAGTGTGGCAAAGTCGGCTGGAACTCAGCTGAGGGACACAAGGCCAGGTGTCCCTGTTCCCATGGTGGCCGTTCACCAGCTCCACGGTCCCTCCATCATGCAGAAGAGAGACCCGCAAATCCAGCTGAGTTCCAAAGCTGCCCCGAGCGCCCGGTGTGAGCAGACCCTCCTTCAGGAGCTGTGGGGTGAAGAGGGGACTCCCACAAGTACCCAGGAGGATAGAACATCAAGCACGGAATGGATGAAGCACACGTGGCCATTCCCCGTCGGTGCCGTGATGGAAAAGAACTGGGTCGAGAGCTGAGAGGGCTTCGTGGAAGAAGCCGCATGGGAGATGGCTCCCGAAGGGTGAGAAAACTTCAACAGCCAGAAAGAGACAGAAGCATCCCAGATGATGGGAAGGGTGTCAGCAAAGGCGCAGCGCAGATGACTCAAGGTCGGTGGCCAGAAGCTAAGTCTGGGGCCACCGTTCTTCAACCCAAAATGGAGCAGTGTCGCGCAGCGAGCAAGGAGACAAAGAAGCTGGACATGTGACAGGAGAAAGGGCCCCGGACACGTGAGATATGGTCACTGGATGGATGTTTATCAGACGCAGAGCCCAGCGTATATTCTCAATGGTCTATGCTTGTCCTTTGGAAAAGTTTTCATTGTGATCATCACCATGAAAGAAGATGCTACTCTTTGCCTCTCTGTCACCTGGTGAGTTTCCTAATAACCAGGCACCTGTGTGCCTCTGTGCTTTGGTGGTGGTGGCAGTCCGCTGTGATGGATGCAGTCTCGCGAGAGAAGAAGAGACCCACCTGACGCACAGATAATGAAATGGAACAGAGAGAAAAGTCAGATGACTTTGCAGGGCACTGTAGGAACGAAAGGCCGCACAAGTTCAAACAGAGGATTCGGGTGGGAGAGCTGAGTCGCCCAGGGACAAGGCAGACAGCAAGGGCCACACGCTTGTCAGGGCCTGGCCTGGCCGCCAGCAGCACAACCCATTCCTGTCAGCAAAACGCCACCGCCGGAATTTAGACTTGAGTAGGCTTCAGTTTGGTTAGCACCAAAGTAGAAAAATGTGTTTTGGAGAAGTGTAGGAGCTTACAAGCATCAAAAGTCAAGTCTTCGTTGTGCGTTTGTACAAACAGAACTTGTCTAAAACAACGCCAGGTGACTGAGATTTCTTGTCCTTTAAAAGGAGTCACTATATGCCTCAAGTTTGAGAAGCCCTGCAGACCATGAGCCTGTTGAGGGCAGGTACCAAGTCTTCCCCATCTTCGAACCTCTGTTTCCAACATGGCGCCTAGAAAGGCCCTGAGCCTGAGATCATTGATTAACACTTCAGGACCAGACACCGCGACCTGGTCCTAACTATAAGAGCTAACGTTTATATAGTTCTTGTTATATGCCGGGCGCTCTTCTAAGCACTGAGTGATGGTAACCTTCATAGCCAATACTGCCCTCAGGACAGGCAAGAGAGAAGGAGAACCCCTGCTTAGGCGCCATGCTTACGGTCCAACACAGCATGACACAAAACAAATTTCATTCAATAAAGAACATGGGAGCACCTTGTCACTCATGATCTGGCATGCAACAATGACATAGCTCACCTGGAGTCTGCTGAATATGGACCCCCCCCCCAAAATTTCCGTTTTAATCCCCAGATCCTATAAATAGTACCTTGTATAGGATTTTGCAGATATGGTTAAGTTAAGGATCTTGAGATGGGGAGATTCTCCCGGATCACCGAGGTGGGCCTATGTGCCATCATAAATATCTTTCTAAAAGAGAGGCATAGGGAGCTCTGACATGTGTGCAAGAGGAGGAACTGATGTGACCACGGAGGCAGAGGTTATGGCAAGTCAAGAAATGCCAGTGGCCACCAGACGCTGGAAGAAGCAAGGACCAGATTCTCCTCTAGAGCCTTCTGAGGGAGATCAGCCCTACCATCGCCTTGACTATGGCCCGATGATGCGGACTTCACACTTCTGCCCTCCAGAACTGAGACAGAACACGGTCCTGTTGTTGTCAGCCCTCCTGGTGGTGCGACTTATTACAGAGGTTCACGTAGCACACGGGAACCCCTGTTCTCATGATAACACCGTGCAGGCCCAGGCTTGTGCCTCACCACGCTGCTGGCCCTGGGTCTTCGAAATCAAATGGCTGTATCCAAAGGCCATGAAGATCTGAGGGTTGGATACTGCTACTGCTTTGAAAGGAAGGAAGGGTTGGAGCAGTAGAAACAATGAGGTGAGAGAAAAGACAGATTAATGTTCTTGTCTAATCCCTTCTCTCAAAGGGCACACCTGCAGTGGATTCCCAGACAAGCTAATCATTCTTGTTCCTGCTTCTCTTCATGTTCCAACTCATGGTTCCAGAAGCCTACACCATTCGGTGTGGACATGGTGACTGAGGAATATTCTGCAATGTTAAGCAATTACTCTTATATTTGTATATATGTAGGTCCAGACATAAAACATGATGCCAATTCTTTATATGGGCAACCGAATGGGTATTGAATACTACCCATTGCAAACTTTTCTTTCTATTGAAAACCGCAATAGATTTATTTTTCAAAAACAAAGACCAGTTACATTCAAATAATTTCGATGTTAACTGTCAGAATGTATGAATTACCATCTAACTTTGCTTTTGAACAGATCAAACAGTTTGGAAGAAAACTAATTCCTTGAAAACATATGTGAAAAATAACTCTGATAGCTTGAAGTTTTAGCATACTTAAAATGTATACCTTAATGAAAATGTATTCAAATTTTGTAGACTTTGAAAACAGTTGCATTTGATATTTTATCCATTGAGATATTCGCTGTAAATAGGACACAAATTTTGTGCGAATCTTAAGTATAACAGTATAATTATTCTGCTGAAGCTGTGTCAAGAAAATTAAATTTCACCTAGAATACACATATAATTTATAAGTTACGTAAGTCTTTATTTTATTGCTTGCCCAAATAGCGATGGCCCCTCCACAAACCAGGAGGTCCAGCGTGTAGACAAGAGCCTTGCATCAGAGCAGAAGCTCAGAAACGGTTGCTGAGTGAGTGAGTGTGTGTTGGGAAATTTCTACGATGTGCCGAGCCAGACTGCAGAGGTCCTTGACCATTACTCAGATGGTTTAGCCGGCCTGTGAGCAGGGGGATGATGCCATGAGACCAATGTTGGGTTTAATTGAGCGATAGGAGACAATGCAGGCTGGAGTCAGCCAATATCACACATAATATGGTCCACCATATAACATAAAATAATGTAGTTCGCTTCTTGAATTTTATTTGTTCACTCTTTTTAACCCACGCTTCTTTCCTCAAAACCATGGCAAGAAGGCGATGACCCCCTGGCTGCAGGGCTCGGCATCCAGCAAGGCAGACGCTTGGGGGCCAGAGGAGCAGAGTGCTGGGGAGAGACTGTGGGCATAGCACGGCTCAGAACTGCCTCGAATCCCAGCACTACCAGTTCGTTTCTGTGGGATCCTGGGATCCGATCTTAGCTTCTCCAAACCTCTATTTATTCATCCGTAAAACAGGGATAATACCACCTCCCTCACAAGGAAGTTATGACATTAAAAATAGCATGGAAAACACACCTAGTGACCAGCAAATAGCAGTGCTCAACAAATAGCAGGTGCTAGAACTACGGGCAGAGAATGGCATGTTCCCTCCATGAAGGACACGCTCTAGACTCCTGTCCAGGAAGAGTGGGACACAAACCAGCAGCAGCACCGTCACCTAGGAGCCTGTTAGAAATGTGGGGTTTTGGCCCCAGCGCCAGGCCAACTGCACCAGAATCTCCAGTTACCGAAACCCCCAGGTGACTGCTGTATACGGTAGAGTTTGAAAGCATCTAACACTCAAACCAGTGGTTCTCAACCCAGACTGCATATCCAAATAATCTGAGGGGCTTTCAGATAACCCCTGCCTGAGCCCCACCCCAGACATGTTAATTCAGAATCCCTAAGAATGGTGTGGAGCCTGGGGCGCCTGGGTGGCTCAGTCGGTTAAGCGTCCAACTTTGGCTCAGATCATGATCTCACAGCTCGTGAGTTCAAGCCCCGTGTCGGGCTCCATGCTGACAGTTCAGAGCCTGGAGCCGGTTTTGGATTCTGTGTCTCCCTCTCTCTCTGCCCCTCGCCCTCCCCCCCTCAAAAATAAATAAACATTAAAAAAAAAAAAAAGAATGGTATGGAGTCTGGGCTTTTTTTCAAAAGCTAGGTGACGTAATGTCCAGCCAAGACCCAGAACCATAGGCTGTATCAAAATCTATGAAGGCTTTGGGATGGAACCTCATTACGACTTTCATGGGCTGTAGGCATTTGCCTCTTTTCCTTCCATAAAACAATACTTAAAATTATATTTTACTACATGTTGATAAAAAGATGAATATGTTAATATTATTTATTCAGGCATTTTCTTCAACGTAAAAATTCTTGTCTCAATTTCAATTAAAGTTAAAACGTTTCTTAGGCCCCGGGAACTATCTTGGGCCTCAGGCACCGTCTCCTCCATACCTAATGGATAAATTGGCTCTGCTCTGGGGTATTATACAAAGGTAAGGCATAGTCAGTGAGACAAAGGAATTCTTGATGGCGCTGTAAAGCTAATGACTCAATATATGTGAGCCAGCGGCTCACAGATACTGAGATTCTGGTCCATAAAAGAAGATGGAGGAGGAGAAGAGGAGGGAAGGAAAGGAGGGAAGAAGAACGGAGGAAGAAAGGAGGGAGGAGGAAGGGAAGGAGAAAGGAAGGGAAATCTAAATAAGAATGGAATTCCAACCAAACGGGGGAGGCGTAGGGAGATAGCACATGCCTCTGTGTACTCTACAGCTATACAGTTACATCACAGAGTTAATGTAAACATTGATTGCACACCTACTATTCACCCATTCGTTTGTTTGGTGATTGAGTGATTGATTGATTGATTTTAGAGAGGAGGGAGAGGAGGGGCACAGAGAGAGAGAGAGAGAGAGAGAGAGAGAGAGAGAGAGAATCCGAAGCAGGATCCACGCTCAGCACACAGCCCAATGTGGGGCTCGATCCCACAACCCTGGGATCATGACCTGAGCCCAAATCAAGAGTCGGATGCTCAACCTGCTGAGTGACCCAGGTGCCCCTACCCATTCATTCTTTTAATCATTCATTCTTTTGTTTCTCCAGTTCCCAATGGAGCCAAATCCTGATGAGTCGAAGATGAGGATACAACCATCCCTTCCCTCCACAGGCCAAACACTGGGGGTGGGCAAACCCATACCCGCTTTCTTTCCTTGCTCTCCCAAGAATGTCCATGCAAGACTGTCAGTTTCCTAGAGCGACCAAACTCAGTGAAAGCAAGGGGACTAAAAGGAAATCAGCGGGAAGCACGCGTATGTCAAGGAGAGTGAGCACTTCAGCCCTCCGCTTGTGTGGCCTCACAGCTGCTCCCAGGGGACGCATTTTATAAATTACTTTTATTATTTCAAAAAATTCTGGCTTGAAAGGATTGGTGACCAAAATAAGCAGCTCCTTGCCGGTCGGAATCTTGAGAGGACCATATCTATGCTATATATAGTCCAAACACAGAGAAGACAGAGAGCCCAGGACCAAACGGAGACCGCCCCATGTGAGGGTACGTGCAAACCAGGGAAACATACAAATTCTGCTTTCCTTGCACACTTCTCAGACGAGGAGCGAGAAGAAAAGCGGTGTTCCAGAGTCGCAGTGAAGCCTCGTAATTAGAAATACAGTACAATTATTCAGTGCACGAAAGCGCAGGGAGTTTGGAAGTGAAAACGAAACCTTTTGAACGTGAAAGTTGGAAGTCAACAAAAGATTAATTACTGGATGCATTGGCTCCCTCGTGAAGAAACAGAAAGCCACCGGGCCTGCCGGCTTGCATATGGATTCCCGTGTAAAGGATGACTCTAACGTATGAGTTTTTCCTTAATGAGATTTTTCTTTTTAAAACCAGGAAATGTATGCAGTCGGTAACAGGTCGTGCCGATAACGCCCTGCCAGGCCAACACACTAGCAATTACAGAAACTCAGTAAAATGTGTCCTAAGTTCACATTTGTCGCAGTTGCGCTTTGCATGTTCAACAACACTTATAAATAATAATTAAGACTCCTTAAATCAATGTAAAGTATCATTCCGTTCATTCTATCAAGGAGGGAGTCCTTATGAAGGGGCCCGGATACATCGGAGAGAGAATCCGTGAGAATGGAGCCTAGAAAGCTCGAGTCCCTCGAGGTCATTCCCAAGCTGATGAGACCACTAGGGAAGGACAGAACAGACCCCCTGGCTGAGTGATCCCGGGACGATGCTGGTGTGTGACACGGGGTAGGCATTCAATAAAGAGACACGACTGAGAGGAAGGAAAGAGGGGAGGGAGAAGGCGGTGGGTGGGACAGGGATGGTGCCATGTCACATGTCATTTTTCAAGAGATTATGCCAAGGTCCTTCCCAAGAAAATAGTGTGGCCTTGTTTACTAATTTGATGGTGAGAATTACTGGCTCGATAGAATGTTTCTTAAGAATCTTGAAAAAAAAGGGGCGCTTGGGTAGTTCAGCCAGTTAAGCATCCAACTCTTGGTTTCAGCTCAGATCATGATCTCGTGGTTCGTGTGTTCGAGCCCCGTGTCGGGCTCTGCACTGACAGCACGGAGAGCTTTCTCTCTCCCCCTCTCTCTCTCTTTCTCTCAAAATAAATAAATAAGCTTCAAAAGTATAATAATGCAAATAAAAATCCCGAAAAAATAAAAATTCCTAGGACACACAAAGGCTAACTATTTATTTACCAGATTCTTCAAATCTTGTCTTTCTCTCTCTTCATTTACCTGAGTCTTTAGCCACTCCTGTCATTTAAAACAAGTTCACTCTTGGCCTAAGGTACTCCCTCTTCTGGGTGATGGAAATCCCCTGCTGGTCCCTAGGTCCCCGCCAGGCGTGCCTGCGCCCATGAGGCCCACCACCATTGCAACTGGCAAGTCCCCTCCTCTGTAAACACACCCAAGTATTTTCAAATCGATGCAGTGGGAATACACACGCGCCCTGTGCTCTTCATCAGAACAAAGGCTGAAGAATTACCCTTGGCATCTTCCTTACGCTCCCAAGGTGCCCAGTCCATCAGATTGTCTACAAGTAGCAATTCAGATGGGAGAACTCAGCCCTGGAGTGCACGGCATCCATCTACCACACTGCTGGCAGGTGGGGTACTGAAAGCCCTTGGCAGGATGTCATGGCGCAGTGTTAAAACTTTGACCACTGGCGCACTGGGACAGACAGCGTGGAAGGGAAGGAACGCACTGTAAGTACAACATCTCAGATGCTGGAGAACTTTGGAAAGCGGTAATTACGAGGATAATGGAGTTGAACGGTGGTCCCTGAGTCTCATCATCTATGGGAGAAAGACAATGAGCACCTGAGAATTATTAATCACCAATTTAAGGTGACTCATGCAAGTCAGAGACCTCACCGGCAACATCTGAGAAGACGCATCTCTTCTAGCCAGAGGTTAGGGAACGCTGAAGATCAGGCTCAGGACTTAATTATCAGGGCTGCAAAGCTCCGGAGAAGGTTAGATCCTCAGCCCCGACAAGTCCACAATGCCAAAGGCTGACGGGAGTGGGACCCTGATACTTGTAATGGGGACTTCTAGGTCAGAGGTCACAGAAAAACCCTTAAGGACCCTCTGGGCCTGCAGAAGTGACCCTCTCTTTCTATCGAAGGCTAGCACTCCTCCCTGGTGTGAAAGCTGCAGAGGCCTGTGCCCCACAAGCAGCAATTTCTCCCACTTGCCTTCTTACCCCCAGACCAGGTCACAGCAACACCCAGTGGGGGAAGTGGCTGAGAGGCATGGACGGGACCCATGGGAACACAAGGGCCGGACCGAGATGCACAGACCCTAAGTGTGCAATAGGGAGAATACATCCACATGGGCGTGTCTGCCATAACACGCACAGTGTTAGCTCCGGCAAGGCCCCAAGGCCGTGCTGACATGCTCCTGGGATGGCCCACACTAAAAAAGCAGAAATGCCAGGACGGCCACGCAGGTAGTAAAGAGGAAGAGGCTCAGGGAAGTGGGCTTTCCAGAGCAGAGGTATCACGTGAGTTCGGAACACCAACCAGCCATGTGCATCAAAAGAGCCCCAGAAACAGCACTCATGTGCACAGCCAATGAGAGGGCCGCCCCGGCTGGGAGAACTCGGCTGCAAAGCCCAGAAGTGGCCGTCCTGTTGTTGCAGAACTGGACTCCCTACTGGAAATGGGCTGATAGAGTCTTGAAATGGTAAAAGACACTGTGGCATTGAACTAGATGCAGGATGGGGGGAGGGGGCACAGCTATAATTTGGCAACATGGCTGGAGCGGCCTCCAGAGGGGCCTGACCCAGAGACAGTCGTGGACACAGCATGCCTAGGATTGTAGGAGATGGGTGGCCAAGAGAGATGTATTGTGCATCCTATACACTCAAAAAAAAAAAAAAAAAATCATGGAAAGACAATCAAGAGGCTGAACCAGGACAATCGAACCGCCCCAGAAAAAGCCAGATCTCAGCACCAGACTTGGTATCTGGACCTGAGCCAGCTTTTAGGTCTAGAACCCACTGACCCAAGAACAGAAGGGTCCCCAGGAAAGACCCGCAGCTTCACAGCAAGTGCACGTGTGAATGACTCCCCTCGTTCTTCCCTAGAGAGGCCACCCCACATACTCAGGTGACCACACCCTGGAGGACAGGAGACGCCCAGCCCTGCTGAGGACTACTGGGCACAAGACCTGAGGTGACACTGATAACTGGGGACCTGAGGCATGATCCTGAAGCCCCTCACTAAAGTGGAGGCGTGGGGGCCAGCTGTAAGGAAGACCCGGCTAGGTCTGGCTCAGAGTGGCTTTCCCGTGTCCACAGACCCAACTGTGGCCTTCCCCTGGCCCCCAAAGATATGATTTAAAGGGACTTTCGATCCAAGTAGTTGGAAAAACTACTACATTCATTTCTAGAGTAGGATCGGTGGGCAAATTAAATGGAAGTCCCTGAAATGCTTCCCTGCCCCATTAACAGGAAACCAAAAATACATCACATACCTGGAAGGAACACCAGAGGTTGAAGACTGAGGGGGGTGCAGGGTATGAACCCAACACACAACTATTTCATTCACCAATCTGGCCTGGAAACAATCCTGACATACTCTACAGGACAGGACAACCAAGCAGCAACCCCCTTTGTGACTTCCAGTCGGAGTAGCTTTGCCAGAGCTGATTAACGTGTCCCAGCCCACGGGATGCAGCCACAGGCGTGGCCAATGCATTCTTCTCCACTATTATCCGGAAGGTGCTATCAGAGTGGTTTGTATTCGTGTGTGACACCTGATAGGGAGGGAAAGAGGAAAAATCAGGAGACAGGGACAGGAGCTGGGGAAGACGCACTTGTCAGATGGATAGAAATAGGTATGAGTGGATTCATACCCTATTTCTTCGACACCAATGGTAGGTCGTGCACTGTTCTAGGTCCTGGAGACCAGCCGCGAATAAAACAGGAAAAGTATAAAAAGCCCTACCCATGGGGAGCTTAATTGCCACTGGTTGTCGTTGTTGTTGTTGTGGGTGCATAAGAGATTGGGGACGGAGGCGCTAAGGACTTAGAGGAGAAGACAGACAGACAGACAGGTATGGTCCCGCACATAAGACCTTGCAGCACAAGAGCCACACTCTGGATGTGTGCAGTGTCATCAGAGAAAAACACACACAAGCACAGGGAGAAAACATCTAGAGGCCACGCAGACCAGGACAAGGAAGACTTGAGCTGAAGCATGAGAAGACTGAGAAGGGGACACACAACAGGTGCGTGAAAGATACAAGATAGTCCACAGACTGAAAGTGAGTGTCCCCCAAAATCCACGCATTGAAGCCCAGTCCCCAGTGTGACAATATCAGGAGAGGGGCCTCTGGGAGGTGAGTAGGTCATAAGCGTGGAGCCCCCTCAGTGGCATTAGCGCCCTTCTAAGAAAGACACCAGAGGTGACCTCTCTGCTAGAGGCGTGCATCTGCAAACTACGGAGAGGACCCCCAGCTGCTCAGGCCATACCCCAATCTCAGATTTCCAGCCCCCAAAACTGTGAGAAATAAATCTATGTTGTTTAAGCCCCCCAGTCCGTGGTGTTTGTTAAAGCAGCTCACGCTACGAAAGACAAGATCACGTAATTGCTAAGATGTCAGAGGTGAAATAAAGGGCCCTGCGTGTGATGTCTCCTGCTGCCAGGCTCCGATCACCGGATAGAAGGGACACCACAAAGCAAAACAGGCACTTGGGAACAAGAGAGCAGGAAAAATGCTGACCTCAGCCTGGGGGCTGTGAGTGGGAGAAGGGGACCCCCAGGTGGGACTTCAGAGAGAGACGTGGGCTAGAGACGGAGGTTTAACCACTGTGATGATGGCTGAGATCCCACAGAGATCCCAGGAGAGTCGGCCACTGCAAGGAGACCCCAGAGATGGGGACCAGGTAGGAAGAGACCCACCACACGGATCCAGCAAACAGCGTCTAGTGAGTGATGCCCCGGGAATGCGTGGAGGGGCACGTGGGAAGGCCCATCAGGCTGTCAGCTTCTTGAGCAACAAAACACCAGATGAGCCACGGGCAATCACGAATGGAGAAACGTAACGGTGCTTTGTCTCTGCAAACGTTTATGCCGCTCTATCAACTCTCCGCCTAGTCCTTCATTACAATTCGGTCCCTTATCATGCGCTCTGCTGCCTTCTTCTCCCCAGAATGAAAGCAGGTAAAATTCAGTTAATGTACGGATTTGCCTTACGAGACAACTAAATAATTATTTTACTGGATATGTTTTTTACCTCTGAAGAATTGGGATCATCTGAGGAAAGAACCAATCATGGAAGGTTGCAAGCCTGTTCTCTGCTCTGGCACCCCAGGGGAAGCGCACCTGTTACCAGAGCCGCCCATGTGCGTCCAGGTCAAGAGGGTGATGGTTCTGCTTTACAGACCAACACATTTGCACAGGAAACCACATCAACTACCTTTGCTCACCAACTACCTTTGCTCAACATTCATGAAGACGCAACCAAAAAACAGCAGGAATTCGAAAAGGAAAAAAAGAAAATGGATATTCAAGAGGAAGAAATGGACAACTAATCCCAGTGGGAAGAGAAATAACTATTGGAACAGAAGATAATTTTTAAAAATTCTAATAGCATCCTTAGATCTCCAGAATCAGATAACAAGGACAATAGAGGAGGGAAAATAAAGGAAATAAAACAGGAGAATCTTCTCAACTAAAGACAGAACCTGAGTTTTGAAATAGAAAGGGCATAGCAAGTACTAAGTAGGACGAGTGGAAGGGAATACAAAACTACCTCCTATACTCTGTTAACATTGTAGAACCCTAATAAGAAAACAAGAGCCCTAGCTGCTTCTAGAAGGAAGAAAAAAAAAAAGGATGGCCTACAAAGGACAAGAACTGAATTGACCCTAGACTTACCAACAGAATATAATGTTGGAGGATGAAGGCACAGGTTTTAAGGGAAAGTTATTTTGAAACTGAAATTCTATTCCAAACTATCAACCAAGTGGTGTGGTAGAAAATAAAGATATTTCAAGAGTTTTTGGACTCAGGGAGTTTTACTTCCCTTTCTGAAAATATTACAGAGCAATACTTGCAAGGTAGTCTTCTTAGCACTTTGCGGGAACTAACTTTGAACCTTCACATCAACCCTATGGCATTATTTTTACTCTAAATTTATAGATGAAAAAACTGTGGCACAGAGAATTTACACTTTGGCAAAATGAAACAGGAACTCAAGAAAAAAAGACACTGGGCAGTCGGTTGAGCATCCAACTCTTGATTTTGGCTCAGGTCATGATCCCAGGGTCATGGGATCGAGCCCCATGTCAGGCTCTGCACTGAGCATGGAGCCTGCTTGGGATTCTCTCTCTCTCTCTCTCTCTCTCTCTCTCTCTCTCAGTCTCTCTCTCCATCTGCCCCTCTCCCCACCCCTCTCTCAAGTAAAAAAAATAAAAGTAAATAAAGATGCTATAAAATTTAACTCACAGTGAACTAAGGAGGAGATCAAGGAAAGCAGTCCAACGCTGAGGGCTGTGCTGGGTGTCTGGAAAGCAATGGGCCCATAAAAAGAGAAACCAAGAGGGCTCAGGGAAAGTCTTCAAGACAGAAACAAATCCATTTATGGATGTCGTATAGTTAAGATCCTAAAAGGTCTAAAAGACAGGAGGATGCAAATGTTCCTTCAGTCAATGGCTACAAAAATAAAAAACAAAGAAAAAGAATGGAAACAAGAAACACCAGGGGGTAAGAGGCAGGAGTGCAAAACATGCATGACCTAAAGATGGTGCAACTTTAAAGGTGTCCTAATTTTGAGCAATAGATGGAGTTTGGGGGAAAAAAATACGTTTAATCTTGAGTCTTGGAAGATTATCCTTCAAATAGCACCAGTGTAATAACAGAGAACTCTTCCTTCATTTGTTTTGCAGGAAAAATATTAAATAACCACAGTAGTGGGGCACCTGGGCGGCTCAGTCGGGTAAGCATCTGACTCTTTTTTTCTAAATTGTTTTAATATTTATTTATTTTTGAGAGGTGGGGCAGGGGCAGAGAGAGAGGGAGACACGGAATCTGAAATAGGCTCCAGGCTCTGAGCTGTCAGCACAGAGCCCGACATGGGGCTTGAACCCATGGACCATGAGGTGATGAGCTGAGCTGAAATCGGATGCTTAACCGACTGAGCCACCCAGGTGCCCCAAGCTTCTGACTCTTGATGTCGGCTCTGGTCATGATCTCACAGTTCACAGGTTCAAGCTTTGCGTCAGGTTCTGCGCTAACAGGGCAGAGCCTGCTTGGGATTCTTGGTCTCCTTCTCTCTGCCCCTCCCCTGCTCATGCTGTCTCTGTCTCTCTCAAAATAAATAAATAAACTTAAAATAAATAAACAAACAAATAATTGTTGTAATATAAATGCTGTTTTTTCAACTCTTTGTTTTCAGAATTGATCCTTAGGAACATAGAGAACTTTTAGTTACAATAAACATGTAAGTATAATATAAAAGTATGATGACATAGCTGGATAAAGAGGGAATAAAGGTGGGGATTACAAAGATGCTAATTTTCGCACCTTTCTTAATGGGGAATCAACAGATAATGCCTCAAGTTGATGGCTCCTCAACACCAAAGATATGAGCCATAAAGAATTAATAAGCTGGACTTCGTTAATATTACAAACGTCTCCTCTGGGAAAGACATGGTCAAAAGAATGAGGACACAAGCCACAGACTGGGAGAAAATACTTGCAACATACGTATCTGGGAAAAATTGTTACCCCAAATGTACCCAAAAATCACTTAAAACTCAACAATAAGAAAGTAAACAACTGATTTAGAAATGAGCAAAAGAGCTGAACAGGCACTTTATGAAGAAGATAGACTAGCAACAAGTAAGCCCATGAAAAGATGATCCAGGGTGCCTCAGCTGGTTAAGTGTCCAACTCTTGATTTTAGCTCAGGTCATGATCTCACGGTTTTGTGAGTTTAAGCCCCATGTCAGGCTCTGTGCTGACCCTGCAGAGCCTGCTGGGGATTCTCTCTCTCTCTCTCTCTCTGCCTCTCCCCTGCTCGTGCTCTCTCTCAAAATAAATAAATAAATTTTTTTTAAAACTTAAAAAAAAAAGATGCTGCACATCTATGTCATCAGGGAGATGCAAATTAAAACAACCACAAAATACCACAACACACCTATCAGAATGGCGAAAATCTAAAGTTGTTGGATCAAGGAATAGATAAGCGCAGTATTTGAAGTTCTGAAGCTACAGAAAAACTTAACCACCTAATCAGCAAAAGTCAACATGCGAAGGGAAGATGGGAGGGTATGTAAAGGCACTAAGTCTCACATCTTTCTTTCCATTCTTTTTTTTTTTTTTTAAGTAGGCCCTACGTGGGGCTTGAACTCACAACCCCAAGATCAAGAGTTGCATGCTCTACAGACTGAGCCAGCCAGGCGCCCCCCACATCTTCCTTAGTAAATAGTTAATACACACCGTCCAAAGTTAATTGATTAAGACACAGGGGTAAAAATAATTCTAGATAAAGCTATGGTGGTAATTTCTAGAAGAATTAAAACCAAAATTGCTTAGATCTTAAAACAAAATTGCTTAGATCTGAAGCTTAGTGGAGTAAGGATGAGGGGATGTCAAAGACATTTATTTTTACTTTGTATCCTCTATACTTCTCAGAATTTTGTTTATATAATGGGCATGTAGTGCTTTGTAATCTAAAAAGCAATTTTTTAATCATCAGTAAAATTTTGTGTTAGGGAAGACTACAGCTGAAGGATGAAGTTTATGGAAATTTTTCTAGATGCTTAAGAACAGACGTCAGTGACAAAGCGTTGCTGACAAGGATGAATTTTTGAATTTTGAAATGCCACAGTTTCCCTCAAATTGTAAATCTCCCAAAGGGTGTTTCTCCAAGTCCTACTTATCAGACGCACTACTAAGTTCAAATTAGAAAAATCTTACCTGTAATTGAAGCCAGCTGCAACCTTTTTTGACAAGGACTAATTGCCGATAATGATTTAAGTGCTGTAAATTCACATGCCACAATTGTTTTAAATAGGGGAACCTCTTACAGCTTTCTCTGAAAGGAACTGTTAATCTTTGCTGCTGACTTACCAAACCCTTCAGTCACCTGTTTGCCATCATTTTCATGAGCTGATAACGTGTTTATTAGAGTCATAATGTGCAGGTGGAGGAAGAAAGGTCTCATTTGATGGCACTGGGATTTCGTCTGACATTTCTACATGGGAAGAGTCGGCATGAGCTTCAGGCTTGACTAAGGCAGAGAAAGACAATAAAGACCCACAATTTTTTTTTTTTTTTAACTTGGGGCAAATGAAAAGTCAGCATTTGTGTGGTATCAGTAACTTTAGATGATGTAGCTGGTAAAATCCATAACCTATAAGGCTGTCCCTGTACCTGCTATAAATCAAGGGTTCCGGGGCACCTGGGTGGTTCAGTCGCTTAAGCATCCGACTCTTAGTTTCAGCCCAGGTCGTGATCTCACGGTTGGTGAGTTCAAACCCCACATTGGACTCAGAGCTGAAAGTGCGGAGCCTCCTTGGGATTCTCTCTCTCCTCTCCCTCTGCCCCTCCCCTGCTTTTCCTCTCTCTCTCAAAATAAGTAAATAAATTTTAAAAACGAAACATAAATCAAGGGTTCCTGGTACCGGCAAAGCTGGACGTGCCAGGATGCGGTGAGCCCTCTCCCTCCATACTCGGCGTCCTGGTCTGTCTTTGGATGTGTCTGGTCTTTTCCGCCTCAGCATCGCGTCCGGTCCCTCTGTCTGTTCATCGCCTGGTTTGGGGCACTGGACATCTCACCTCTACTTAAGGACAGAGGAGCGATTGGCAACATATACCGAGAGCTAGCATGTCCTTTGACTTTATGATTCCACAGCGAGGATTTATCTGAATTAAAAAAGAATACACCCTATGCAAATTTTTAGCTGCAAGGGTTCGATCAAGGTGTGGTTTCTAACGGTGGGAAACGGGCAAGTAGCGGCGATGGGCCGGATATTTGGAACTCAGACGTGGAAAAGATGTGGAGCTCCGGGTCGTGTGGTGTGATCAGCGGACACCCAGGCTCCTCAGCCGGGACACCGATTTGCAAGGTGAGTCTTCAGCCTGCTGTACAGGCACTGTGGGCTTCGATGGGCTCGTGTGAGAAACAGCGGTAACCACCTGCTTTACCTGGACACTGGGCATTCGGAATCGTGCCTGACGCGTTGTGAACACTTGACCCACGCCAATTAATAATAAAAGAACTAATCCTAATGGTAGCGGTAGTAACAGTAAACCGTAAAAATCGTGTCGAAGGAGAAGACGCACTGAGGGGGAAAACAATATATGCCTGTGGGAATTCATGGAGAAACAAGAAAGTAGTTGCTCCTGACCTCATTAAAGGAATAAATGCATAATGAAAGGCTGATTATCAAGGCAGCACGTTAACCAGTGATTATCCCTAAGTGGTGGAATTATGACGAATTTATTTCCTTTCCGATTCATTGTATGGTACAAACTTTCCACAAGGAAGGTATATCACTTTAGCAATTAAGGGACCAAACAAATCACATCTTTAAAAAAAAAAAAAAAAAAAAAAAAGGCTTTCTGGTTCAGATGACTCCAGTTCACAGAAACTCATAACTGGAAGACGCTTCCAGTGTTCTGGACTGCTGACGAAAGCCAGGTCTCGGCAAGGAAAGCCAGCCCCCTCTGCCCCCTCCTCACAGGACCCAGGGCAGCCTCCCAGTACCACTGAAACTCCACGCAAAGCACATTGATCTGGGTCTCCGCAGGGACAGATCTGTCTCCACTCTCTCTTTTTCTATCCTGGGTACGTGGCACAGTGCTTGGCACATAGGAGGAGGAGCTCGATCTGTCTTATTGAATGAATGCACGAGTGAATGCACTCAAAGGGCTACTCTCTGCTCCCAGGTATTAGAGGACACACAAAGAGTGATAAAAGCAGCCGATAATCCTCCTGGGGATGTTCGGAGAGACTTCCAAGAGCTTTGGGAGGGTGGGGAGGGTGGAAGATACGGCCAGAAGATCTCCAGCCGAGGAAACAGCCACAGGAGCCTGACTCACACTGGGAGTCCGGGAAGAGGCTATTGTCCTAGTACGAGTGAAACCTAAAGTCTGGCAAGATACGGTGCTGGGAAATCGGCGAAAGAGAAGTTATGTAATCAACTTCCACTCTCCCATTTATTCGTAGGCCCAAGGAAGAGGCCAGTTGGCTCTTTGGGGAAAGTGATTTACCATAAATTGTTACTAGCTAGTCAGAGTTTAAGAAGTTTTTCTGGCCGGATAACATTCGCATTTTCTCCAAGGCCCTCGGACTTTCTCACGCCACCCACCCCCCAACCAGGAACATGAGACCATAGGTCTCACTGTGGGGCAGGGTGGGCAGGAAGGGGTTCTCGGCAAGGAGTGCCTCTCTGCCCAGGAAATCACCTCACCCCTACGGCGGCTTCCCCACGCCCCCCTCTCGCCAAGGAGACTATAAAAGATAACCCCACACACCTTTGCGCCAGCCCACCCAACCCCCGGCCCGATCCCACACCCTCCAACGAACGCGTTGCTGGGACGTTTTTATGATGGATTTTTTTCATTTAAAGTTAATCACCTTATCCCTTCTATCTGTTCTTCTGTACCTCTTACCGTTTAAGAGAGGTTGGGAGAGGCTCGAAAATAATAATGAAACAAAATAGTCACTGATTTCCCAAGACTTGATCCTTCATCGGTCCCCTGTTGGTAAGTGCTGAAGACATTCCCCTCGGTTCTGTCGGATCCCATTATTTCCCTGGGAGACGTGATGTCTGTTTTGATAGGAGCAATTTATCACCCTGGTGAAATCAGACTGCCATTTGGAAGGCAGGGCCAGGATTTATGAATCCCTTTTCTCTGGGAATGAATTTAATCCCCAAGGGTGGACGTGGTTTAAAAGACTTGGCCTGCTGCACCTGTGGCATTTGAGACAACATGAGTGGCAGCTGAGCCAGGAAACCGGCCCATGTCCCACGCACACAGCGTCTACACGGAGCTGCAAACATCTTTATCTTTCCAAGCATGGGGAAAGCACGATTCAGTGCGTGACATCCAGTGAAGTTGGGCACAAAACAATGACTTTAGTTAATAATGAATTCAAAACAATGAAACTGACTTGCAGAGCACTTTCACTATTTTTAGTGAGTATGAGTTTTTAAACTATTAATTGAAGATGCTTTTAGAAAGTATCTATTTTAGGGGCGCCTGGGTGGCTCCGTCAGTTAAGCGTCTGACTTTGGCTCAGGTCATGATCTCGAGGTCTGTGAGTTCGAGCCCCGTGTCCAGCTCTGTGCTGACAGCTCAGATTCTCTGTCTCCCTCTCTCTCTGCCCTTCCCCACTCATTCTCTCTCTCTCTCTCTCTCTCTCTCTCTCTCAAAAATATTTAACAAAAATTTTTTTAAAGAAAGTATCCATTTTAAAGCTCCAGACGATGTTGCTGCTGTATTTGGGCCAATTCCTTCTTGGAATTTGTAGTCTAGTGTCCATGTGTATGTCAGAGCCCAGTTAAGAGGTCATTATGCCTCTTGGAATCACTCGAAGAGCTTTAACAGCCATTGCTGCCTGGGTACCACCTCCAGGAATCTGAGACAATGCCCGAGAATCAGGGCGGGCTTTTTTCCAAGCTTCCCCAGTGCTTCTAACACACAGTTGACCTTTGACAATGTGGGCTTAAACTGTGTTGTGTCCACTTATACACGATGTTTTACAGCCCAGGACTGTAAATATCTTTTCTCTTCCTTATGACTCTCAATATTTTCTTCTGTGCTTATTGTAAGAATGCAGTATATAATACATACAACATACAAAGCATGTGTTAATCGAGTATTTATGTTATCGGCAAGGCTTCCTTCCACTCAACAGTAGGCTATTAGTAGTTAAGGTTTGGGGGGAGTCAAAGCTATACACAGATTTTCAACTGCCCCAGAGGTTGGCACCCTTAATCCCCGAGTTGTTCAAGGATCACCTGTATAACCGAGTCTGAGAACCAATGCTATAAGATAACGAGCTTGGTATTTTTAAAACGAGCAGAGCTTCAAATTAGACATCCTTCTTGAAATTGGTCAACTACATCAAATGAGCCAAACCCGACTTCCTACATCACTTCACTAATCAAGTTGGTAATTGGACAAATATGCCTCATGCCTTCATGGACAAGTAAATTGCTTACATGATGAATTATCTTTACCCTCTTTAAAACCTGTGTGCAAATCAACAATTCTAGCTACGAGCCGTACTTTTGCACCATAGAGTGTTTCCAACTGGTCGGGCAGCTCACCTACATCAGTTTAACTTCATGCATCACTTTACAGGGATTCGTTGTGCCAAACAATTGTCACTTGTTTTCTGCTCCTTTTTTCTACTCACCACCTCTGCCCCTCACCCTTCACCCATCCACCCACCCACCCATCCTTCCATCCATTCAACCCTTCAGTAGGCACTCATGTTACAATAATGAATGACGTAATTCCTGTCTTCAAGGAGCTCACCATCCGTTGTGCAAAGCAGACAAATTAGCAGAAACCACCAGAAAGGGTGAGAAATGCTATAGGAGAGGTAAGTCAAGGGTGCCATGAGAACACAGAAGAAGGGCACCTGACACCATGCTGGGGGAGGGTGGATAGCTAGTCCAAATCACAGGAAATGCACTGTTATTTCTGTAAAGTCATATTTTGCATCGCTGAATTCTTAAATTCTTGGCTATCATGTGTAGGACACAGGCACAGAGAGAGATGCGCAATTTGCAGGTGTAACTACCTCCTCCAGTCTTCCCTTGGAACTAAACAATATGTTCAACAATTAGGACAGTAGTGAAAATACGAAATACCAGAATTCACACATCTTCCAATATAGATATTCCTACTTGTTTGGGGAATAACATATGTACTAAATACGCTGTTTTGATCTCGCTGGTACCATGGTTTTGAAGAGCGCAACACTTACACCCAAGGACAGATGTCCGCATGAAGAAGGCTGCACACTTAATGACTGTCACTGGGGTCAAGAATGCTGTGATCATCCTGGGGCTCCCTTTTTAAACCTCATCGACACTGGGGATTTCTTCACATTAGTAGGTCAGCACATGATTAAGCATGTGCCTATTTTAAGACCCAATGCAGGATACCAGAGAACCAAGGACCAGTGCAAACGTCAAGAATTCCTAGGCAGCCACCCGGGAGAAAAGCCACACAACGAGAGGCTGCCTCAGAAGGTAAGCACAAAATAGGGCAGAAACGAAAAGACTGTGAGTTGGTTGATAACACAAGTGACGGGGGGAAAGGAAGTCCACGCGGGGTCTTCCTTTCCCCACCTGAAAGGAATTTAATATCTGCTTTTAATTTTATGATCTTATAAAATTGGGACTCCGAGGGACATCAGAGACGATTCACCCAACGTGAATGTATAAATAAAAAAATAGAGGGGCGCCTGGGTGGCTCAGTCCGTTAAGCGTCCAACTTCGGCTCAGGTCATGGTCTCACGGTTCATGAGTTCGAGCCCAACACTGGGCTCCGGGCTGTCAGCTCAGAGCCTGGAGACTGCTTCGAGTTCTGTCTCCCTCTCTCTCTCTGCCCCCCTCTCTCTTTCACAAAAATAAATACAACACTTTAAAAAAAAATAAAGGTCCAGAATAATGAATCAATGGTCAAAGTCATGCTTTGAGTAAAGGTCAAGGTCAGAACCAAACACCAGGCTTTCAAACTCCCATGACCCTTCTCCTTCTCCTATGACCCTGCAGCACTGTCACTAAAGGTGTGTCTAAAACCTTACCATGACCAAGAACTCTAATTGCCAGCACCTCTATGAGAGCAAATTCGTCACTAGCCAATGCAAGCAATGGCTGCAAATCTTGACTTTCAGATTTGAGTGCACAAGAAACAACAGTTTGTTTAGTTTTGTGATGCCTACATTTAACTTTAGGGTCTCATTTCCTCCTGTACCGGGTCACATCAAAGCCCTGAAGTGCCTCGTGCCCAGACAGTGAGGCGGGATGGAAACATTAGTGTGAGGATACGGCCCTTGGTCACCGCCATCTATTAGCGGATACGTTTTCGGTGTTTACCAAAACGTTCTCCTTCCATCTGGTTTCCCGGTGTCAGTTCATGACCTACATCTTCCTTGTCCCAGCTGTGGGCCCTCTGCAGGTACAGCGGCCCCTGGGCCTCTCTGGCCACAAAGTCAACATTCTGAGCTGTTGCCTGTTCTGCACGCGGGGAGAGTCAGCACAAGGTCAGGGAACCCGTGCCGAGGCCCCTCAGACCTGTCTGCCTAAATCCCTGGGGAAAACATTCACCTGCCCGTCTAGGGTGACTCTGGGTTAAAGCTACTTTCCCGGATCCCCCAGCAAATTTCAGGGGCGACAGCAGACCCGCGGGGCGTCTCCAGCATATCTGGAGTCTCTGTAGGGACCCTCCACGACCCCTCCCACCTGGGACTCACAGCTGGGCACCCACTCGGAGCCCTTCTTCCCTTCCCCAGTCTCTAGAACCTTTTTTTAATCTCCGGGAGGCATGGAACAAACACTGGCCCCAAGCTACTATTCTGCCAAGCGTATTGTTCACACCCTGAGTTCTTCTGAAACTCAAGCCTGAGTTTCCCCTCTTCCGTTGCACTACATCTGCCCTAAGGCAACAAGCGTGCAGCTTTCCAAACTGGGAGACGCGCACGGAACAGCAGCAAAGAGCAGTGAGTCTGCCTCCCCAACCAAGGTCAAGGTGGAGGACAGCTGGAGTCCTCACACGGTCCTCTGTCGGGCCTCGCTGCTCGTCCGCTGTCCCTCTCTCGCCCCACACCCAGTCACGTTCAAAACGCCAGCCACAGAGGAGACCACTGGAAACAAGAGGCGGTGGAGAATCAGCACATCGTCGCCCCTCCCAGGGGTAGAACACAACCCGCTGGCGATGTGTCAGCAGCCCTTCCTTTCGCTCTGAAATCCACCCCAAGATGAACACGTCCTCGCTCAGCTTCACTGTCCTTATCTGTCCGGCGCAGACGGCACGCTGCCTGTGAAGATTGCAGATGTGATCTGGGGGTGTAAGCCCTTAGCCAGCGCATGCATATAGCTGTTGCACAATAAACAGCAGCCAGTAGCTGGCCCTCTCTCTTCTGTATCGTCATTAATCTCTTTTTTTAAGATGGTGACACTTCCACCTGGCATCCTCCTGAGTTTCCCAGCTGGCTCAGGGAGTGACGACTTCCCAGGTCATAATTCTGGTCACTCCGCAGGCCGCGTGGAGGAGGTGTGTTTGAGAAGAGCCTACGTGCATATAAGATTATCTAGGAAATGTGAACGATTGCTAACAAAAGCGATTTGGCCAGGGTGTGAATGACTCAGGGCAAGCCTGTTTCCATTTCTAGAAAAACAACTCAAACCACTTTGTCTTAGTGAGACTGAGTCTGTGGCACAATTGCTCTGAGTTACGGCCCATTCGGTACATGGTGCAAACCAGGGGTTTCCACTGTGCTCCCTGACTCAGTACTCAGTACTTGCTCCAGGGATTATCACCCGGGTGTCGCAAACGCAGGCTTCCGGGGGCGCCTGGGTGGCTCGCTCCGTTAAGCCTCCGACTTCAGCTCAGGTCGTGATCTCATGGTTGGCTGGTGAGTTCGAGCCCCATGTCAGGCTCCCCGCTGTCAGCACAGGATCCGCTTCGGATCTTCTGCCCCCCTCTGTCCCTCCCCTGCTTGTACCTGCTTTCTCTCTCTCTCTCTCTCTCTCTCTCTCTCTCTCTCTCTCTCAAAAATAAATAAACATAAAAATATTTTTTAAATAAGAACAACAAATGCAGGCTCCCAAGCACACTCCCAGAGCTCTCCATTGGGAATCATTGCCATAAAGAGCTTCCCAGAAGAGGAAGAATTTCAGGACACAGAACCCATCGGCAGGCACTGCGCCCGAGAATTCTCCCGAAGGTGGGTGGACATTCCGAGCAACCACAGACGCAGCCACACAAGGCTCTCGTGCACGTCCTGCTCAATGTGTCCCAGCCTGACATGCTGCCCAGCCTCACACTGGTCAGAAATAGACAGCAAACCTCTGCCCAGCCCGCGGCTCCATCTGGGTTTTCCAGAGATTTCCCTCTGGCGGGGCATGCCTGCGACCTTCAGATACTGGTGCCGAGTGACCAGACTGACACAATCACCATACTTTCTTCATTTTTCACATTCATAAGACTAGGGGCTGTTTTGACCAACAGCCTCCTAAAACGGCATTTTATATAAACTTGGAGCTAGCACTGACTCTGCCCAGACCGGCACCTCCTGGAATAGGTCCCCCTTCGTGGAGCCCTCGCCAGGGTAAACAGTGCATGGCACCAGTGTTCTTCCAGAACTCCACTCAAGCCTCACCACTCCAAACTGTCTAAAGACCTAGAAACTCACATGAAATTAACCCGGTTATTCCCACATGAATCTACTAAGTAAATGATAACCCCACGATGTACATTAGCACATTAGCAAATGGTTTCCATTAGGTCAAATAGTGAAATAGGTCAAATAGGTTTCTCTCTCTCTCTCTTTCTCTGTCACTCCCTGTCTCTCTAAACAAGAAAATTCGACGTCACGCACCAAGAGCTAGATAAAGATCAGTGGCTTAGCCAAACAACACAAGAGTAAAATAACCGCTCAGAGCCCTCGAGTCCATCATGCTCCATCCAGAAGCTTCACCTACATTAACTCAGTCGACCCTGTGAAGTTCATACTGCTATTATCCCCCAACTGACAAATGAGGACCCTGAGGCACAAAGACACTTAGGCCACACAACTAATAATTGGCCACCAGATTCCAACCTGGATTCCAACCCAGGTGGTCTACCTCCTGAGTCTACACTTTGTGACATGGATGTTTCAGAAGTGGAGCAGGGATGGCTCTGGATATGCTGAGATGAAGACAAAAAAGTTTTAAAGCAAAGGAAGAGGACTCCGGGAAGCACGAGAGTCGTTATAGAAATTTAAAACAACCCCCAAAGGCCACAATCCTTTCTAAGGCTGCGGCATCCAACCATCCCCTCACGTCACCCCAGCCACCCGCGTGTACTCATTAGATCTTTCCTCCATTCAATATGGCGCTTCACGTGCCCACACTCAAGACACCCGGTATGATAATGCATCATCACGGCGAGCAATCGGGGCTGACGGGGGAAGAAAGGTACTTCCTTTATGGAGATCAGGGATGGCAATGGCTCCTGCGTCACTCTTGGGGCCATCTGGGGGTGAGGGCTCCCAGGAGTCCAGCGCCACCTTACGGGAGTTCCTCTGATGGCACCCCATCGAGCCCAGGCATCCTGTCTGTAGAGGCCATTCCTCATCAGGCCAAAGCATGAAAACACAGGCCAGTGGCTGGATTCCGGACCTAGCGGCTTATTCCCTTCCCTCCACCACATTCCACGGAAACCATTACTAGAGAAAGCAGAGCCTCAGGCCCACACCCCCAGCCCCACCCCACTCCACCCTCAGGGAACCATGTTCACACAGGCCGGGGGGGAGAAACATGAGGTGGGGAGAAGGCACAGCCCCTAAGCCCCCTCCAGGTTGGAAGCACACAAAGACGGGTTACCAGGACAGACCCAGAGACAGCGCCACCCAAGACCAGAGCAGACACGGCCGTGACAAATGGGAGACCAGGGAACATCGTAAGCTCTGTGGGAATTTCCCCCAGATCTGGCCATCAGCACCCGTTTCACATGTTCCCTGAACACCAAGAAAGTATGTCCTCACAGATGACTCATAAGGAACCTTTGAACAGAAAACCGGTTTTTTTCCATCTTGACCCAGATACCAAATACGGCATCACTGACAGGTCAGTGGACGTTCTCTCGGCGCTGGCCGTGGCGGGGAGGTGCCTACTCACAAAGACGTGCTCAGATCTGAAAGTCAGAGGGCAACCGACCAAGAGAGGCATGTAGGCAACAGCACCTGTCTGATCTGAGGAGGGCACTTGGGCTATTTGTCCTGGGTTCCTTTAAACAAGGTCGGGTTCTCCCTGACCAGTACGATGGCGCAGGGAGGGGATCGTGATGTCCCACAGATGGCACGAGGCCTGAGACAGGCCTCCCATTTCACCCGCTCTCCGGCCCACAGTGGGGCAGAGACGCATCCACCCATCCACCTTCCCTCGGCCTGACAGGGCACCGGGCCACAGCAAAGACTCAAAACCCATGCCTTCAGAGAGCACAACACACAATCAGCAAAAAATACATCTATATGGTTCAAAGGTTTCTGGGCAGGAAATGTCAAAGCATGAGGTATCTTGATGAAGGCCACCAAGGAAATGAAAGCTGTCTGGTCCCTGGAACTCAGCCTCCCTGCTCCCCAAAAACGCCCTTCAAAGGCTCTCAGTGCCGGCGGTCCCCCCTTAAGGCAAAGCCCCATCTGCCGCAGCCTTCCTCCCGCCCCCCTCCCCCCTCCCCCCTCCCCCCTCCCCCAGGTCTGCAGCCTCACTCACAGCCAAAGCAAACGGGGTGGGGGGTGGGGGGTGGGGGGGTAGGGAGGGCTGGCTTTGTGGGTAAAGTAGCAGATCTTTGAGATTCTGTGATGTCCCAAAGCCACCGACTCCGGCAGGTTGGGGGCGGGGGGGCGGGGGCTCCTCTGAGGAAGCCTCCACCAGGAGGTCCACGGACCCCACTGAGCGCTGCCAGCCGAGGCTGTACGTTGGGTGGGGGCTCTTCTGTTGCTCGTCTTGGGATGGGCAACGGGCAAGTTGGCTGTCCCGGCCAAGGGGCAATGGGGCCCCTCAAATCTTGCATCCTCAGGGAGGATGCAGAGGGCAGGGCAGCCCGAGCACTGGGGCACCTGGGCGGGCACTGGGGGTGGGGGTGCAGGATCCCCGGCCGGGCCTCAGCCCGCAGCCTCATCCACCGGGAGTTGGGGGCGCTGTCCCCGCCACCCACCCCACCCCCCTCTCCCGGGATTGCGCTGCCTCAGACACCTTCGGAGGGGAAACTGAGTCTCCGTGGCCGGAGAGGTGTCGGAGAACTCAGTTCCACCTGGCAGTCTTTTCTGACTCAGGACCGATAAGGATGCTTAGCCCCGGGCCGGCTGCATCACCTGCCAGGCTAGAGGCTGCTCCCCCTGCTCCCTGCTCGGGTCCCCAGGACAGCCCTGGGGGACGCACCTGCTCCCCGCCCCCCTCCCCCGGAGGTCGCTGGTGGGAGCGGGGTGGGGGCGCGAGGGATGGAGGGGCGTGGGGGGGCAGGAATGGAGGGGGAACGGGAAGCCAACGGTGGGGGAGTGCGGGGGAGGGGGTGCCGTGGCGGCGCCTGTCTCCAGGCTGCACCCACGCCCTGCCCCGGGTGACTGCACCTGCGAGGAAGCTGGGCGCGCTCGCTCCCCTGTCTCCCCTCCCCCCCCCTTGGAGCCTGTGGCACCGCGCTCCTGCCTACCCGCACCCTTGCACCCTTGAGCCGGGCAGGAAAGCTGGGTTTCTGAGCCCCACGCAGGGAGGGGTGGGGTGGAGTTACTCGGCCAGCTTTGCAGGTCTGTGCAACAGAGAGACGCTCTCAAGAAGCCCTTCTTTCTTTCTAACTTTACTGAGTATGGATGTATATACGCACACAGTTCTTGCAGAAAGAAGTGTGGAGAAATGACTCAGGGCTCATTTATGTATTTAAGCGTATTCAATAAAAAAATGGAAAATAAGCAACCACGTATCCCAAGCCTGGGTTTCAAAGGCCTTCTTCCCCATGGCGGGTAAATCCATAAGATGAAATCATCGGAAAAGCCAGAGCCTTGTGGAAGGGGATGTAGAGAAACCACTGCAAACAGAATCTTCCTACAGGAACAGTCTCCTTCCTCAGCTGGAGGTGTGGAAAAACGGGAAACCAGTGACAGCTTATCTTAAAAGTTAGATAAGAAAAACCAGGGCAGGCCACCTGGTATTTACCTTCTAGGCTTTTACCTGCTAGAAATATTTATCCTCTGTTACCTGCTGTACGATATTTAGGGTCTCACTGGATTCCTGGACCTTTTCTGGCTTGTTTTGTCTTTCTTGGTACCTTCCTTGTTTGATGTAAGCAAGCAGTTTTAATTCCACTTAAGGCCTGTGAACGTTCCCTTCCCCACCCCATCCTACAATCTACCCTCTCTGAACAGTAAAGTCAATTTTCCAGATGTGAAATAACATTGACTAGTAACTATATAATCGGCACAAAAAACCAAGTGCTGGGTTACACCACAGGAAAATACCTTGCATTTTCTGCTTGGTTTCTGTATTATTTCTTCGAGCTCCCAGGGTAGCCCCCACTGTTGCCATATTTACTTACTGATGTTTAATGCCTTACTAGAAAATCCTAATTTCCAACTGAGGGAGTGAATGCATTCTAAACGTGGCATGCAAGCAAGCTGATGGAATAGAGAGAAGACATGAGTGTTGTTGTTGTTGTTTTTTTCCTTTCTACAGATCCGTTACTCCAGGTGGGAACCGGGGGACCCGCCATGCTGTAGACTGACTTCATCTATCTGCCCGTCTGCTCCTCTGGTCTCATAGGTCAGTTTCGTGTCTGTGGCATATTTCATACTGAAATGAGGATTATTACCTTGCTCAAATCATTACTAAAGTACACCGTGGAGCAGAGGAAGGACATAAACCTAGAATGCTCGTGTTCACACAAATGCCCAGCCGAAAGCAAGCAGCATGTCACCTGGGCACCACACCCTGCGTGACTCATCAGCCCCTACTCCAGTGTCAGTCCGTGACCAGACCTGCTTCCTCCCTAAGTTGGCATACTTGAGTTCTGACTCTGAAATGATGTCAGGAGTCCAACTCACGTCTCCAGGCATTAAGTGTCTGGGCATTAAATCCCACCCACCTTACCACCTGAGCCACAACTGCTAACCATACTGACGTGACCAGGTACAAGTTTGCAGTGAGGTGCATAATATTTGGATCAGTGGCATAAACCACACCGGGCCTACAAATGGCATTTTCAAAAACCAGTGAGTCCCTGAACTTCTGGCTCTTGCGTGGGTCCCTTCCACCCCAGAAACGTCATGCCGCCCCCCCCAGTCCCAGTCACGCAGGCATCTTTCCACTACACTCCATGCATGCACGCCTATGCATCGACACACTAAATTCACCCCAGTGTTTTTCTCAACTACTGACTCCCTGAAACAATCAGAAGATACAGGGACTTCTGATCACTTTGTGATTTCGTTTGGTCTTTTTTTTTTTTAATTATTTTTTAATATTTATTTTTTTTTTTATTTTTTATTTTTTTATTTTTTTATTTTTTTTTTATGAAATTTATTGACAAATTGGTTTCCATACAACACCCAGTGCTCATCCCAAAAGGTGCCCTCCTCAATACCCATCACCCACCCTCCCCTCCCAATATTTATTTATTTTTGAGAGAGACAGAGAGAGAAAGCATGAGCTGGGGAGGGACAGAGAGAGAGGGAGACACAGAATCGGAAACAGGCTCCAGGCTCTGAGCCATCAGCCCAGAGCCCGACGCGGGGCTCGAACTCACGGACCGCGAGATCGTGACCTGGCTGAAGTTGGACGCTTAACCGACTGCGCCACCCAGGCGCCCCAGTTTGAATGTCCCCTAAGGTACGTGTGTTTGGCTCCCTGATTTTCTTCAGACCTTTACTCTTCCTGTACCCCCAAGGCGCCCTCCTGTGAGAGCTGGCCTGGTCACCTTAAATGAGTCTGCAGGGGGACCCCACAAAGCCAGCACGCATGCAGCACAGGACCGTTTTCCCCCCTCATCTCCTCAAAAGTCTGCAGTGGCTCAGATTAAACAAAAACCGTGGGCTCCAGGGCCAGTAATAAATATTCCCTGAGTGCATGAGCAAACAAATCAAAGGATTAAAAAGGCTACGACCAGTTGTCCTTCCTTCCTCACTGTCCCCTTCTCCCTGTGTTCTGAGATCAGCGGCTCCCGGACATTCAGATTTCATTGATTTAAAAAATTATATTAATTTCAGCTTTTCATTTAACTTCGATTCACTGAATTCACCATGGAATTAAAACACACACACACACACACACACACACACACACACACACACACACACAAAACCGACACTGCAAAAGAACCAACGCTTCAAATCTAGTCACTGTCCAAATGAGATTCCTCATACCTGATGTAATAGGCCAATGTATTTTAAAGTCTGAATAAATATCAAGTCACTTTTGGCAGTGGTGGAGGCTCCCTAGCATGAAGTCAGAGTGCCCAACACAAACAACGCCACAGAGATGCTCTGTCTCTGAGACATGAAGGCAGTGTTTTGGGATATTTGTTGCCCTGGCCTAAAGTGCCCTCTGCCCTCCTCCAAATCCTGCTCGTCTTTCCGAACTGAAATGAGGTCCCACCTTCTCCACAAAGTCTTTCCAGTCTGCTCCAGCTCTCCCAAATCTCTCCCACCCCTGAATCCAGCATCACTTCTCGCCCTTCAAATGAGCATTTAATTATAAGGCTGTCCTGTCGTGTTCACCGTGGTTTCACGTGGGATGTTCTGGTCTCCCTATGTGTATCTTCGTGGGCAGGGCCCATGTCTTCGTCTTTTTCTTTTTCTGGGTACTGCCCAAAAGGAGCAAGTGTAGTTTAGTCTAGAAGGAGCTCAAATATCCTTGCCAATCGGTTGATTAGTTCTTCCCACTGATGGAGTCTTCATGGCTGTCCCTTTGTGACCAGACAGGAATCTGCCGTCGGTACTGGGGAACAGATCCTACCCTGACCTCATACTCCAGTCACTGCACTACCTTCTCATAGGATTCTAGTTGAGGAGTTCAAAGCCGGGTTGGGGAAGGGCGCCCGGGTGGCTCAGCCAGCTGAACATCGGACTCTTGACTTCCGCTCAGGTCATGATCTCATGATTCACGAGTTTGAGCCCCGCAGAGGGCTCCACACTTACAGTGCAAAGCCTGCTTGCGATTCTGTGTCCCTCCCTTTTTTCTCTGCCCCTCCCCTGCTCATGCACGCTCCCTCTCTCAAAATAAATAAATAAACTTAAAAAAGGAATTCAAGGGGAAAAAGTGAGCGGTGGTTCCTTGCAATACGTTGTACCTCCTACCCAAACAAGTAGAATACAATATGGAACACAGGCAAGTGGGAAAGAAAAGGCTGGTGGGACTCAGAGAAAAATGGAGTTTTCATCAAGGTGACGGGGCAGTGTTGACGGAGGGCACCCAGTTGTGGAATCCACCAGAGCGGGACTCCGCTGGTGTGTCTGTCATCCGCTAATTGTAGGACTTCAGGCACTGCCCTGCTTTCTACCCACCGTGTGGTCAGCCTACAGTGAGGTCTGTCCAGAAAGCCACTTGGTTCACACATGCGGAGTCATATGCTCCGTCAGGAATAAAGATGCCTCCTTCGTTACTCACCGTCTCCGTTCTTAATATGCTCGGAAGCCAAGCAGGGAAGAGGGGTGCCCGTTTTGGGGAGAATGACATCCGCGGTACCCAGGATAGACTGGAGAGGGCTGAGATAGAGGGGAGAGAACTGACTCTGAAGTCTCTGCAAAGGACGAGGGATGCGCTGCCGAGGGGCAAGTAGACAAACAAAAAGAAGGGGTAGATGAGAGAGGAAGTGGAAAGTCCGCCCCCCCCCCCAACCGGGGACTGGCTCTTGTAAGATCCAGGCAGGATCCAGGGGCTGTGATACAGGGAAGGATGGGACGTGGGTTTCGGATTTAGGACTGAGAACTTGTCTTGGTGGGAAAAGCCAGTGGAAAATAGAAATGTGGGGCTGAGCCTCAGGAGATGGGAGAAGGGTATCACGTAGAAACAAAAACTGGCACAGAGTCGTGGATAAAACCCAGGGGGAGAAAACGTGGAGGATGAAGGGAAGTCGGTTAAGGACGGAACCAAAGAGAAGGTGCGTGTCTAGGAGGCTGGAGTAGAGCAAGGGGGCGGCTAAGGACAGCAGACCCATGGCGAGAGAGGTCAGGCAATGATGAACATAGAGACCATCGTGGGGGAGCAGTTTGAAGTAAGAGGAGCCCCTAAAAGTGTTCTAAGTAAATTTTAAAAAGCTGCGGGTGAGGGTCAAGAGAGATGGCATGGGTTGACCCCTGAAGGCAGTTCAGAAGCCAGGTGGAAGAACCCAACCACCCAGCTGGCTCCCGGAGGCCCATCCACCACCCTCCCCAGCAGCCAGTGTGGACCCTGAGTAAGGATAGCCAGACAGAGCCCGGTCAAGGCCGTGGGCAGGACACGCTGTCAGGCGGGGACACAGGAGCTCTGTCTTCATCCCAGCCTGGCCTGGCTTCCTGCTTCCTTGCTGGATGTGATTCCAAGGATCTGCTGGGACGGACCCTAGAGACATGACTATTTTCTCAAAGTCGTGCCTTGTAAAGCACTTAGTGAGGGAAAAGCAAAGGGGAAGAAAAAAAAAAGCTACATAAAAGGAACCACAGAGACTCAAAAAAAAAAAAAAATCCTCTGATAAGCTGCATTGAAATCACCTACTTAAGAAAGAAATTAATGTTAACTGCTAAGGTCAAAGAATGAAACTAAAGACATGGCTCTGAATTTTTAACCCCAATTTGTCATTCTGGTCACACGCTATGACTTCTCTGTGGATTTGACATTGATTCCACCGTTTAAAGCAGCCATGCGGTGTCCTGGCCCTCGGGCCCTCGGGCGGGCTGGCCGGCTGCCCACCCAAGTCAGGCTACGCCGGGGCCCCCCCGGTGCATGGATCCTGCCACTGACACAGGCCAGACACTGCCCCTTATCCTGTCAGTCCCCACCTACCGTTTGCCTGCTCTCTGCCAGGTGACATCCACAGAGGAAAATCCCTCTCGGGGGAATCAAAATCCCACGAAACCATTTCTCCTAGGGCTGGGTTATTTTCTAAATGGGAGGTCGACGGACATGAAAGAAACATGTTACACAAAGTGCTTTAAAATTCAAAACTAAACGATACTCTTCTCTTCTGCCGTCCATCACTCCCCACTGGTTAGACTAAAGCAAAGATTTGTGGCGTTCTTTAATAAGGCTTTTGTAGCATTGAGAATGTTGTCAAAGGCTCTGCAAGGCCAATTTAAGAAACTATTTTCCCAAAAGCATTTCAAGAGGAAGGAAGTGTTCTACCAATGTAATTTTTCTAATACGCTTGGGCTGAACACTTAGACATTCTAATTTCAATTGAGAACCAATCTTATTGTTCAGCATGACAGACATAATGAAAAAAGGACTCAACTTTCAGTGAACGGAAAAGAAAGCCCCTAATGCATCCATATTGCCTTGTTATTCAGCTCACGTGCTGTTATTACTATGTGCTCAATAAATACACATTAAACCTTTCACCAGCCCTAATTACTCAGATGAAAGCAAATTTTTGCATAAAGCCCATATTATTAAAATATTATCACACTCTTCCACACTAAGCTAATTGGGCACTATTTTCAGATTTTCAGCATTAAATTGAATATATTCTCAGTCATTACTTGGAGGCCAAGCAAACACATTTCTGAAGCCGTCAACACTTGGAAATCTGCCGCCTGGATCTCAGCTGCTAAGGTAATGATTGTTAAACTCCTTCTTCTGCACAGAAATGAGGAGCAAGGGCTTTTATTAAAGGCACTGCGGGTTTTCCTGATGCTTCAGCGCTCGGTGGAGACGGTGTCCAGACTATTCTGCTGGACCAGAAGTGAGACAGTCGTGCGTTCACCGCCAGGGTGGTGGCCAGCATCTTGCTATGCTCATGAGGGCAAAATCAAATAATTTAGTTTAAAGAGGAAAACTACTGCTTTCTCTTCCCTTTGTGCACACACGCGTGCACACATGTACCTCTCCCAGCAAAACTGTCTTGTCTCTTGTGTCCGTAACAGTCAGCTCCCCCTTGCCCATGTCAGGAAAAGAATCACATCAACAAAAGAGAAGCTGCCATGCTTTCTTTCTTTCCGCCACTTACAATGAAAGCCCAACATCTCTGCTCAGCCTAGCAGGGACACACACCCCAGCCTACTTTATCAAGTTGCCTGAAAGTAATAAAGTTGTTTTCATTTTTAAGAAAGGGGTATAGATAGCCTTGTGATGAGCATTACTTCATTTAATTAAAAATACTCGGGGCGCCTGGGTGGCGCAGTCGGTTAAGCGTCCGACTTCAGCCAGGTCACGATCTCGCGGTGCGTGAGTTCGAGCCCCGCGTCAGGCTCTGGGCTGATGGCTCGGAGCCTGGAGCCTGTTTCCGATTCTGTGTCTCCCTCTCTCTCTGCCCCTCCCCCGTTCATGCTCTGTCTCTCTCTGTCCCAAAAATAAATAAACGTTGAAAAAAAAAATTTAAAAAAAAAAAAATACTCACACTATTGAGAGAGGTTGTGGTTGCCCACATGGTTAAGAAGTATCTTCCAAGAATGAATGGATAAAGAAATCATGGTATATAAATATACACCTACAGATAGGTAAGTAGGTAGGTAGGTAGATAGATAGGTGATAGATAGATAGATAGATAGATAGACAATAAAATATTATTCAGCCTAAAAAAAGAAGGAAATCCCACCATTAGCAAAAACATGGCGGAACGTGGAGGACATTATAGTAAGTGAAATAAGGCAAACACAGAAAGAAGAAAACTGCATGAGCTTACTTATTTGTGGAATCTATAAAAACCAACTACAGAGAAGCAGAGAGTAGGACAGTGGTTACCAGGGGTGGAGACGTGGTAGAAAGGGGAGGTGTTGGTCAAAGGGGACAAAGTTGCAGTTATGTAGGACGAGGAAATCGAGAGATCTAAAGTACTGCAATGATGACTATAGTTAATAATATTGTATTGAGCACCAGAAACTTGCTAAGAGAGTAGACTCCAGATTTGTCTCATCACAAGAGAAATATGGCAACTCTGAGGGGGGATGTTAATTAGCCTGACTCTGTGCATCAATTTCCTGTGCATCGAATCATCACGTTGTACACCTTCAATATAAATTATTTTTCTTTTTAAAAATTAAAAATAGAAGTGTCTTCCATAAGACCAAATGAGCCTACTAAGGTGGCCCCGTGGCATGTAGGTTTGCATTTCAATCTAGAAAAACAAGCAGAAGGTGACTATCTTTAGACATAGCTTTGTTATCGAGCTGGCAGAGCCATTGAGGTTTTTCACCTTCATCTCTGTAAAACCCCAATCAGTTCTTCAGGTTCAAGTCAGCATTTCCTATCTGAGTATGTCAAGGTAGCAGTTCACCCACTAGGCAATCACTTATGCCGGGTACTAGGGCAGGCACAAAAAAAGCTTAGTAGGACTCGGGACGTGCCCTCACGCTGCTCCCGCTGGGGGTGACTGAGAAGTGTTTGCTCTTTGACTCATGGCACAGAGTGAGTCTAGATGCTAAAAATGGCTTACTTACCCCCTGGTCTAGGAGACCTGCTGGTTAGGTTACCATTAAATGAAATGCGGGGAAGCCTCTACTTTCCAAAATAATGTACACGACTTCGATTATATAACAGTGTCTTTAAAATATTTTTTGAACTGTGTAATATTTCAAATACACAGAAAATTATACAAATAATACAACACCCATAGAAATACATTTGGGATTTAATAATTCCTAACATTTTGACAAATTTCCTTCAGGGCTTTCATTTGAGAGGGGAAAAAGTGATTTTTTAATGTTTATTTATTTTTGAGAGAGAGAGAGCGAGAGCGCACGCGTGAGCAGGGGAAGTGCAGAGTGGGAGGGGCAGGGGATCGGAAGCGGGCTCTGCACTGACAGCAGGGAGCCCGATGAGGGGCTCGTAGCCACGTGATCTCAGGTGAGATCATGACTTGAGTCAAAGTCAGATGCTCGACCAGTTGAGCCACCCGGGCACCCCAAAGGAAAAGGTATTTTGAAAAAACAATACAGATAAGGAAGCTACCCATAGTGTTCATCTATAGACGAATGGATAAAGAAGCGATACGTATACATGCAACGGAATATTACTCAGCCATAAAAAATGAAATCTTGCCATTTACAGCAGTGTGGATGGATCTAAATGGTACACTAAGTGAAATAAGTTAGAAAAAGACCAATACCATATGATTTCACTCATATGTGGAATTTAAGAAACAAACGAGCAAAGGGAAAAAAGAAAAGGACAAACCAAGGAAGAGACTCTTAACTATAGAGAACAAATGGGTGGTCACCAGAGGGGACGGGGGTGGGGGGGGCGGGTAAAGTAGGTGGAGGGGACTGAGAGAACACTTGCTGTCATTAGAACTGAGCAAAGGACAGAAGCGTCGAATCACTGCATTGCACACCTGAAACTAATAGAACACTGTACATTACTGTACTGGAATTTAACATTTTTAATTAAAAATTAAAAAAATAAAAGAGAAAAGAACAACGCGGATGTCTTATAGCCCTTTTTATAAGTAATATGAATATTGTATTGCCGGTTTATAAACATTATATAAACGGCACGTGCTACCTATCTTTAATAGCTAATTTTTTTCACTTCATGCTTTGTTTGAAAACCTCATCGACATTAACACAGCCCATGTAGGGTACATTTTCCCTGCCGTATAGTATTCTACTGTTTGAACATGTGACAATTTGTTCATCTCTTAGCTCGGGATACACATTCAGGTGTTTCCAAGTTCTCTGCCTTCAACACAGTGGCACGTGATGGTCCCCACTGTTTCACATCTTCCCCAACACTGGGCATTTTTAATGCCCAGTCTTTCAGACTTGAATTTTTGCTCATCTGAGAGTGTAAGACATAATCTCATTGTTGCTCTCACGGGCGTGTCTCTGGGGTTGAACTTGGCCTCATATATTTGCTGTCCTTTCAAGTCTCCTGAGAATTGTCTAATCACATTTTTTTTTTATTGCCCACTTTGCTCCTTGTTGCTTGCCTTTACTTTAAAGGAGTTATTTGTATATTCTTTTTTTTTTTACTTTTTTGGTGACATCTTACCATACAGTTCACTCATTTGAAGTGCACGATCCAGTGGCTTCTAGTACACTCTCAGAGTTGGGTGACTAGTCACAGAGTTGGGTGTCCATCACTAAATCAATCCTAGAAGCAATTTCTAGAATTCCAGAAAATTTTCATTAGCCCCCAGAAATACTCTGTGCACTTTAGCCCCTACCTCCAGTCTCCTCATTTCCCCGGGCAACCACGAATCTTTTTTCTATCCCCCTGGATTTGCCCATTCTGGACATTTCATACAAATGGAATCCTACAACATACGGTCTTTTGTAATTGTCCTCTTTCATGTAGCATATTTTCAAGGTTTGTCCTTGTTGTGACATGTAACCACACTTGATTTATTTTTTTATCGTAGTAAAGTGTACATAACGTAAAAGGTACCATTGGAACCATCTTGAAGTGTACAAATTCTGTGCCATTAAGTACATCGTGATGCCACCGTCACCAACATCCATCTCCAGAAAATTTCCATCTTCCCAAGCCAAAACTCTATATCCACTCAACAAAAACTCCCCACCATCCCTCTTCCCTCCAGCCCCTGGCAACTGCCACCCTACTTTCTGTCTCTATGAGTTTGGCTAACTCTAAGTACATCATATAAGTGAAATTAGCCAGTATCTGTCCATTTGTGGCGGGCTTACTTCTCTTAGCCTGATGTCTTCAAGGTCCATCCGTTGTTGTGGCTTGTGCCAGAATTTCCTTATTTTTTAAGCCTAAATAAGATTCCATTGTGTGTATAGACCACATTTTATTGATCCATTCATTCATCATTCATTCACGGACACTCAGGCTGTTTCCACCTTTTGGATATTACACTACTATGAACATTGGTGTGCAAATATATAAGTCCTCACTATCAATTATTCTGGATATATGCCCAGCAAGGGAATTACTGGATCATGTGACTATTCTATGTTTAATTCTTTGAGGAGCTGTCACACTGTTGTCACTTTTATATGTCCCTAATACTTATATTTTATTGATTATATTTGTGGCAATTATCTTCCCCACCATGATTGTCTTCATCTTTATTGTACAAAATTTTAATTTGAATATAAAATTTATGAATGTTTCATGATGACTTTTGTTTCTTGTATCTTATTTAAAATGCTTTCCACCTGCAATGTTAGAAGATACTCTCCTCTATTTCCACATTTCCCATGTAAATCTTTAACTTACTGGAATTGGCCTCTTTGTATGTTATGAGGTAAAGATCTAATGTGACATTTTTTTTCCCCACATAGATGGTCAAATGTCTCAATCAGACGTTCCCCAGTAATTTGTAAATATACCTCTGTCCTAGATCAACTTTCCGTATGGCTCAATTTCTGGGTTTTCTGGCCTGCCTAGTTGATTGACTTCCTATTGTAACTTCAGTGTACTGTCTTAATTACAACAGCTTTTTATTTTTAATAAATCCTATTATTTAGAAAACAAGTCCCACATCACATTCTTTTCCTTTAAAATTAGCTTGGTTCTTTACTTTTGCACATGAACTTTAGAATTCTCTATTCAGTTTCCCGAATTGCATGGAATTTGTAGATTAGTATTAAGTTTGTACTGAAGCCTTTGTGATGTTGTCCCTTCCCACCCATGATACCGAGGTCCCAACTCCAACGACTTTGTTTTACCAATAAGGACCCCATTGACATTCCCACAACGGTGCAGAGAACCAAAGGAAGAACCAGCCTAGGGCCCCAGTCCCCATGTCTAAAGCTCCCACCACTAACTTCAAATAGGGACACCCTCCAAATGACAGAGTTTTGCCTTCCATCATCTTTCTGCATAACTCCAAGCATTCATTCCTTCGTTAGCATTTTTGAGTGTTGCCAGGCCTTTCAGCTCAGGTTGTGGGCACAGATCCTCCTACAATAGGATGGGGTTATGGGGGCTAAGCAACAGTCCACAGCCCTCCCTTGGAATTAAAATTGGCTCAGAACGCTTGGTGGTCAGCGAAGAGGGACAGCGGCAGTGGCTGGGAGGAAAGAGAATGACACGTTGTTGTGGAAGGACACAGCACTGGGGTCAGAGGCTGTGCACGTGGGCCATGCTGACTCCTGTTCACCAACCCACAGGGGAAGAGAGTGCAGACACCAGAGTGGGTCAACGTATTAAAACAAAGTATGATCAGCGAGGGCACAGCACTCACTTCCTATGGCCAAACATTTGCTCCATGGAGGCAAATTACACAGAAACCAAATTACAATCAGAAGTTTGTTCAGTGACCTCAGAGCGAGAGCATGGAGAACTGGCTATGATTTGAATGTGTCCTGATGTCAGGTGAGCCTGCTTTCATAGCAGGGCCCTGTTGGCACTGGAGGTGGGTGGTCCCAGGCTGGGCACCGTCCCCAGGGTCTGCCCCCTGAGTGTTCCCCTCCAGGACTGTCGCTCCCCTTTGCAAATACACACTCTTTCCTTGGGCGTGCTCATATTGTGACCTGATTGGAGCCAGGTTCTTTTTCTCCTCTCATCTGAATTAGAGTTTAAACCTTAAAGTGGGTTGTTTCCAATTACTTGTCCAGAAGAAGCCCCATTAGGCCAGCAAGGAAACCGAGGATGGAAGAAAGTAAGAGATTCACTTATTCAAGGCTGCCCAGTCGGTGATGGCCTACACTGCATTTCAAGCCAGGTTTTAATCCAACAGGGGAAATGTCTGAAAATACAAAGTCCCAAAGGTTAAGGGGCTAATTTGGCACCTAATCACATCAGCCTCTGAGGTTAGGAAACTTGGAAGGGAGACTCCCCCAACTCCCACCCTGTATGACTTCCCATGGCGCCTCCAAAATGTGCTCACGCAAGTGCCTCACACTTGCTGATAGCCGGGCTCTGCCCCCACCCCAGATGGTCCCAAACACACAAGAGGCATAAGACACCAAGCCACGTTGTTTCACTTTTCCTGTCAAGTCACCTGTCAATCTACACAGGGTCAACTTCAGGGAGCACTGAGAGTCCTCTCCTCTAGGGCCCACAGCCCTCCTGTCCCTGCCCCACATGCCAGAACTTTCTGGCCCCTTAGGACATCACCCCACCCCAGAGCTGCCACCCACAGTCCTTGGGCTGGTGATGACCATTATTTCTGGCCCCATCCCCAGGGCAGAGGTAGGTCTTACCTATATATCCTGGACCAGCACACCTTTCTCTGACCGTGGCCATGGCCCTCATCAGGAGCATGGAGTCTCTTGGCTAGCAAAGCCTCTGTGCCTTCCCTCTGTGACCAAAGATGCCCTCCTTTCCAGAACACTGGAGCAGAAGGAAGGAGGGAGTAAGGCCAGAAGAAAATTCCATCTGGCCAAACATTTAACAGGTAGGCACTGAATGCCTGGAGGACAGACATGTTGCAAGGAAATGAGCCCTAAAAGAATTCGGGACACTAGGGCCCTAGTCCCTCTGCTATGAACTCAACCAGTAGCCTGGAGACTGTCAGTGTAACCTCTCTTTGCCTCAATTTCCCCTTCTGCAAAGGAGGAAGATTTGGGCTAGATGATCTCTGAGCTCCCTTTCATCTTTGGTAGCTCATGAGTCTCTGGCATGAGCATTTTCAAGTATTGTCTAAAAGTGACATAAAATAAACAAGTTTAATAAAACATATACAGATAACTATATTCCAATGAGATGCAAGTCCTCTTAAGATTACTTCAAGATCGGGGCGCCTGGGTGGCGCAGTCGGTTGAGCGTCCGACTTCAGCCAGGTCACGATCTCGCGGTCCGCGAGTTCGAGCCCCACGTCGGGCTCTGGGCTGATGGCTCGGAGCCTGGAGCCTGTTTCCGATTCTGTGTCTCCCTCTCTCTCTCTCCCCTTCCCCCGTTCATGCTCTGTCTCTCTCTGTCCCAAAATAAATAAAAAACGTTGAAAAAAAATTAAAAAAAAAAAAAAAGATTACTTCAAGATCAGCAGGGGCGCCTGGGTGGCTTTGTCAGCTAAGCGTCCGACTTGGGCTCAGGTCATGATCTCTTGGTTTGTGGGTTTGAGCCCCGCGTCGGGCTCTGTGCAGACAGCTTTGGAACCGGTTTTGGATTCTGTGTCTCCCTCTCTCTGCCCCTCCCCCTGCTCACATTCTCTCTCTCTCTGTCTCAAAAATAAACATTAAAAAAATTACTTCAACAATATTGCAAGACGATTCTGGATAACTTCATGGAAGTCACCCCTACATGACTTGTAAGAATGGATGGTCACCCAAAGCAGAAAATATTTGTGTAGGAAGGGAAAAGGAAATAGATCCTATGGTGTAGGCATCCCACTATAGTGTTTTAAGTTATTTTAGGTTTTGGCCCCACGGTGGGAGAAAAGAGCTACCTGTACCATGTTCAAATGGGTTGTCCATTTTCCCATGTACATTGCACACAAGAAGGACGTTTATCCTGTGAGGTAATACAACCATGTTTATTTAGATGGTTAAGTGCCAGGCAACAAATTCAGAATGTATACGTTGTATTGACAATTCAATTTTTAAATCTGTTTCTGTTGAAGTTTCTTTCTTTTCTAACTTCTCCAGGCTACCTTCTCCTTACCTCAGGAGTTCCTGAACTGGGTCCGTGGACAGTAAGAGGCTTATGGATCACTTCAGAGAGTCCTTGACCCCTAAAGTTGTAGAGGATGTTTACTTTCGCATATTAGCTTTCATCTGATTTTCAAAGGGGTCCTTGACCCAAAATATGGCCTCTGATGACGCTCCCTGTTCTTATACACGGGAGAAAATGTTTCAGGCAAGATCTGTATGTGAACAGGCGGCTTGGCAGAAAGAGTCTCGATTCTGGCATCAGAGAGACCTGGTTGAAATCGCGTTGCCAGCTGAACTCTACTTTTGGACAAGATACCCAGGTACTGTGACTCTCAGCTGCCTCATCTCTGTAAAATGTGAGTAATAGCATTTGCCCACTCCGTGGTGTTATTGTGCGGATAAAATTCTTCAATATCTGTAAACCCCCAGCACCTGGGTGGTGCTCAGCGGGCGGTACACCTTATGAAGTCCCTCACTGTCAAGGCAAACCAGAGCTGCCTCCCGAGAGGAACCAGCATGCCCCACAGGACCTCACGTTGCTTCGGAACTAAAACACCAGCACAGGCCAGTCAACCAAACCTCTTTGAACTCAGTGTTTCTTTGCCTTCAGGAGTGAAATTTCTCCTCGAGTGGCTTCCATGAGGGCTGACTGAGGATTTCCATTGACCAAATGTCTAACCCTGGGCTTCCAACACCAGCCCTCACGCACACATTATAAGAGGAGAAAATGGCTTCCACACCCACCTCCACGCTCAGCCTAGATACTGTTTTCTCCTTCCACCTTTGCCAACAAAGCCACTTCCTTGTCCTCGAGGCACCTACGGATCCTACTTCTACTTCCTCCTTGACTTTCATTTCTCATACCTTGTCTGCACTAGAAACAGCTCCCACTTCCTGCTAGCCCCGCACTCTCTGAGCACTTCCTCCACGGCTGTCCTCCTTATCAGGAGCTTCCGCCCGTATCTCTAGGGGTGCTTCTAAGCCATGCCGCCTGCCTTGACTGGAAAGCCAGCAAGTCGGTAAGCTCCTACCAAATATGCTGTGTGCCAGAGGCCCAGTTGGGGACAGCGGAGACCTGCTAGTCCCCACCTCTATGCAAAATCAATAGAAATTGAGTTTCAAGAGCTTGCTGCCTAACGCTCCCTATCCCCCTGGAATGAGGACCCGGATGAGTGTTCGTACTCAGCTCCACCACCAACTGTGAGCTTCAATCTAAGAGTCAGATGAGACACAGCCTGTATTTGAATGTAATGACAAGCTGGTCACTCAACAGATCTCTCGGCCAGACCAGCCAAGAACTGCAGGAGGGAGAGAACGGTGGGATCCTTTCTGGGAACAATGCTGCTAAGCCCCTCCAACTCCCATGAGCGTAGAAAGACCTTGAAAACTTGAGGTTCGTATGATAAGATTGTTATATGATGACAACAACAACAACCTGTTATGGTTGTTACCAGGTGCTTAACCTGCATTATTTTTTATCCTTGCAATGGGGACATTATTCTTCTCATTTTTGCAGGTATGGAGTGTGAGGTTCAGAGGTAAATGACCTCCCCCTCATGGTCCCGGTAGAGCCAGGTCTGTCTGGTGCCACTGCCACCGCCACACCCCCTCTCCCAGTGTTGTTGCTTACGGCTCTAGAAGAAGAGTTCCCACAAGCCACAGGGGTCGTTAGATATTGTAATATGATGATGAACCAGGAAGACTTCGACTTTTCCTTTCCTGTTCTTCTAAGGCAGTCCTTCTTTAGGGACATGGTCGAAGAGGCATAAACAGACACCATAGCCAGGGAAAGGGTTACCCGGACCCCAGCTAGCTCCACCTGTCCATAGAGTCTGGAGTCTTCCCCATGAGAAAAGGAGCCCATGTCAAGAAACCCAAGTCTAACGAGGAAGCGACAGCATCATGGTGGTCTAAGTCACTTCCCCAGGAGAGCCGTCCATACCCCAAGTCATCACGGAACCCTCACCCTCAGTCGGTAGCAGTGCTTGAGTTTCTAGACTGACAAATCTGTTGAGCGTCCACGAGAACAACCAAAGTGCAGTTCCTTTCACGGGGGGTTCTGTTGGAAGCCATTTTGCAAAGTTGGAAACCCACGTTCAGTTGATCAGACTGACGGACTTGGCCCTCGGCAGGACCCAGGGTGGCCAATGGCTGAGGCCCCCCCTTAACCCCACCAAGTGTTAGCAGGTGACAGTCCTGACTGGCCCCTCTCAAGGAAGGGCGTGCATCAAACTGATGAACGCTGCAGAGAACTGAAACAAGGCCATCCCTAGGGGCTGTTGGATTTGCTGATGAAGCAGTTCCCCCGAGTGACTGCCTGTTAGCAATGCCACAGAGGGCGTGCCTTCATCAAATCCCCCGAGACAACACCGCAGTGGACGAACGCGAAGTTCACCGTCAGCGGGAGGGAAGGCTCTGTTCTGGCAGTTATTAGCTCGTGGCCTCAAAGAGGTTATTTCCACCCTTTGGACCTCTGCTTCCTCCTCTGCAAAAGACAGTTAACAAGACCTCCTTGCAAAGTTTTTGTAAGAACGAATGGGACGGTGTGGGCAATGCCTTGGCACCCGGGAGGTCCTCGATACGGGACAGCTGACATTACCGCCCCTTAGCTGAACACCCGACACTGGAGCGACCAATTACTAGGCTTCCGAACAGAAAACTCGAGAAGAGGATTCCTCTTTGTAGCCAGGGAATTCTACAGCCGCCAAGTTGTGCACAGGCCCCAAGAGGGGACTTACGGTAAAGAGCACCCCCCACCCCGCATGCACACACATACAACAAAATTAGCGTCAGGCTCTGAGGGCCTCAAAAGAATCACAAGGCCCCGGATGCACAAATCAGATGCATTTCTTAAGAGAAGTTAAGAGGTATCTTAACTTCTCTTAATTTCCAGAAGCAGGTGCCCCAAATAACGCTCCCCCTGCGAAGGCTTGAGTCTGAGAGCTACATTAGGTGCTAACAAATTGCCGAAAGGCAGATGATTGTCTTGTAGTTTCTCACCCCCACCCCCTCCCAGCAGGTTTCGGCAACCGATTGATAGTCTCCATGGCAACTGCCAAAGCCCCGCTCAGCTGAAATCCCTGCCCCCTGCCCAGCTAGTAGGATGGTCCTCACTGCTGAGTTACTGGGCTCTTTCAGATCCCTGAACAAAGGTTATTTTGAAATGGCTTACCCGGCTGGGAGCTGAGCACTTTGTCCCTGAAACCAGGTGCCCAGATGACGAGGACTTCCCTTGAACGGTTGGAGCCTTACCAAACAGGGAATCATGGGTCTGATGATTAGAATAATCAGACGGATTGAAACAAGGAAGAACCGTAACCGGGCCATCAACCCGTGAGCACTTTTGGAGACATGTGAGCCCGACAAGTTCTACTGGGCTCCACAAGCAGCCATTGTTTAGAAGGTTTATACAATAGCACCACCTGGGAAAACCCACTTGCTGTCAGGGCTTCACAAAAGCACTTTGCTGAAATCGGCCCAGCACCGCCAGCATAAGGGCAGACCCCTGCCCGCTGCTGGGACTATGCGGCTGCCCCTTGCCATATTCCAGAAGGTTATTTCAAGTACATTTAAGCAGGATAAAAACAACAACAACAACAAAGAGAGGAAAATCACAAACTATGTCTGGCTACAGGGAGTTCGGGGAAGCAGAGAAACCAGGCTTCCCCAACCTGCATAGTTCCCTGCCAGACCGATGACAATGACGGGGATTAAAATTAAAAGAGAAGGGACACAATGACCTTTTTCATTTAACTTCAAGGGCAAGCTCTTTTGGTTTGCAGCCACAGCGGCCAGCCCCTCACCTAAGAGTCTCCCCGGGGATCCAGGAGACATTTCAAGCCTCTCAAAAGAGCCCACCAAATGGCTTTAGAAATAGGACTAACCTTTTGCAAGGTGAGAAGTCTGGCTTCATTATTTATCTTCAGGAGAAAGGGGACAAGGACAAGAAGCAAGATGAGAAATATACCACGAAGAAAACCACCAACAAAGTGAGGTAATAGCTTTGAATGCCAAAGAATAATAAATCTGCTCTTCATTCATTCAACAGGGTTTGTTAACTATTACCTCCCAGACACCGTGGGAGTGACCAGGATGTCAAGGAAAATAATCTAGGCCTGTGTCCTTGAGGCGCCCACATGAGAAACACAGACACTAAGCAAACAACGATATTAACGGGGACCGGGGACCAGTACCATACCAGGGGTAGGAGCAGGTGATATGGCAACCAACCCCTCCACTCTGGGGTTTAAGGACAGGGTGATTTTGCTGGAAGGACACATGTGGAGATAGGATGAGAAAGAATGGTGTTGGAAGCCCAGAAACTGTTGAGTTCCAGCCACATCTTGGGACATAACTTCTACTTCCTTAGTACATTTTCTGAATGCCTGCCACCTGATAGGACAGAACAGTGCAAAGATTAAAAGAAGACGTGAGAGGGGCGCCTGGGCGGCTCAGTCAGTTAAGTCTCTGACTCCGGCTCAGGTCATGATCTCACAATTTGTGGGTTCGAGCCCCGGTGTCGGGCTCTGTGCTGACAGCTCGGAGCCTGGCGCCTGCTTCGGATTCTGTGTCTCCCCCCCTCTCTGTGTCTCTCCCCTCTTTGTGCTCTCTCTCTCTCAAAAACAAATAAATAAACATTTAAAAAAAAAACTTTTTTAATTAAAAAAAAAAGATGTTGGAAACCATCCTAAGAATTTTTAGAGGCGATCCTAAAATCCTAACACTTGAGAGCTATTTTATAATGGGCAGACTACTTCATCTGGCCACCATTTTTTGTTACCGATTAAAATTAACTGCTATTTTTTTTAAGTCTACCTGTTTCCTTAAAGATTTTCAAATGTATTTCTGTGTTGTAATCAATTGAGGAGTATTCACCGAACACCTCCCATGTGCCATATCCTGTTTGACATCTATAAATAAGTCTTAAAAAGTGCAACTAAGCGAGAGTATATCAGTGGTATAAATCTCCTGGTTTCCCCCTTTCATTTCTATTCATTTGGTACTCACCAAGTAAGTGCAACTTTTTTTCTCTTCAAGAAAAGATTTAGCCTCTCATGCTTCACTGCGTTTTTATTTTCTGTGCAAAGAGACTAACTTACAGTAGAAAGAAGGACAATGGCATTTGGCCAGAGGAGTAAATGTTGTATGTGGGGGCTGGGGTTTTACCAGCCTCTGAACATGGATTTCCAAGGTAAAATCCAAAAGTTGACATTTCTGGTATTTCCACCAGGGACAGATTTGAGAGAACCAGTTGGTCAGAAGAACCAATGAAAAGAAAGCAATTCATTGGGTGGCCCAGGCTCAAACATACAACAGAAAGTGCACCTTCCTCTACGCATGCGTCCATCACTGGCCCTCCCGCAAACCTTCGCAGAAGGGGTAAGTGGCCTTCCGAGGGACTCCATGACAATGCACTGACTCAATTTCCTCCCCCTCTCTTGTCTGGGTTATATCTGGGCACTGTTTTTTTTTTTTCTTCAAGGGGACAGAAAAGAATGCCAAGATTACTGGTGCATGAAATGATTGAGAAATGTTTGCCATTTAAAGCCATTTCACTTCCTGCCTGATACCACAAAGAAGCTTTTTAATAAAGTTAGCCTTTCCTTTTCTTAATGTCACTATGCATGTGGCTTGTTTTGCCCATTTTTTTTTGTTTTGTTTTGTTTTCAAAACTGGGTATGATAAGGAAACACTTGTTTCCACTGCTTAAAACAACCATATTTCAAGACAGTCAATTTCGACAAAACACGTCAGTGGGCATCGTGAGGAGGGCAAGGAGGAGGGGTAAGGCATGTGAGGTGGGCCCGGTGGGAGCAGAAGACGGCAGGCATAGGGACCCGGGTCCTCACCCCGCTCTGAAAGGGCCTGACTACCACCAAGTTCCCAGGGGAAGCTGAACCCTCAGGCCGTGGACAGACAATGAACAGTTAGCAACTCCCAGGGCAAGGGCCACCCCCCTTTGGCATTTGCCCATACTTATCAAGCCCCATGGATGGCATGTGACTTTTGGCAGCTCCGGCCAAAAAGAAAAACAATTAGAAGAATCGCTTTAAGATTTCCCCAGGATAATTCCTAAAGCAGGGAGAAACCACACCTTACATCGGCACTGCTCCGGCCAAGCCACACTGCTGCCACGAAAACCCGAGCTGTCCATGTGACTCGCAGAACATCTAGTTTAAAATAACTACAGCTACTGCCTCTCCCGTCTTTCCTATGTACCAGGTACTACATACACATTTTGTGTACATCTTCCCACTTGATCTTCTTCGCAGCTCGCAAGATAGATGTGGCTGACTCTCTACAGATGAGGAAACGCGGCCTTAAAGAGGCTGAATGGGTTGATCTGGCCCACCTGATTATAACACCACACCTAGGGCTGGGTATACGAGTCTGTGGTCTTGACTGCCACCCACACTGCTCCAAGACTTCCTGGTCTACCTCTCCAATATCTCTGTTTGAGCAAGACCCATTCCCAACAGTGTGGCCACACGTGTTCTTTCAGCACTTACTAAGGGCCTACTGTTGAGATGAAGAGAACCGTGCGTGTCCTCTACGACTGCACTCTAACACGATAGCTACTAGCCACGTGCAGCTACTGATCACTAGAAACGTGGCTAGTCTGCATCGACACGTGTAAAGTGTGAGCTACCAACCAGACTTCTAAGACGTGAGCTGGAAGAGAGTGAGACATAGCGCACTAATAATTTTTCTATGATTGGGTATTGAACCAACATTTGTATTATACGGGGCCTACTAAAATACAGTCTGTAATTTATTTCCACGGGTTTCTTTTTTACTTTTTAAAACACAGCTTCTAGACAGTTTGAAGTTAGGGGTGCGGCTCACCTGGGACTTCTATTGGGCGGCGCTGCTCTCCAGGCTCAGACCTGGTGAGGATGGCGAGGGGACAGAGCTCCACAGAGCTCCTGTGACCCAGGGAGGCAGAGACAGTGAAGGAAGGCCCACAAGGAAGGCCACGGGGATGCCCGTGAAATGCTACACTCGGGCCTAAAGAGCTCAAATATGAAGGTCAAGCCCTGCTCACCAGCGGTCTAGCTGACTGGACAGGCCATCTGCCACGCTCACGGCCTGCCCTAGAGAGACTCAATGACACCCGAGAAAGATAACAGGGACGGGATTAACAGTAGGACAAACGCTAACAGCAAGAATGTTAGATTCCGTGCTGGACATCAGCATCAGCTCAGATTCCAGCTGTGCTCCAGTTTTCACCTTGATCTCGGCTTTGTTTGTATCAAGAAGTATTCCAGACCTAGAGCCTCCCACCCCCTGGGCAGGCGATGTTTTTTTTTAAACCTCACTTGCCTTGTTTTTATAAACCTCTCCCCGGACGTCTTTGCAGACCGTGACATACACGATTTGCTGCCTAGTCGATGTCCATTGCTTCCTCGTTTCTTGCTAGAAGAATCCCACTTCGGTTCAGAGCAGCTGTAGGGCAGGCCCGGGTGACGGCCGTGATTGGTCTAAGCCAGTCTTAACCACATGCTCCTCGCTCTCCGGCCTCCCTGGTAGCAGGGGGTAGGGGGTGTCACCCCGTTCTGGCCAGGGGACCAAAGCAGAGAGTCATTTGTCCGACGGCTTAGGCAACTCCACAGGAACTCAATCACCACGGCCCTACCCTGGGCCCAGTGGCCTATTTTAACTAACTCCCAGGGAGCTCTGTGCAGTCTTTGTCCTTGTGTGGCACTGTGACCATTCGAGGTGGGAAAATGGAGGGCTTACGCTAAAAGTTATTGTTGGAGAGCCACACGGAACGTTCTTATTTTCAGAGAAATGTCACGGTCATGGGGCAGGTTTCTCTTCCCCAGTGCAACATGTATCATTTTTTCACCTCCCTCCCCCAGTTCATGAGAACTTACACAGGACGATTTGTTACTCAAAAAAATAAAAAAGGGGCACCTGGGGGGCTCAGCTGGTTAAGTGTCTGACTCTTGATTTCGGCTCAGGTCATGATCTCATGGTTTGTGAGTTTGAGCCCCGTGTCGGGCTCTGTGCTGACAGTGTGGAGCCTGCTTGAGATTCTCCCTCTCTCTCTCTCTCTCTCTCTCTCTCCGCCCCTCCCCACTGTTTGTGCTCTGTCTCTCAAAAATATATAAATAAACCTCAAAATAAATAAATAAATAAATAAATAAATAAATAAAATGGTCACTCTCTCACCTAAGAAGATCAAAACTGAATATTTGTTTCCTAAAAAAAAAAAAAAAAAAGCACATAGACTTGAAAGTTGCTAAGAGAGTACATCTTTAATGTTCTCACCACACAAAACAAATGTGATTATGTGAGGTGATGGATGTATTCACTAACCTTATTGTGGTAACTGTTTCCTGATACATACGTGGATCAGATCATCACCTTGTGCACTTGAAGCTTATGCGATGTTATAAGTCGATTTTATCTCCATAAAGCTGGGAAAAAGAAAACCCACAGCCTTCCTTTTCCTGCCCTGTGGCAAATACTGTTTGGCTGCTCTCCCACTGGCAAGTGTCTCTCATTGCCCGCTGTTCAAAGCCCAGTTGTGCTGAGCTGTGCAGAGCCACGGGCCTTCCAGGAGCAAGTCCTGATTATCCAAGCGGATGGTGGCAGGGCCCGTGCCCTGGACGGGGCTCGGTGTAGGGACGGCCACGAGGCTGAATTCCAAACAACAATCCAAGGGGAGGGAGTCGCGGGGAGACTTCTGAGAAAGACTTCCTTCCTCTGAAAAGAAGCATCGTGGCAGGTGGGGCTACAGAAAACACAGAACTGAGTCTGGAGTCTCTTGACGAGAGACATTTATTTTTTGCTCCGGTGAAAGTCCTGAGCAGCTCCGAGTGCCCGGGACAGGGAGGGGGCCCCCTGCTCCCAGACACAGGCCAGCAGCAGCTACGCCAGCCTCAGCGCGGGCTTCCACAGCCCCCTGGGGGACACAGCCCAGTGAGCCACGGGGGGGAAGCCTGGTCTACTTTCCTTGACAGCAGCTTCTAGAAGCACAACCCAATGACCCCGTGAACAGCTGCATCGTGGCTGGCTGGCGGCTGTGAAAGTGCACAAGTAACTCTCCGCTGAGCTCCAGAACTCTCTGGCACCCCCCTGAACCAAGCTCGTGTTGGGGGAGGGCCAGGCGCGCAAACGGTACTCACATTCCTTTGGCTAAACCTGGTCACGTGGCCATTCCTGGCTGCAAGAGACGGTGAGCGATGGGGTCGAGCCGTGTGTCCAGGAAGAAAAGCAAACGACTTTGGCACAAAATGCAAATACACAGCTCCAGGCTCCTGGTGACCAAGTGTTTCAAAACGGTGACACGGAGCATTCGATCACGGGCAGGACCCTTCTAAGTGCAGATGTGATGCACCCTGGCGTGACCCCCTCTCTACAGCTGCGCGGGTCGTACACTGTGAATTCAGCTCGGGATGGAGCAGGTGTTGCTTACACGGTGGGTGACCCCAGCCGTTCGTTCCCTGACCCCTGGTGGGACCTACGGCCCGTGCCACGTTTTCCCACGAACACCCTGCTATTCGAGGCTGTCTTTCTGTAACTCCTTGGGATCAGGTACCACACCACACACCTGACGGGCCTCACCTGAGGGCACTCGGGCACTTTGGGTGGCTCAAGTTGAGCGTCGCTCACTCAGATTATTCTAAACGGTCAGAGTAACCATTTCACAGAGAAAAAGAAAGCTCGCGGATTTGAAGGGCTGACGGCGCTTTGAAGAAAGCAACCAAACTCAGTGCGGCAAATTGGGTTAAATTTGTGGCCTTTCCTTGACAGCGTCTCCTAAAACCGCAACCCAATGTCTCCGCGAGCAGTTGCATTTTTATTGGATGAGAGCAGTAAACGGGCACAAAATCACCCTCCGCTGAAATCGAGAATTCTCTGGCACCACCTGAACCAAGTTCGCTCGTGCGTTTTAAAACAATTTGCGTTTGGCCCCGTGCCGTGTCGTTCTCGCCGGCATCACCCCCATGGTGCGAGCGCGGGATCGCCGTAAACTGCACGCGCGCCCGTTGCCAGGATGGCCCGGAAGCTCCATCACGGCCTCCGCGGCTGGCACCACAGCCGGGCCCAGAACACCCTGCCTTCCCGCCAGCTCACCTAACAGCCGCAGCAGTGCTTTCCAGAAAGGGGTATGGTCAGGTCCGCGAACGGCTGCTTCTGAGCGGGGCGAGTCCAGAGGAGGGAACCGGCGGCAAAGGGAGGGCAGGGGCCACGGCAGGGCCACGGCAGGGCCACGGCAGGGCCACGGCAGGCTCCGAGCTTCCAGGAAAACACCTGGACCTCATCCACTCCTTACACGGCTTCCTTTCAAGCGCATCATTTCCTTGTTGGGGGGAGGGAAATGGCATTCGCAACTGTTTTGGGCTCTTCCGCCTAGCAAAGTGTGTCTGGCCCAGGGAAGCCGTGGTCCAAGCACATGGCTGGGAGGAGAGTGGGTACAGAGGGTGGACAGGTAGCCCTCCTCCACTCCACTGTGGAGAGAAGAGGGCGACAACAGTTCTGTCCGCATGCGGATGGCGAGCACCCTTCCCTGACCCCCTTCTTTTCCTCAGCACAAAGAGACCCCCACCTGCCCCACCTGGCATGGGCCCAGGGGGTCACACAACACAGCTCTTACATAAATTCATGCAAAGCTCGAAGAAGAGAGTGGTGAAAATGACTGTGGATCTATTTATCAGGTGAAAACACACACCCAGCCACACAGGTGCACACACACACATACACACATACTTGCACACACACACACATACACACACAGCAGTTACAGGGCATCTATTACATGGCAGGGACAATGATAAGCCCCTGTTATATATCATCTCCCTTATGATCCTGCAGGTGCTATGGTTATCCCCATTTGACAGGTGAGGAAACTAAGGTTTTTAAGAGGTGAGGAGACCCATCCAAGGCCGAAGGTATTTAAGCAGCGGAGCTGGGAAGCCAGCACGGACTTAGCTGAACCTAGAGCCCATGCCTTTACCTGCTACTGTCTGCCAGCCGCAGGACCCCACAGGGACGATGGCTCTCCCGGGCTCAGGGCTCAGACTCACACAGGTCCCAGGCAAAGTCTACAGCATCTGAGATGGGGTCATACATGTTCTGTAGAGAAAATTAGGGGAAAACAGAGTACTTTTTTTTTTTAATGTTTATTTAGCTTTGAGAGAGAGAGAGGGAAAGACAGAGGGGGAGGGGGGGAGGGGCAGAGAAAGAGGGAGACACAGAATCCAAAGCAGGCTCCAGGATCCGAGCTGTCAGCACAGAGCCCGACGCAGGGCTTGAACCCACGACCTTCGAGATCATGACCTGAGCAGAAGTCAGGCACCTAACTGACTGAGCCACCCAGGTGCCCCGAAAACAGACTACTTATAAAAGAGAAAAAAAATTCTAAGTTGTCTCATTGCGCAGGTATAGCCACTCTCCGTGTCTTGGTGGCATTCTTTCTAGTCTTTTTATGATGATACACACACACATACACACACACATAAAAAATATATGCTATATATACATGCTTCTACATGATTGGGCTCACACTATACTGATAATTCTATATGCAATAGCTTAAACGTAACATTCCAGAATAAACATCTTCCTATATCCTGAACTACTCTTCAATATGATTTTAATGGCTTCAAAATATTTTAAAATATGTATGTACATATCAGAATATATTTAGCTATTCCTCTATTTTGGACATTAAGGTTGTTAGTTTCCAATTTTATACCTATGTCAGTGAGATTAAATTTTAGAATGAAATCCTCAAACCTAGATCTTTACGAACACATCGAAAGAGTTCCTGAGAAGAAATTGCTAGGAGTTAAAATGCTGAGTAAAAGGCTGTGAACATTTTTAAGACTCTTGATCAATATTGCCAAGTTGCTCTCTAGGAAGGCATTACCACGTCATGCCACCTTTGTCGGTCGCTCCATGAGATCGGTTTGGATTTTACTGATGTACCTGGGAATTTTCAGCTGGCGAAGTGAGGACCCCTCACTATTACTCCCTCCTCTGAACTCACACATCTGTACCCGTTTGCATCCGTGCACACGCAGGGACTGTGCTCTGTAACGAGGTGTCCAGTGTGGGGAGGACCGCAAGTACCTTCCCCGACCAGCCTGGGGGGCCACCCCAAGGAAGGGGACCCCAGAACTACTCCCTGGATGCATGGGGAGACACCGGGCAGCACATGTGCCTTGTTCATCCATCTCTGCGGGAAACTCAGCACCTGCTGTCCCCCTGAGGCCCGGAGATTTGGGGAGACCCCCGGAGGTAGCACTGTGCCCTGGACAGTGGCCTTCGGGAAGCTGACAATGACAGCAATAAGACGCCAGCTTATTTGTTCGCAAGCGGCAGCCCTCGATGGCAGAGACGTCGGTGACCCCAAGTGACCTGGTTTGTGGGGGGACTTTGGGGAAATGCCAGAAATACTTGGGGGGCACTCTGGGAGGAGCCTCACGGTCTCGCTCAGGTAGCAGCTTTTGAGCCAGTTTGATATCCATAATTTTTCTGAATTAATATTCATAATTTTCCTCCACAATTTGGAAGCATTTCCCTGGTTTTTCATGGCTGGAATGCATTCGCCCATTCATCCGCATACTAGAAGGCTGAGTTGCTGACCTTTGGATCATGGTGTCCTTACCTCCAGTAACCCTGGTAGGGAATGAAGGGCCGGGGAGCTGCCAGGGGCTCAGTTACCAGCTTGTAAACTCTGCCTCCCAGTCCACAGGCCTCAGTCCCAAACAGAATCTCTATCACAATGCTCTAACAGCTAGGACCCAGGGCTAGCTGTGAGCGGCATAATTCAGCAACCACAAGAACACTGAGATCGTCAGAGTAAATTACAGTCAGAGGGAGGACAAGTTTAGCGAAATTAAGAATAGTGCTTTAATTTACACTTCCCTAAAAATATAATTGTTTATTTAAGAAAGCTTGTTGCCTTGTTAACAGAAATTAGCAGATGAAAATGTATTTCCACTCCAGAAATGTATTGGAAGGTTCACAAACCCAGCATTATATAATAGAGACAAAGTCTAATCGATATTTTGACCTACGAAGGTGAGAAATCAAAGCACACAGCTTTCCTTAAAGTTCAAGGCTTAAAGAGGGATGTTTAGAAGGGAGGTCAGAATTAACACAATTTGTATGGCATTATCTGCCTGTGTTTTCTTCTGTAAACTCAATCAGCACTCACCCTATGTTCTTCCCCTGCGTATCCAATGACCTAATAATAACAATAATAAATAGCTACCAAGCAAACATTATTACTAGAATGTCTTAGCTCATTTCATCCTTACGCCTCCGTGATGCGGGCAATATTATTATCCCCATTTCACACAGAAACAACTGAGACTCAGAGAAGTCAAATGGCCCACCCAGATTCAGATATTTGGTAACTTGCTCAAACCAGGCCTTGCCTAACTCCAAGGCTCATAGGCCTACACCCAAGCGTGCCAAGCATTTCCGCCTACGAGGTTAAAGGTCACTGGGTGCCTAGTCTCTTCGAGGTACTTTAGAATCCAGCAACCTCACCCCACAGGCCTCCCCATTATAACTGAGAAAACCACAGTCGGGAGAGAAGCCAGGGACAGGCCCAGGCAGTCAGGCCCCCAAGCCTGGCTTCCGCCATTTTGAGTTAGCCTCACAGCAGGAACCCCCTCGGGGACTTTTTAAATGCTGACGCCCAGGCCTCGGCACCAGAGATTTTGATTCCATTGGCCCAGGGTAGGGCCTGGGCTTCTGCGTGATTTTTTCAATCCTTGGAAGATTCTAATAGCCCACCGGGCAGAGGGCTAATTACTATCACATGCTTTTCTCATTCCTTACAAATGTGTGCTGAGTGGTCCCTCTTGCTGTGCCCCGGTCAGTGGTCAGGGATCCACTTCCTGCCCTCCAGGAGTTGCCGGGCGGGTGGCAGGCTGATTGAGCCACACCCAATGTGAGGAGTTTCCCCGCTGGGGAGATCCAGGGCACCAGGGAGGTCACAGGGGTGAGACCTGGGCCACGTACTTTGGGGAGGAGTGGGGATCGTCAGGGAAGGATACATGGTGGGGGGGGGCACTTTAAGATGGTAAGAGTTAGCCAACGGAACAAGGGAGAAAAAGAAACCTATCTCCCCTGCTGCGTACCGCTAAGCAGGCAGAGAGAATACGGCCGGCTTCTGCCCCCCTCTGGGTCCCGCTGGGCGTGGGGAGGAAGGAACCTCTGCCCAGCGGCCCAGAGGACCTCCACGCACCAGCCCGATTGCCTCATAGATGAACGCCATCAGGCAAGACTCACAGAGTTCAATTTTCACTTCAGCTCTACGAAGCAAAATGAGGATCTGGGTGGCAACAGAATTGCTAGAGATTTTTCATTCTAATTGGGAAACTCACCCAGAGAGGCTACGAGAGCCCAGACTATCAGTCTCTTGCTCGGTAAGACCCGGCAGCCTTCCCACCCCGCTCGCCCCGTGGGGACAGATTAGACCCGGGAGGCCTAGTAGGGGTCACGGGAAGCCTCCGTTACACAGAGCAGCTCCCACGGTCGGAAAGAACGGGATGACTTCCTATCAGCGTCTCAAGGTCCAAATCAATCACCTCCATTTCAATTCCCTTTTCTCATCAAACACCGGCGGTGAAACGGCCCCGCCTCATCAGATTCCTGCGGCAATGGATGTTGAGACTACAGAAATTGAGAAATAGGTCACCCCGTGGGGTGGGAAGGTTGCTATGTGGTTTCATCTAACTAGGTTGCTGGAAAGCCCCCATGCCCACAATTAGCCCCTGAGTCACCAGATCACCGTGGAGCGGTAGATTTTCAGTACCCGAAACTCATTCTTGTGGATAAAGAGCATCGTGCAGGACGAGACAGACTCTGTTGTTAAAACATCCACTCAGTGAAGATTTCCTGAGAGCCTTCTAGACACTAGGGAAATGAGGCTCAGTAACGCTCAGCCCCGGCCCCGGAGAAACTCACCTCCCAGTGGCTCTGACAGGAGCAAGCAGCAGGTCCTGCCCGCCATGGGGGAGGTCCCCGGGCCGCGTGAAGCTGGTGGCAGAGGTGGGCCTGTAGGCAGCCGGGACCTCAGAGCCATGACCCATGAGCAGAGCCGAGGTCTGTAGAGCGATTTGACCTGGCCGGGATCCCACCCCCGATGAGGTAAGAAAACAAAGACTCAGGTGATTGCACGCACCCTGAGGTCAGGCTCTAGAGCCTGCGTGCTTGGCCCCCGCCCAAGACCTCTGCCTGGCTGTTTGGGGGCCACAAGGTATACTGGGCTCACGAGAGGGCTCAAGGTCCCCAGGCAGTCTTTGGAATGAAAGGAAAAGGTGCTAAGGATGGACTCCCGGTGAGAAGGAAACCGCTCTAAGGCACCTCAGAGGAAATACCCAGAAAAAGAGGAGGAAACCATCCACCTATTTGTTTTTTTCTGAATGGAAAAGGTAGGCTGGTCCTCAACAAGTTCATATTCCCAGGGGGCTGGTCTGCAGGGCAGGTCTGAAACCACCGCCCGGGACGGAGGCCAAACCAGGGCTGACCAGGGACAAACTTGAGAGCTGATCAGACCGGGGGGCTTCCTGGAGGAGGAAAACAGGAATACTTAGGAGCCGATGTCCCAAGCACAGGAGAACTCATGGCGTGGAGTGGGATTATTCCCTCAAAATAACTTCGGGGCATCCCAGATGTGGCACAAATCCAATGTATAAGTCAGCTTTGGGGAGGTAGTCTGAGAAAGATAAAAATGCCTTAGGATATGAAAAGGTACCTACAAGGGGTTTTCATGAGGTCACATTTTAACCGGATCATGAAATATTGAGAAGTTCTGTTTTTATTTTTTAAAAAAAGCAAAACTCAGGAGGTGACATAGAAACATACCAAGTGACGTTTGCTTGTTAGTTCCATTAAAATGTCACTTGCCAGAGGAACGCATGCTCTGTAATCACATCCGTGCTCTGTGTATGCTCAACATCATCCACATGCAGCCGATGGTCTCTTCTCCTTCAAGTCCTCAACCATCTCAGAGAAGTAAGCTTTAGCAAGTCAAATCAGAGCTTAAAGAAACGAGGCTTGGGCTCGGAGATAAATAGTATCATTGCTACCGATTTCATTGTTTCAAATACAAGATTTTATTTTGAGAAGAAAGTTTAATTAACCAGAGGTGGATCACTAAATTCTTTGACTTTAAAACCGCACTTTCTGCAAGATTTCACCTGCGAAATTCACAGCCTTTAATTACTGCCTCACGTCTTAAAAGGGAGACTCTTTCTTCTGAATGGCTAATAACGTTATTATAGGAGGTAATTATAGATCAGGTGTCTGGTCAATAACACCAAAATGCATGGACTGCATCGTCCTGATTTTTGAGCTTGGAAAGCAATTTGCTAAAGAAACATTTTCTCCCCCAAAACAGTGTTGATGTTTTGGGTTTTTGTTTTTGTTTTTTGTTTTTTTTTTTCCTGCTCTTTTTTCTTTTTAAGGGGTGGGGGGGGGGTGGTGGGGAAGGGGGAGAAACATTTAGAAATCAGACCTTTACTGGATGAATTTCTTCACTTCCCAGAAAGCAAGAAAACAATTGTTTCCTGTAATTGGACAGTTTGATTGGAGGCAGGTGGTGCTGAGCCGAGGCAACCAGAGCCACAAACCAATTTTGGCTTCAAGCACATTTCCTTTCCTTCTCAGCTCCAGCAGCACAACATGTAAATTGGCTCTACAGAAGCTGACTATGAATTTAGTTCCCATTTTCTGTAACAAGCACCTTATCAGCCATGAAGAGTTTCAGCAATCGGGGACAGCGTGCAGATCTGACATGATTATAAAGCTGCCTCGAGATACCCCAGCATTAATTTCTCAAACGTGTTCTTGCTGCCACAAACCAGGAATTTATGAGCAGTTCTGGAAACATCGTGTGCCATCCTTTTAAAATACGGTTGATAGTCTTCTTTTTCCAGGTTCACTGGCCTTCACATGGCTCAAGTTACGTTATCTAGAGTTAATGTTGGCTTTCAGTATTTTTGAGTCACAGACCATATCAACATGGCACCACAGATAATGAGGCACCAACCAGTCCTGAGAAGGGGCCAGAATCAGAGGCATGGGAATGGGGGGGCGGGGGGTTGGGGGGGTGACATTTGTTCTTCCCCTTGCTGCTTTTCATCCGAAGGTCTCTGAGCCTTTTTCTTATTTGTCTTCCCAAGTGCTGGCTCATCTGTCTTACCCCTTTGTATGGCAGCTGACACTCAATATTCCTCTTTCACGGATGGAGAAGCTGAGACCCGAAGAAGTTAATCGCTTCAGCCACGGTCACTCAGTAAGTCAAGAGCAGAGAAGAGCAGCCCAAACACTAACTTCCCAGCCCCCTGCCCCAAGTACACGTGTCTCTATTAATTTCCTACCGTAAGTCCATAATACAAAACATTTTTAGGACACTTGCGAGAGAGTAAGGAAAGGCATGTGGAAATGTATCTGATAATTCTATCAAATTATTGTCCTTTGTACACGCTGAGTATCAAATCAGTTGCTTCAAAGGTCCAGCATATTTTATTACTAATTTTGGTCCATGCTTCATTTGTTTTAATGTTAACCGAAGGTTTGCTTACGTTTTGAGCTCCTTATTTATTTTCAGAACTTGAAAACAATCTTTTCTAATCCCATGTGGATTAATGGCTAAAATAACCTCACTCTCAGAGAAATTCTACCTGTCAACCTCCGTACCTGTATAAAATTATTTTACCAAAAACAGATTGTGGAGTTTGCTGAGAGCCTCGGAATTGCAACAGTCCATCTTCCAAGGTGATTGCATCAAAGGAAATACCACCAAGTTTTCCCTTCCAGGCCAGTAGATACCTGTGGTTCAAAAATCCTCCTTAATGACGGTCTCAGCATCTACATGCCAAAGGTTCCAGCACCAACAGCGGGTCTCCTCCACTGTTGGGAGGAGATGGGACACTTTTCCTTTAAATCTTTGGCTGAAGGTCTTCTCTAAAGACACATCCGTACGACATCTCTGGGAGACGACATCTCTCCCAGCCCGTCCAAGCAAGAGCTCTCCTGCCCTTTTCTGTTTGCCTTTTCTGATCACCCACTTCTGCTCCCAAGTTCACAGCGTCACATCACCCCTACCCCAGGGGCTGCCGGTGGCAAGCAGCGCACAGAGCAAGTGTGCACACAAATACTGTGTGCAGTTTCTTAAAGGGATTGCACGCTGATTAAACCTGTCAGAAGGCAGGTTGGGTTTGCCCAAGGAGAGCTGGTTGATAGCTAACTCAGAAATCTTGGCAACACTACAGAACCAATATTTTTACAGAGGTGGCACCATCTTGAACAATGTCCTCAGTGTGCAGGACACAGGCAGCCAGTCTATCGGTATCCAGTAAGGGTGACTTTTTCTTTCACCTTTTCTGAACAAACAGGCTGATGAAGGAGCTGGGCGGGGGGATGGTGTTGGCAGTGAGAAGAGCTGCACAGGACACAGTGGGCGACGGGAAAGCCATGTCAACGCTCTCTCAGTAGATGCAGCTACCGCCCTGGACAAAGCCAGCCAAGCCAGGTTCAAACAGGTTGCAGCCATCAGCTGAAGCCAGCCCCACAGCCCTGTTTGCTTTTCCTAGCGTGTGCAGAAACAGCCACACAGATGATAGTTTAACCAGGTAAAGCCAGAAGCACACGGCATTTCTCCCCAGCCAGACCCACGCAGGCCATGGCATCCTCGGTCCCTGCACCTGACTGACAGGTGCCTCCCCCTTCCCTTCCTCCCTGGCCTCAGCACCCATTCCCCCCATGGGGACTTTAGCACTCTGCCCCTAAATTCTCTTCTTCGTACGATATCGTTTTCTTCCCAAAGCCCGTATCTTTTCCCCGAAAACAACACCAGCAAATATATTCAAGCTTTTGACCACCGACCCATAACGTCATCAGAACTGGGTGGTTCAGCTGGGCTTGGGTGGAAACAGTGAACAGCACCCACACACACACACACACACACACACACACACCTCTGGAGGTCAGGAGTGAGCTGAGGAGCAACCCATGCCCAGGAGGCCCTGAGCTAAGACAGCAAGGCCAAACAGGCCATCAGTGCCACCAACAGACTCGCCCTACCACCAACTGGGAGCATAAGACAACACAAATTTATTCTTTCACAGTTCTGAGGGAAAGAAGTCCAGAATGAAGGTCAACAGTGCCACGACCCCCTGAAACGTGCAGCAGAGGATACTTCCTTGCCTCTTCAGGCTTCCGGGGGTTGGCCATCCATCCCCAGTGCTGTGGACTGAGCACTGACGTCCCCCTCAAATCCACACATTGAACCCCTAGCCCGAGTGTGATGATATTTGGAGGCAGGGCCTTGGGGGGTACCGCCCTCATGAACAGGATCGGTGTCCTTAGGGGACAAGGCTAGCCAGCTATCTCACTCTCTCTGCCCTGCAAGGATGCACGAGGAGACAGGGCCAGCCAGAAGAGGGCTCTCACCGGCACCTGAGCACGCTGGCACCCGGGTCTTGGACTTCCAGCCCCAGAACTGTGGGAAATCAACCTCTGTTGTGGACAAGCCACACAGTTTATGGTGTTTCAAGAGAGCGGCCCGAGCGAGCTAGGACACTGGCTTGGCATTCCTTGGCCAGAAACTGAAACACCGGAGTCTCCTTCTCCATGGTCATGTGGCCACCTCCCCTCATGTCCGTGTCTTCTCTTCTTCTTATAAGGACACCAGTCATACTGGGTCAGGGACCCACCCGGGTTCCGCGTGACCTCATCGTAACTAATTACACCTACAAAGACCGTATTTCCAAATCAGGGTCACATTCTGGGGTACTGAGGGGCTAGGACTTCAACATATCTTTTGGGGGCGTGCGAGGCAACGCATAACGGTCACCAAAACCTTTCAGTTCCTGCTCTTTGCTCAGAGAATGAAGTCCACACCCCAGTCTTGCTTCCAGACCCCCCATGAGCTGTCCCCACACTGTCGTAATGCACCAGCCCAAGGGTCCCCCACACCCCCGGCCCATGTCCACCTCTGCACTTTGCTCATGCTGTTCCTTCCTCCAGGAGAGCCCTCCCCATTCTCACAGCACCCAGCTTAAATGCCCCCCCCCCAGCTTCTTTGTGTGGCCTCCATTGCAAAGAAACCGAGATCCACGTCCCTAACCTTTATTCCTCGTAAGGGACTCAACTGCCTTCTACTTTATGTCAGAATAATGAATACTTTTATTTCTCTTAGTGTTTTGCAAGCTCTTCAGAGCTTTTCCTTTCCCCCATGGCCCCTGTCAAGTAGCAGACACTCCACAAATGTTCAACAAAGTGGAGGGACCTCACACATACTTAACCTAACCTATCAGCAGACATTAACACTTCCTGCTCCTTCGATGAAAGAAGATGCAGACAGGACATTGTAGACATGGGAAGACCTGAAGAATCAGCGACAGTCTCGCTTGGCCAACACCCACGCTTACTATGTAGAACCTTCGGCTCGACAGCGACTGGCCGTCATAACTGAACCCAGGAGAGATAACCCTGAGCGCAGGCGGCCGGCGCTGGGCCCTGTGAGCCCTCTGAGATTCACAAATCACCGGGAGGATTTCTGCAGAAGTCACTCACTCGGCATCCACTGCCCACCTTCCTGCAAGGAACCCACTGGGCACGGAAACAGCTGATCGTGCTGTTGACACACAGGAGCCCGAGACAGTGCCTTGGACAGGTTGGGAGCGCTGAAAACTGTGGACTGACCATGACCACGGGGGCGGGGGAGGGGTGGAATGAGACAGTCCTCCAGGTGATTAGCACTTACTGGGGACCAGCTTCTGGCCAATGGCTCCAAGTCCGCCACTCAGGGAAGGGCAAATGCTGAGCCACAGAGGGAATGGCTGACCCCCCACGGGGAGGTTGCTCCCCAGACCTAGAAAACGTGAGGAAGTCTCCACCACGTGGCAGCCGGAGGGGGGGCTGGAGAACGGGGAGTTGTGCTTCTGTCCCAGAACCCCTTGCTGGCCCGCTGCACCGAGCCATCCGCTTCTTCGTCTTGTGTCCATTTCCTCAGGGAAATGGCTGAGCGTGTGTGTGTCAACCCCCAGCACAGCTCGTGCTGCGTGGCTGGTGCTCAGCAGGTGACAGTCATCGGGAGGACCGTCACCCCTTCCAGTGGCCGCGGTCAAGCCAAAGTTTTCAGCGCTCTCAACCTGTCCGACGTGCTGTCTTGGGCTCCTGTGGCGTCAACAGAAGCGGGGAGCACACATAGCGGGCATTGGCGGCCCCATCCCTGTACCCCCCCCAGAGCCCCCCACCCCCGGCCCCAGTAACCTCACCACTCAGACTTCTTACCTGATGCTGCTCAATCATAAGTCGTCCCCTACTGCTATTGGCTTTTGATGGGAATAGATCTTCCTCCCCAAATAGAAAGCAGGGCTTTGGCATCAGGGCAGGACCTGGTTCGCATGCTTTGCTATCGGCTGTGATGGAAGGTCAGGGAAGGTCCCCCACGTCTGCCCCTCCCCTGACCAGGATCCTAACCACAGGAAACATGCCCCACTCCAACCACCGCGCCCACCATCCCTCTGTTTAGTGTGGCGGATTTCAAGCCGAGTCCTCAACACAGTGAACGTCCTTATCAGGCAGGAGGCAGACGACAAGAGGGCTGCAGAGCCCCCCTGCTGCCCGCGAGAGCCCGGAGCGATCCCCCAGCCCTTGGGCAGGGATTCTCCCCTGCACTGTCCTTGTGCCATCGCGCTGGGGGGAGGGGCCGTATCACAGTATCCTTCTCATGCCTTAGCCCACCACGAGGCTATCTAAGGCCCCACTGGGGTGTTTCCCACCCACGGAGGCAGATTATTCCATTTTTAGTTCTCACTGTTGGAAAGGAAATACGACTCACTGAGCCCCTAGTGTGTGCCAGTGAGCCTAGGTGCCTTCAAGTATATTTTCTCCTTAATCTGTACAAGTACCTTGTGAGTTACACGTTGCCTTACCCTCTCCAACTGAAGATAAAGGGAGACTCGGAAGAATTAAGGCAGCCCCAGGCTCCCACAGATGCCTGATGCCGTTAGAACGCGAGCTGGCCCGAGCACATTTCTCGGCTTTACTCCACATTTACCATTGATCTCATTATTAATAGGGCCCCTCATTTCTATTGGGCTGAATTTCTCCGTGAGCTATTTTCCACCCTCTAACCTCCGTTCCACATCTTAGCCCACCAATCACCGTTTTAATCCCTTTCTGTATCGATCTTCCTTCAGACGTTCGGAAGTCGTCGGCCTGTGCCTCTGACCCAGACCTGCTTCCAGGGCCTGGCCCAGATGAACGTTATTTGGAGGCTTCCAGACCGGGGCCCAACAACTCCAGCTCCCTAATGCAGAACTCCCTGAAAGCCATGCATACCCTACACGCTGCCGTGCCCTTTCTTCCGCCGCAGGTGCACAGAGGAGTGGTTAGGACCGTGCATCCCAGCATCGATGGCCTGCTGTCTGCCTTTTACCAGCTGTGTGATCTGGAGCAAGCCACTTGGCATCTCTCAGCTTCGGATCCTCACCTGTAAAACGGCGATGTGTGGTCCCTAACCCGCGGGCTTCTTTAGAGCACAGGGTTTCAGCGTGCAAGCCCAGGGCCTGGCACATGGAGTGCCCTCCATACATGCATTTATTGATATTTTCCTTTAACGCTGGGGCAAGCCACAGCACCTGTGCGTTTTTACAGACGGCCAAGTGTAATCCCAGAAGGACAGGAGAGAGAAACACCTAGTTGGTTCCCCATCCTCGATAGCGCAGACCCAAAAGGGGAAGCCCTTTTCCCCCTGATGGTCAGCGCACGCTCGGACTTGAGAAAGCCCCGCTCCCGGGACGGGAGTCCGCCGAGATGGGAAGATGTGTTCGAGCAGCGAAGCAGCTTCCTTCCGGATACGGAGGGTGCCGCACGTTCTCAGCACAGCTGCAGCAGGAGAATTTGCCACCCCCTTTGGATCTGGGAGAGAGGTTTTCCTGGGCCCCGGGAGTCCTGGCTGCCCCCCCCCCGCCCCGCCCCGCCTTGGACCAGGCAGCATCTCTGTCCCCTGAGGCACCCAGCCCCAGTGCCCAGCCCCCGCCCCGTCCCCCAGAGCCCACCCGCCTGCCAAGTGGCAGCCTTGAGAGCCAGAGCCCCTAAGAGCCAGAGCTGAGCCTTTGAGTCCTCACGTCCCCACCACAAGTGCACACTGCATAAAGGAGCACACAGGAAAGAAGGGAAGCTGAAGAGGGATGAGGGTGGGAAATGAACTCGTTCCCCAGGTGTATATTCCCTTTGTGCTGTGACCCTCTGCTGGCCTCGTCCCTTCCTATGACCTGTCCCTCACCAACCGGGGGCTGCAATTCAGCATGTGTTTCTTCGAGTTCTTCCTTTGCCTCTGCAGCTTTGGGAAGAGACTTCTGGGGGTAGTTCTGATGTTGATATATCTAACCAGAAAAAAGAAGTTACACTGCTCACTTCCGAGTGCTTCTGGACGTGATCCTTTGGCAAACAGAGCGTTGGAAGCCACGAGTAACAGAACAGTGAGGCTGTGTACTCAGGCCAGGGAGCAAACCGCAAACTGAGTCATAGAACTGGAACACACGAGAAGCTGGGGCTCAGATTCCACCCAGGCGGAGGAGGTGGACAGGAAAATACAGCATTCTTAGGACTGACCTCCTAAGCCCCAAGTATCACACCTGAGCCCCGGGTGCTGCACACTATCATGTCCACTTTACAGATGGGGAAACTGAGGCCAGGAGAAGTTAAGTGATTGACCACAGTCCCCTGCAAGTAAGTAGCAAAGCCAGGATTCAACCCCCCTGCCCCTGCAGAAGCTGGGTAGACCTCAGACCTCCCAGGCTGTCTGCCTGAGCCTCTTACCCTACTGCTGGGAGCCCACGCGGACACAGTGCTCTGAAAAATTGTTAGTGGCCGTCTGTATCAAAGGCTCTGAAAAAGATACACTCGTATGCTTTGGTCCGTTAAGTACCTTCTGGGAATCCATCCAAATGAAATACCCCAGAATATGGAAATAAAGCTTTATGTACAAAGATGTTCATTGCTTCGTTATTTATTAAGAATACACTGTATTCTGAAAAACTGGAAAACACCTAAATGTCCAACAGTAAGGAAACAGCGATGTACATTAAATTATGTTTTATATGCATTTATTTAAAAGATGCTAGTTGGAAAAAGACAGTGAAAATGTGGGAAAACACATTTAATTTTAAATGAGAGCAAGAGGCTACAAAACTGGATATATATTCTTTTTCTACAACTGTTTTTAAAACCACTTGTAGGGGTGCCTGGGTGGCTCAGTCAGTTAAGCGTCTGACTCTTGATTTTGGCTCAGGTCGTGATCTCTAGGTTTTTGAGTTCGAGCCTTGCATCATGCTCTACACTGACAGCAGGGAGCCTGCTTGGGATTCTCTCTCTCCTTCTCTCTCTGCCCCTACCCCCCCAAAATAAATAAATGAACTCAAAAAAATAAATAAAAATAAAACCACTTGTTGTTGAGCACTAAAAGGTCAGAGGAGCAAAATGGAAAATGAGAGAAATTTGGATCCTGTCTACCAAGGCCTACAGCCAGGAGACAATTGCAACCAGGTAAGAAAATTACTGTGTAGGAGAAACGAGACTAGAACAAGATGTACCAAAGCATAAAGTAGCAAACTTCTGGTTGGGGAAATACAAGCAATTTCTTTTTCTTCTCTTCTCTTTACTCTTTTTGCATTTTAAAATTTGCAGCGATGAGTACGACTTGTTTAATTAGACATGCACTTCATTGTTCAAAGACCTGTGCTCCTTGTTCTACCTCCCGCCAGCCCCAGGCCCGTGGCTCTCTGGATGAACCCTGATGCTCCGCTGTGACGGTCCCAAGTCAGGGACCAAGCCCCCCAGGTCACGGGCATTGGGTCGAATGAAGGGGTTCAGCTTTGCCACAAACAGGTGAATTCCAGCTCTGCCCATTCTCTGGCTGTGTGACTCTGGGCACATGGGTCCCCAAACCCCTGTGCCCCTCCACGTCCTCTCTGCAATATGACAAGCCCTGCAGAGCTGTGTAGGCCCCGCAGACAAGCACGCACAGTGGGCTCCCAATTATCGGAGGCTACAGTTTGCAGATCCTAGTTGAACCCAGGTCATGGTCGGCAGCTGCCTTCGTCCGATTCCACTGGTCTTGCTTCCTTCTGACACCGGTCACGAAGCCCGTTCTTTAGAAAGTCCGGGCTGAGGCCAGGCTGGTCTGGGAGGCATTCGGCAGCCACAGAGTCACCCGGCACCTTCTGTGGGAGGCAGCAGAGCGCATCCTGCCCAGCCCCCGCCTCTGCGGCCCTCACCTGGGTGCACCTGGAGAGAGCCCCGTGAGACTGGTGCCCGGGCTTCTGCGGGACACAGACAATGCCGGTGATGAGGGTCATTTTCAGATGAGTCGAGATAAGCGTGTGTTTTTCTCTGACCTTGGCTGTCATTCTCTCACAATGGGCGGATGATAACGTCTGTTTCTAAAAACGCTGCAGACAGCCAAGAATGAGCCTTACAAACAAGCAATTGCTTTCAGAGGAGACTTCTGGAGCTCCCCCGGGTTGTTGTCTCCACTTCAGGCATTTTTGAAACCGAAGAGAAGTTTTATACCTTTTCTGCTCCCCACACGGAGTACGATCTGGGGTAAAAATCGCGAGTGGCGCTCAAGGGAAGGGTGGTCCAGGAGCAGCCCCGCCTGGGCACCCCACGCTTCCCCCGGCCCGAGGGTCCCACCTGCGGGGTGCGGGGCCCGGACAGGTGATGCCGCGTGCGCTCCGGCCCCACCGACGGGACCGGGAGGGCCGCTCATTCCACCGAGGCCGGCCGGCCTTGGCCGTGGAAGACCGTTTCTGACCTTTCTCCCTGCTCCTTCGACACCACTTACTGGGTCGCTGTGCTTTCTGTGTCTCACATCTGGACAAAACTGGCTAAGACGAAGCCGGAGGGCAGCGTGCTCGCGGTGAGGAGGGAGGGCGCGGAGGGTGTCCCCGGAACACACACACGTCAGCTCAAGACCTCAGTCTCATTTGCTCAGCGCCCAGCTAACCACAACCACGGATCGTGCGAGGGTCCGCCGTAACCCGCAGCAGGGAACGAGGTTTCCCTACACGGCCGTTTCCATCTGTACGTACGGCGTCCTCTCGTCTGGTTAGCCAGCCAGAGCCGCCGCAGCTCAGCACCACACCCTGGGCCCTTTCAACCACAGAGGTCCAGCTCTCACAGGTCTGGGGGCTGGAAGTCCACGATCGACGTGTGGGGAGGGATGGTTTCTCCCAAGGCCTCTCTTCGTGGCTTGCAGATGGCCACGTTCTCACGGTGTCCTCACAGGGTCGGCCCTCTGTGTGTTCCTGTGTCCCCATCGCCTCTTCTGACGTGGTCACCGGTCCTACCGGATAAGGGCCCATTCAGAGGACCTCATTTTACCTTCATCTTCTCTTTAAAAACTCAGTCTCCAAATACAGTCACATTCTGAGGTACTGGGAGTAAGGACCTCAGCATATGAACGTGGGGTACACAAATCACACCATAATATCACCCCAACTGTTATTTTACAGACGAGAAAGCCCAGGCTTTTCCTAGATCTCACAGCAAATTGGTGTTAGAGGCCAGAGTCCAGTGCTCGCCCTGAGCCTGTAGCCTCTGCCCCTTCCACCACCTTTTGAGACATGCTCTCTCTCCTCTCCACGGCCCTGTAAATTGAACTGTAGCCTGAAGAAAGTTCCCACTCATTTGCAGAAGAGCTTTGGGTTGGAAGACAAAAGGCTCATGGGTCAGACTCCCTGCCCAGCTCCAGTCTCTGACAAGTCACGTGCTTAAAGCTCGCCAAGCCTCAATATCCTCATCTGTAAAATGGGGAAGTTAATACTAAATCCCTAAGTCGCGAAGTCTGCACCAGTAAGCACCTTGGGACAAGGACAAGGAGCAAACAGAAACGGCCCCGCCACACGGAAGCTACCTGAGGACACACACTGTACATGCCTTGGAAGTTTAATTTTACAGCCATAATTTAATTCAAATCACAGGTATAAGTCCTCTGCCTAAGACCGCCTCCACACCAAACTCCGCCAGCCTCTTTGAATGTCTAAGAGTTTGTGAAGGAAAACAGATCGCAGTTCTTCTAGAGGGTTCAAGACCACAGAGGCACCCCTGACGCAGACAGACACGCCCCTCGATAGGTCTGGCCAGCCAGCCGGCTTTCACTGTCCTCTGCAGGAGTGTCCTCCTGAGTGTGGCACTCACCACAGACGGGTGCACGTGAGGCCACCCTGCACTCCAGAAGAAAGAGAGAGAAGCCCCAAGGTTCCAGATCCTGGCGCCATTTTTGTTCATGATGTAAACATTCCACCTCTGGACTCCCAGTGGCTCACCCATAAAATCAGAAAAGAGAAGGCAAATGTGTGCCACTCCTCAAGCTGGTAGGGCAAGGAAGAAAGGATGTTGCCTTCCGGACAGGGAGACCCCACTCGTAAGCGTCTCTGCATCTTGACTGACTGACTGGGGGCAAGTGCCATAGCCACTCCCGGGATTACTTTCTCCAGGTGCAAAGGAAGTTCATCAGGCACTTGACCGTGGGATCGTTTCTAACAACTCCTTACGTAAGTGAACATTATGCAGAGTCGTTGTGAGCCTCTACATATCATGTTAGCTTCCTCAGTATGTCCTGACAAGCAGGTCACATAGGCAAGGTCTTCTCCGCTCTAGCTCCCGCAAATATTCCAAGACCGCCTTAGGTGTGCGAAGTGCCTCACGGCGCCCATCGTTTAATAGACGGCCAACACGCGTCCCTGGGACAGCACGTTGCCTCCCTGAATACTCAGACCCGGAGAGGTTAAGTGACCTGCCACGGGGACTCTTCACCTAGGTCTGCTGACCAGATCAGCACTGTCTCCACGGCACACAGACGAAGCTTTGTTCCCCCTGTGGAAAGTTCAGGGACCTGCACTGCACGAGAGCCGCCCTGAAATGTCCCCGCCAGGCATTGAACTTGGAGTTCACGTTTGCCTTCAGACTCCTTGGCTAACCAAGGCTTCCGAAGTTCTCCCGGAAGGGCGTTTGATGTGATCCCTTGCGTTCTGCTGGCTCGGCTCTCATTTCCTTCTTTGAACCTAAATGCTTCCAACCATTGAAATTTTAAAAAGGAAGGAAGGAAGGTCGTCGTATTTTTAAATCCTCCGTTTGTACCTTGAGGTTCTATTTTCCCGTTTCATTAATGAGATGGGAGGACGAACTGCTGGTTTCAAGACTTGAGCGCTCCCTTCAGCCTGGAGCCAGTCAGAGAAATCCACCTGCCCCAAAAGGTCCCACCGCCCCCTCTCACCCTCCTTGTGAGCATCAGGAGGCCAGGCAGGTGGGGTCTGCCCTGCAGAGAGGGCAGGGAGCCGGCGGAAGTCCCTTCTGGTCTGCATTCCACTAGGTGAGTCAGGCCGAGCCCCACTCTTGCCTCTGCCGTCACAGGAATGGGTACGCGGCGCGATATTTATAGTTCCTTTTCCTCTCTTTGGCGAGGCTTCTGAGAAAGGCGGCTCTACCTCTGACAGGTGCGATCCTTCACATGGGCTCACCTGCTGCTGTGGGGGTCGGGGCCCGGGACCGTGCACACACCAGCCGACCCCGGCTCTCCCCCGCCTACGAGGACAGACACATCCGACTCCTCTGGGGCCAGGAACGCAGCAGCCGGGCACTGCTGGTGTTTCCTCAAAGGTTTGGTATTTGAGACTCGTGGATAAATTCAGTAATAACACCACAATTTCACCAAAAAGCATTACAGTGATTACTGGGTTATATTAGGAGCTTATTTAAGATAACATCTTATTTGCACAATGCAGTTCAAATAGATGGTTAGTGCAGTCAGTGCGATTGTTAAACTCCTTATGTACATTAGCATAATCACTCTGGAAGTGCGTGCCACTTTTAAACATATGAACAGTTAAAACCGAAAGCATAAATATATGTCTTTTAAGGTGGTGGCACAGTTAGAATAAGAGCGTTTAGGTTTATATGTAAACAGGAATTTAGTTGTCTCTTTAGCAGTACAGTAGGTTGTAAAACTCTCCCCAAGACAGCTCCCTTAAAGAAGCCAAATCTGCTGTCCCAAACTGCTGTGTTTTATTAATAATAGTTTCTGCTTATCAAATACCTTCTGTATGCCAGGCGCTGTGCTGGGCACGTTCCGTAAATATCTCATGTGGTTTACCTCTCTCTGCACTGAGAGCCGTAAATATTTTTATCCCCACTGGAAAGACGATAAAATTGAGGCTCTAAGAGTTTAAATGGCCTGTCTGAGGCCACACAGCCAGAATTTTCTGGGCACTCTCCACGCCTCACTGCTCCTCCATCACCTGTCACCACACGTGGAGTGTCCGGTGGGTTCCAGACAACGAGTAGAACGTAAGGATGAGCCTCGGGGCCTTGACTGGTCCCCCCAGGGGCTCTGAGTGGCTAGAGAGCACAGAAGGAAACCAAAGCCGAGGGCTGAGCCAGCAAGGGGCCTCCCGCACCACCTCGGCCTCTTTTCCTAAGAGCCCGGCAGCTGGGCAGGGGCTGGGGGACCTCAGACACTGCAAACCCACTGGGGCCTCCGCGCACATTAGAACTCCCGCAAACCCTCCAGATGCCTCAGCCCTGCCGTCACCCACAATCACGGCACCCTGGGAGTGCGCGGGGGCTCTTTCCCAGCCGAGAACCATCACTCTTTCGTGGCCCTCGTCATCGCCCCGGCACATGGCTTTCTGTGCTGGCGTTTTTGTTCTTTCTTAACAGGGGAACGTGATTTTTTCTCACTTCAGACACGAGACACTGAGCTGCTCTGAGGGATGCAGGTCAACACCTCAGGGGCCCTCCTCCCCAGCACACCAGCCTCCCAAACCCCAGGTGCGATGCTTCAACTGCATTCAGACTATCACACCTGGGCTTTCCAGGTCATTCGAGAATAATCCAAATGCCCGTTCCCCAGTGTCAAGACTCGCCTATGATCCTTCCAACCACAGCTCCCACAGGCCCCCTCTCTGAACTTATGGAAAATGCTAACCAGTAGCCACACTGACTAATTTCAGTTCAACCCTGACCCTCTGGCAAGAAAGCCGCAGGGCTGGGAATTAACTAAGACGGCAATCATGTAATATATAATATAGCTAATTGTGTATTCTATTTCCCGCATAATATAAACGCGTGTGATGTGACACACTGAGTTACATCGTGCAGGAGAGCAGCAATTCTGCTGAAGTTCTTTAACCAGGATTTTTGTGAAGCACGCTGGGCATCCCACGGCGAGGCTAATCCCACGCTCTCGGCACACACTGCCCAGGTGAGCCTCACGCCGGCCCTTCACCCAGCGGCTGAGGCCTCCTCTGTTCAAATCCCACCTCGCCCTCTCTCCTCTGTAAAAAGTTTAGCGTATGTCTGGGCCCCATCTGTAAACTGGAGATGGTTATGGTCCTGACGCCACGGAGCTGCCTTGAAGACAGAAACCCCTGCAGAGCCCTGAGCACAGTGTCCAGCCCTCGACCAACACTAACCGGACAGTAACTGGTACTTATATTAGACACATAGATGCGTTTCTCTTGGAAGGTAGCATATCCCACGCGTCTTGTTCTGAGAGAACGTGTCTGGGGGCGCCTGGGTGGCTCAGTCAGTTAAGCGTCCGACTTCGGCGTGGGTCCTGATCTCACGGTTCACGAGTTTGAGCCCCGCGTCGGGCTCCGTGCTGACAACTCAGAGCCTGGAGCCTGCTTCGGATTCTGTGTCTCCCTCTCTCTCTGCCTCCCCCCACCCGCTTGCACTCTGTCTTTCTCTCTCTGACTCTCTCTCTCTCTCAAAAATAAACATTAAAAAAAAAAAAAATTAGAGAATGTGTCTGCCCTGAGCATACCTGTAGAAACTCCTTGATCAGCTGCCCCAGCCTTTCTCATGCCGCTGCACCCCAGGGTACCCTCGGACTTTCTGTAGAGAAGCCATTCCCCAAGTCCCCAGGCTGAGCTGGCTGCCTCCACACCCACCTCTCCCTCAACGCTGCCACTGTAATCATTCCTGTGTCTGTCTCCACCCCAGACAGAGTCCCCGGCCCCGGCCGTGTTGCCTCTGTCTCCAGTGGCCTTCCCAGGGCGAGCACAGAGGGGCTTGGCAAATGCTCGTTTACTCAACAGACTCGCCAAGTTTCCCCCAGTTGATGATCTAAGTATAAGTTTTGGTTTGGTTCCTCCAGTAGCTAACCAAAGATAGACTGGAAACTCGTAAACACACCTGCACAAAACACATGGGGAACTCAGCCGGCCCCCATGCGGGTCCTGGAACAGTCAGCCTTACCCCAGCAGCAACAAGAGGCACTTCGCCCCGGGGGCGGGGGCCCCGGGGAGGACACGCACGCAAGGTCATCGCGTCCTTTGCCCTCTGAGGTAGGTGCTATTAACCCCATTTTACAGATGAGCAAACCGGCGCTCAGCAAGTCTAATTAGCCAAAGGTCATGCAGCTGCTAAGTGTTTGTCTACACTCGAAGGCAGAAAGGCAACTGGTTAGGAACGTTGGTGCTAAGAACACTTAAAAATAGCCCTGTGCATTTTCCCATTCTTGAAACAGGTTTACTAATCAGGGACTCAGCTGAAAAAAATCCAGCAAAATGACTCAGTCCCTAGCAATTTCTCCCCGTCACCTTGGGACAACCCCAGCCAGCCGAGAGACAGAGCGAGAGAGGGAGGAGAAAAAGGGAAGAAAAAAAAAGGATGCATTAGCATGAAGGCCCTAGCCATTTCCTCTCACTCGGCTCTGTGGCCTCCTTCAACGCCGCCCGCCGCTGTGCTCACAGGGCGAGAAACGCCTGTGGTAACATCAGGGCAGGCTGGAGGGCTTATTTCCTGTCTTCTAAATATACCCTTGTTCCGATGGTATCTCGTCCCCCCTGCGTCATGGAGGGACGGCCGCCCTTTACATTGCAAATGTCTCAGAACTCCTCGGCCCAAAAGGAAGGTCCCGTGGAGAAAACGCCACTCTCTCAACACCTTCAGGAGCAGTGTGCTCAGGCTCCCCGCCTCCTCCTCCTGCCCCTCCCCCTCCTCCCCAGCTGGGGCCCCGGACAGCCCTCAGGGCGGGAAGAAAATGTCCAGCAGGGCAGGCCCTCCGTGAATGTTATCAGAGGAGAAACTCAAGAACCAAGAAGCAAACAGAAACCACTGTGCATCTGCTGTCGCCGTGCCACCTCCGGATGCCCCAGCCTCCATCCAGGTGTCCTTCTGGAAGAAAGGGCCCATTCAGGACTGTGGCTGCTGCTTCTCGAGCCGAGCTCCTCAAACACGGCAAAAGGAGGAAAGACGGGAAGGAGGGGGCAGGGCTTCTTGGGTGGCCTGAGAGCTTACGGTGAGGCGAGCACCCACCCGGCTGTGGCCTGGCTCTGTGGCCTCTGGGCAGGTGGCATGGCCCTCGGCCTCCATCAGATCATCTGGAGGCTGGGTTACTAAGAACTATGACTCCTCACAGGGTTTGGGGAGGAGTGCCCTGAGGGAGGAGTGCTCGGCACTAGGGTTTGCGAGACCGTGCTCCCACCCTGGGTCAGCTACATTTCCATGAGCTCACTCAGCATTCACAAAGGTGCCTCCTTCCTCCTCACAAGCAATGTCAGTAGAAATGGCAACAGTTTGCTTCCTGGCTAAGGGTAGGAAAACAAGGCTCAGAGAGGTGGAGGAAAAGGCTCCTTGTCATACAGCTCAGAAGCGCCAGCTGCACTGCGGGCCCGTCTGAGTTCTTCTGATCCTGGACATCTTCCCCCAGACAGCGGATGCACCTGCGGTGGGAGGTGGGGTCCCAGAGGCGATATTCCCAAGGATGCAGTGTTGCCTGAGGCTTAGAAACAGAGACGGGGGGGGGGGGGGCCCTTCCTGTTGGAGTCCTTCAGGAAAAGCCACGGGGGCATCTGTGATCTGTGCCCCGTGCCAGCCCGGCTCAGCCCCGCTGCTGGAAGGGGTCTCCGCAGGGTTTCTCCAACAACTCCAGGGGCAACCCTTGGACGTCCTCTGCACGCCCTGGGACTCCAGCTCCTTCCTGGGTCTGGAAGAGGGGAAGGGAGGAGGAACAAGCCACGGGTGAGAGAGAGTGCGGTTCCGGTAGGGCTGGGGGCGTGGGGAAGTGACCACGCAGGCCTCGGGTCAGCACTTTCCCCTCTGGCCCACTGCGCAAGGAAGCATCACTCCCTCCGAGGCGTCCAATCAACGAGCTTATCCACAGAGCTGAGGCAAGAGCTTTGGAGAAGGGCACTTACTTACTATGTGACCTTGGACAAGTCCCTGATCTGACGTCACTGGCACCGGACAGGAAATGGTTAGGGTGGGGCCCTGAAACCATTCCTTCCAGAGAACAGTCACCGCATGTGACATTAGACTGTCTTCCACCTCAGGGCGAGCTCTGCCTCCTCAGGGCAAGACCCCTTGGGCTCGGCAACCTGTGCTCCCCCGTCTCCTTGAGCCTCAGGCTAGTCGCTCTTCGCCCCTCCATGAATACCGGGGGATTTCACCGACGGGTATGAATGAGGGGGACCACGAAAGTCGGTGGCATGCTAAGGCCAGCCCTCACCAGATCGCTAAGCCAAGCGTGACCATCGCTTCCCAAATTTGCGTTCGGGGATATCTCGCTGGCCGGCCTGAGATGCTACAGGACGACAGTATTGACACCACAAAAATGGTCAAACGTGGGCTTTTTCCTTCTTCTTTTGGTCAGTTGTTAAACAGCTTCTGGCGTATCACTGGAGCCCAGCGGTAGACAGGTAGGAGGGATCCCATCCGAAGCTTTGATTCCCACCCCCCCCTTTCCTCCTTTGGATACCAAGGAGTTGGCTGGGAACTGACACACTTCCAAATGCCCTTTACCCTTGTTGGTTGAGTGGACGTATCACGAGACCAAAGCAGCTCTCCTCTCCACTGCCGTGTGTCCCTACGGCCTCACCCCAACGTCACAAGCCTGGCCAAGCCACGGGTCCTCGTCTGCGGAAAGAGGCTAGAGCATGGAAGCAGCAAATGAGACAGAGCCCTGGAGGGTACGAAGCCTAGCATTTAACAGCAGACACGGTTGCTTGGGCAACAGTCCACTTTTGCCCGGGCTTTGCCAAGCTTTCCACAAGTTCTCTTCCTCCTAATTTGCTTTGATCTCCATGAGCTCTCAGAAAACCCCCCAGTGAAGTGCCCTTGAGGTCTGGAAAACCCAGGAACAAAGAGTCACTCTTCACAGAAGTGTTTTATAAGACTTGCTCAGCTCAAGACCCAAAGTGTGAGCTCAAGAGATACCGTGCGGGATCGCCTCAGAGCTCAAAGCCGCCCTCGAGTTTGTCACACACCTTCATTTGACAACTGGGGCAGCTGGGGTTTGCTCAAGGCCACGTGTGAAACTACGGTGAGAGCTAAGACCGAAAGCATCTAGCATCACAGGTGGAAACTGGGAGACATGGTTGCTTTTCATAACGTACCCACCCAAAGCATGAGGTCTGTCTGAGCCGAACTCTTCCTAGAGAATCAATGTTGCACACATCCACACTAGCCATCCGACACCTGTTGGCCTTGCCCCGGGAGCCGGACTCTCTGGAATGGCCCATTTGGCCTTTCCTTCTGCTCCAGACAAGAACTGGAAGGCATTTCGCAGGCTTCCTCACAGCTAGGTTCTGGATGCAAACTGGCTCGCACCAAAGGACACCATCAGCAGGCAGAGTGAGGTGGATATGATACTCCTGTAAGAGCTTCACCGCTGTTGTCAAAGAAGCAGTAGAGATATCAGCAGCAACTTTACAGTATCTGTCCTCCAGTCCCTGGGTGTTCTGATCTGGCTTCCTGAGCCCTGGACTGCAGCCTTCAGTGTGTGTGTGTGGGGGGGGGGGGGTGATTCTCCAGTGGAATCAGATGCCGCAGTACATCGTGCTCTCAGCCCTGCTCAGAGGCAGCCGCTCTCCCGATGGCCAGCTCTGTGTTGTTCTAGGATCCTGTCAGTAGCCCAGCCTAGAACCTGCTCCTTCGGCCCTTTCTAAAGACCAAATCCCCTGTATTAAGACCCTTTCCACTTAACTTGTCTGGAGCGGTTTCTGTTTCCCGCAATGAGTTCTGACTGACACACTTGCCCTTGTGTCCTCAGATCCAGGCAGTTCGTGTACTTTGTAGTTTAAGGAACGGCTACCAGAAAAGTCTTGGAGTCTTGGAGTCTCTATAAAACCCTTCCTGGACTCTACATTGCCAATTCCTGATACATTGCCGGGAAGGTGCCGGAGCACTGCTTACTCTCCACTGGTTTTTCAGCTCACGAGCATCGAGATTCATGCGATGCTGAGCGTTCTCTTGGCACGCAAGCAAATCAAATACCCACTGGTACAGACAGATCCTTTGCTAAAGGGAAATTTCAAGGGCTCAAACGAAGTATATCCCACCTTAGACTTTGATGGGGAAGCCCCTCCTACAGATAGATCGATGGAGAGCTGGGGGACCATTCTCCTGCAAAACTCTGCAACTTGATTTTAAAACCAGGTCAAGGTCAGAGTGTTCCATTCTCTGGTCCACACAGAAGTCCTGTCCCGAGTCTACATGACATGTAGGGCCATGACAGATCACTCACCAGGTGGGAAAAGACAGAGTTGACCCTTACTGGGGCCGCTGGCCTCCCCTTCCCTCTGGCCCTCCCCCACAGGTGCAGTGCCACAAATGCCCCCCTTTGCCCACCAGAAGTGAGATCACCCTCAGGAAAAGCAAAACCACATGGTCCTTCACTCTCTCCCAATTTCACCTCGGTCATTGGGTTCAAGGACTGATTCGGATCATCTTCCCATTTCCACTTGGTGTTGTGTCATCAAAGACATGTGTCCAGCTGGTGAGCAGAATTAGAAACATACATCAGTCTCGATGGCAAGACAGGGAGGGACTTTCCTCAGAAGTTAGTTTCAACACTGCCCTCTAGAAGAAGAGGCATCAAGAAAGCCATGAATGACCACCCAGTCAATGCTCAGAAGATGAGGGGATCCGGCTCTCCCAGCCCCCCTGCCCCTGCCTCCCTTCTCTCCTCACTGCTGGTGCTGACCTGGGTGAGACCCACCCCTGTGCTCCACACCCAGATGCCCAGCAAAGGGGTCTGCGGCCACCACCGCCGCCCCACCCCCCCATCAGCGGCCTGCTCACCCAGGCCTGGGCCGCGCCCCCAAGCCCCCCACAAGCAGGAGCCTCAGGGCTCACCCCGACTGTGTCCTGAATCAACTGTCTCAGTTGGGCATATTCATCCCCCACATTTCATTATGCTTTAGTTTGATTTTAATTAACTATGCTTTTATAATTGAAAAATCCATATATACACACGGCAACAAACAAGTCAGAGCGTGAGAAGATATACAATGAAAAAACAGGCTGCTTCTCCCCTCTCTGAGCCCACAGCCCGTGCCCCAGTGGCTGTTACTATCAAGAGCCCCCCACCCCTGGGGACCCTTCCAACAAGCCTTTTACATGCACAGGGCTAACACTATGGGCTGGCCAACTTAACTGCTTTTTCGGACTCTCTCTCCTTGTTGGAGTGGCTACAAAGCCAGACATTTGCTCTCCCATCCTTCCCTGCAACTGAGCAAGGGCATGTGGCCCTGTCCCGAACAAGATATGGGACTGAATTGGCCCATGGCAGGGGAAGGAGGGGCCAGGCGGCATCTGGAAAGCTCTCGATGACCAGATTATTAAAAAAAAAAAAAAAAAAGACAATTGCGTCTGGCACTGACCAGTCCCCTTCCTCATTCCGTGAACTTGGATGTGAACTTGGCAGCTATACCAGCCACTTTAGGACCATGAAGAAATAAGTGGAAGGATTTAAAAGCCAACGTGTTTCATGCAGGTGGCCCAGGAAAGAAAGAACCCGGATCCCTGAAAACCTAGGTAAGACGCAATTACTTCCCTCCAGATGTGGGATTACAGGAGAAACATAAACCCTTATTTTTTTTTTTAACCAGTATGGGTCGTGTCTTTTGTTCCTTGCGGGAAAACCCATCCTAAGTGATATGATATACAAGCACTATTTGTAGATTCACTTATTGGAATAAGATACTCTGTGCTCTGCACTTGGTTTCTCCCCTCCGCGATGCGTCTCTTCAATGTTTTCCATATCAATTCCTACGGGCCTGTTTTATTCTTTGCAATATGCCCAGAGTATCCCACGGTATAGATACATATTTCAGATAAACCCTGATCCCCTGCTGATGGACATTCTCATTGTGTCAGTTTTACCCTATTACAAACACTGCCTCCTCAAACATCCTAGTAGATGCATCCTTATACACATGTGGGAAGACATCCTCCCAGTAATGTACAGTAATCTGTGCAATCGTTTGTTTAGAAGGGAGGCCAGTAGACCTGTCCCCTTGGATCCTGTCCTTGTTCCCACTCACCCCCCCCCCCTTGACTGGAAATTCTGAGGCCTCCTTCGCTCTCCCTGGGTCCACCAACACCGAGGCTCACACTTAGATTCCCCTCCCCCTTCACTCACCCCCCTGCCAGCCCTGAACCATGGAACACCCACCACCTTGGCCAAAGCCCTGGGCTCCTGCTAACCGGAGACCCAGCTTGGGTGAGTGTCTTTGGCCTTCTTCCTCTGGGGCCGAGACTCGGGCTCGCTCTAAGCAGCCCTCTCTGCAGCCCACCCCCATCCGCTCGCAGCCAAACAAGCCGTGGCCACCTGCTCCGCTCCCCCCGGCACTGCCCGGCACCCCCGGGTGCCATTTCCAGGGTCCGCCCTCCCAATCTGCCCCTTTTCTGCTCTGATGCACGGGCCCACATCACTACTGAGACCCAGTTCCCACAGGGTGCTCGGTGGGCGGCCACACCCCACCGACAGCCAGGCCCCCGAGCCTGGTTTCAGCACCTGTAACCTCGGAAATTCACACCAGAAACCCAACCTCATACCCCAACCCAAATCCCACTTTCCGACAGAAGCTGACAAATACCACTGTGGGGAGAGAAGGACACAGCGAGCTGAAAAGACCCGATATCTAAGAACGAATGACACAGACGTGCGTATCTGTACACGAGTGAGAGCAAAAGTGCCTCACGTTCTGGCAGACCGGACTGGCTTATGATCTCCAGCTGGTGCCCAGCCAGCCAAGGTACGCTGAGTGCTGAATCACATGGGGGGCTCCGCCCAGACATGCAGGGTACGTTTTCAGTGTAAAATTTAGTGCAAAATGCCATCTTCTCTGCTTGGTAGATTGCAAAGCTCATTCTGATCTGGGGCTGGGGCTGGGGCTGGGCCCGGCCGCGGGACGAGCTGCCTCTGTCCTGTTCTCTCTCCCCTCCCACCCCTCGCCTCCCCCCACCGACCAACTGCACCTGAGCCCACAGGCAACGTCAGGAAGGGAATCTTGGAGACCATCTGGTCCAGTCCCGATTTTACAGATAAGAAAACTGAGCTTCAAAGCATTGAGAAGATCACACAGTCATTAGTGACAGAGCCAGGGACAGGAAAGGCAAAGCTGTGTCTGTGAGGACCTCCCATGTGCCGGGCACGGTCTGCACGGGTCCCAGGCACACACAGCCCTCCTCTGAGCTGCACGGTGGTGTCTCCATCTCATAGATCAGAGGCTGGAGGCGGGGGTTCGAGGTCACACAGCTGGTGAGGAGTGAAACTGGGATAAACTTGACCGCCTGCCTCTCCATCCGTGTTCCTTTCACTACCCCGTGACGCCACTCTTAGGACAAGAGTGAAAACTGAAGGTCGGAGAGGAAGAGAGAGAGAGCGTGCTAAGGAAAGAAATGAGTGGTTATTATTAAACAGTGAAAATGCAAATAAAGCGCCCAAAACAGAAGCCAGCAGGTGTCGAGCGAAGCAGTTCCTTTCTTCTTAAGGGAGCCCCTGAAAACCAAATGGATGGGAGCGTGCCCCGAACACAGGAGCCAGCCTGAAGGAGCCTCAGCTGGACTGTCCCAGGTGAGCAACAAAATAGGTAATGTGGCACAAAGCTGGAAATAAGTATCAACGGCACCCCAACGGCACCCCCATAAATAAACGATTGAGTAGATACACAATGTGGAGAAGAAAGGATTCACCCTGCAGGAGAATACTAAATCATTTCTGTAAGTACCGCCCCTGGAGAGGAACCAGCCCCCCGCTTTGGGTGTGGACTGCTCTCTGCGACTTGCCTCTGAGGAGGACGACGTGGAAGGGGCACAGGGGGACTTGAGAGCGGAGACCCCTGGCAGAGGCATTCAAAGGCCACAGCGAGAGGCTCAGGCACCTGATGGGACGCTCCCTTCACATGATATCATGAAATGACACTTCACCTCTGTGGTCTTCTCTCCAAACCCTTCACCCGAGGCAAACCATGAAAAGAAAGACGTCAGACAAGCCCAACCTGAGCGGCGTTCTACAAAACAGCTGACCTCAAAACCATCAAGGTCATTCAAAACGGGGAGAGTCTGAGAAACTGTCACGGGGCCGAAGAGATCCCGGAGACATGAAACCGAATGTCATGAGGGATCCCGGGGGGAAATCCTGGGGCAGAAAAAGGACCCAGGGAAAACTAGCGAAATCCCAACAACCTGCGGAGTTCAGCTCGTAGTGACGGGTGGACGCTGGGGCCTGCTGGAGACAAACACGCCGTGGCTTTGTCAGCTGTTAGCAAGGGGGGGTGTGTAAATGCACAGCTTTTCTAGATGAAAGGTTTATAGTGAATAAACGCGCAGAGGCGTCTGGCTCTCCCACCAGGGTACTTGTTCTTAACCGCCCCCACATCACGCTGATGCAGAGATTTTCGTGTGGAGTCCGGGCCCGAGCACCAGGCATCCAAAGACATTGAGGCTCCCGTGCACGAGGGCAGAGACCTCTCTCCAGGCTGAGACAGGAGTTCGTCCAAGGGCTTCCCTGGAATCCAATGGGATTCTAGCCAAAATCTAGAGCTCTTACAGACCCATCTGCACGGAACCGGCTTCCTCTCCTGCCGTCCACTCGCTCTTGGTCCTTGGTGACTCCCATTCCCGCGTCCTGGGTCGGGGCTGTAATCAGGTGCTTGCTGGGTTCAAATTTCCTCTCCGTGTGAAAATGCGACCTGGGAGCAGGTGTCCTCTTTTATCCAGCTGGGGTCACTGTCCCCTAATGGGCCCCAAGTCTGTCTCAGTATGCACGCTCGCTCGTCGGGACTTGGCTGAGCTCCAGGCGGTCGCCCCAGGAGCGGGGGCGCCACAACAGGCCGCAGGAAGGCCCGGCCTCGGAGCCGCGCGTTGCCAGGCAGGCTGGCCCCCAGCCAGTGGGTCCCCAGATGCCATGCAACCCACACCTGAGCGGGTAAGAGAATAGGTGTGTGTAAACAGTATTTGAAAAAGAAAAGAGCTGTACAAATACAGCACTTGTTAACACAGGTGTTTATAGGTGGAATTATTTTTCCAGGGCTGCTATCTCCCGACCTTCTTTGTAAGTCCCAGCTCACACCTGCAGGGACTTTCCTCCTAGGTGAAGGCTCAGAAAGGAAATGGATAGTCGGTATCCACTTCACGAAGCAGGAGGTCAGTGATCGGCTTCAGGCCGGGCTGGTTTTCACCCAGTCTCTTCCTGCTGGAGTTACTTTCATTTTTTTAACCTGCTCTAACAGGATCCGGCCTGTTCAGCACTTCCTGCTTGGCAAAGACACTGCTCGTGACCACCCGAGGGCGGCCTCAGTGAGATGTGCCTCTCACTGCCACCAGCCGGCACTGGCTGTTCTCTGGGCGTTATTCTCTTACTCATTCTCTCTCTCCGGGGAAGTCTCACTGTTTAGATTTTACGGACAAGAAAACCAAAGACACCCGTCCAAAGCCACAGAGCTAATAAGTAGAGGATTCTGGGCCGACATCGAATCTGGGCAGAATCCAAAACTTCGGCTGGGAAGGGCTCCAGACGTGTCCCCAAGACGGGTGCCCCCTGTCACCCAAGGGCACAGGGACATTCGACTTCAAATGTTATTCTGTCCCACCTCATAGAAGACAGTAGAACTGTCAGGTGGTAACCAGTAACAGCTATTAAAAATTATGGCAGAGAAACTTAATTCCACTGACCTGCACACCTTAAAAATAGTTAAGATGGTGAATTTTGGGGGCGCCTGGGTGGCGCAGTCGGTTGGGCGTCCGACTTCAGCCAGGTCACGATCTCGCGGTCCGTGAGTTCGAGCCCCACGTCGGGCTCTGGGCTGATGGCTCGGAGCCTGGAGCCTGTTTCCGATTCTGTGTCTCCCTCTCTCTCTGCCCCTCCCCCGTTCATGCTCTGTCTCTCTCTGTCCAAAAAATAAAAAAATGTGGAAAAAAAAAAAAAAAAAAAAAAAGATGGTGAATTTTGCCATTTTGAGTATTTTGCCACAATTTAAAATCTTTATGAAAGAGAAACTTCAAACAGGATGTCCTGGTCTGTGTGAGAAGACCTGACACAAAGGAGGCGACTGGGTTTCCAGGCAGTCTGTCCGTTCTGGTGACTACATCCGTTTGATGTTCAGAAAGAACCCTGACTTTCTCTTAGATTGGCCTTTCATTCATGCAGATGCGAGGTGAGTGTTTCCCCGTTATTTGGGGGAAGCCCTAAACGGTAAAATACCCCAAATGCAGATTCTTCAGAGCGCGGTGTTAAGGCCCATCTTCGAGTCTCAAAGGCAGGGGCAGGAGGAGGAGCAAGAGGGGAGGGGACACTCGGTCTGGAGGAAGGAGACCTGTCCCAGCCACACGAGCGAGGAGGAAGAGGGGGTGAGGAGACCAAAGGCCGGCCTCAGACCAGGAATGTGAGCAGAAGCAGAGCCGGGTTCTGGCCTCGCCCTCTCGTCAGCGTCGGTGAGGTCACGTGAACGTGGCGGCTTGGGGGACACGGGGAGGGCTCTGTCACTGTTGGAGCGGGGCAGAAAGGGTGGGGCCGACGCATGCTGCGACCAGCTGGTCCGAGGGCCCAGGGGGAAAGGCCCAACATGGCAACCTGGCTGGAGGTGAGCAGGCGTGAGCAGAGTACTCAGAGATGCCTGAGACGGGCCGAGTCTCCTGCAAGTCCAGGAGATGGGGTCCCAACGCTGCCGCTGGGCGCTGTGTCACTCCATCTACGACCCGGGGGGAGATATTACTATTAGGTTTTAGCAGCAAAACCCTCCCCTCCATCTTGAAAAGTGAGATTCCTAGAAACTCTGTTTAAGAACCATTGTGCTATTTCCCCTCCCTCTTTGACCTCCACTCAAAAACCAGCTCCATTTCGCAGATGAAGAAACCAAGGGTCAGAGAGACACGGGGCATTCACAGGGGAGCCTGGCAAGGGAAGTCGGGCCAAGGCAGGAGGTCAGGTGTCCTGGAGCCTACTGTGAGCATTCCATCCTCAATGACACTGTCTCCTGGAAGAGGAGGGTCCCCATGGGCAAAAGGGGCAGTGTGGCCCTCTCCAAACCCTTCCCGTCTCCCCCTGGGCTCCCTCCCTCTGCCTCTCCCTCTGTACGGCAGATGGACCAAGGCAGGCCAGCACACAGGCTGAGCATATGTGGAAGGTGAGCAGGTGGTCTGCCCTGTCACTTGCTAGGAGGGACAGAGAGAGAGAGAGAGAGAGAGAGAGAGAGAGAGAGACAGGACACTAATGGAGAATTTTAAGGCTCACCACAGAGAAGCTGAAAGGTTTCCCATCTGAATCTATGACAAGTCTCGAAAAGGTGGGACGGTGCCTAACTAGACATTATTTATATACCATTCCAATTAAGACAACCTCATGACCTCTGTCACTAGGAGATGATCAGAATGTTCTGACGCATTCTCCACCCGCCATGCTGGGGGCTCTGGGCTGTATGCTGGCAACCTCCACACCAGTGGCCTTCGGAGGGACCGCACGCCCAGAGTTGAGGGCTGGGGCGGGACCCGGGCCGGCTGTGTCTCAGTCGATGCGCGGACGTGTGGTGAACTCCATGTGCCGAGAAGGCGTGTCATACGAAGAAATGGATCTTTCGTCACAGCTCACCATTCCCCTTACTCCCCGTCACCCCCGTGTGCCAAATGTTCCCCACACACACACGCCAGTATACCCAGATTCACACCCCCCGGGGCTGGTTCCTGCCACGTGTCCGGTTTTAGACTTAGCACGGCATGCTAAGTGGGCCGTATCTTCTCCTCCAGGGCCGGCGTGTTACCAGCAGTGTCCTGGGTGCCCCGTGGGTGGTTTTCACCTGTTAGCTCCTGAACCGTACAGGGCCCTTCCAGGTGACATCTGTCTCCGGCCCCGGTTCTAACGGAGTGCCTCCTCCCCGCCCCCCACCCCCCACTTCCTGCCTGGGCAAACTGTGTCTCTTCCCTGGGGCCCTGAAATCCCACCCGAGACGGCGGCCCGTGCATCAGGCATGGCTCCGAGGCTGCCCGGTAACAAACAGGCCCGGGATCCCCAGGCAACGAACCATCTCTGATGCGTTCCAAGACTGCTGGGCAGTTCACTACGACACACGACTTTTTCACCTCTCCCGGTGCTGCCTTCTCACTCGGTCACGGGGTGACGCTGGCGCCCATGAATAATCACGAAATAAAGCGAGATAATTAATATTTAGCTTTGCCAGAGGGAAGCACTTGGGGGGAAACCGCCATTTAGTCAGAGGGGCTGAGAGCTGTCAGCTGGAGGGCAGGACGAATTAGATGCACCAGCGGCAGCCACGGGACGCGGAGAAGCACAACTCTCCACACACACCCAAGGCCCCGAGGACCATGACCAAGGTCAGGGCCATGCCGCCGCTTGCTGGCTCTCTCCCCCTCCTCTGAGCCACCAGGGGCTCAGGCTGAGCAGGGCCGCAGCATGGTGAGCCAGAGGGACCAGGCGGGCTGATCGACTGCCACAGGCTGAGCTGTGTCCCCCAGAGTTCACACGCGGAAGCCCTCACCTTCAGGGCGACTGTATTTGAAGATAGGGCTTTGGAGAGGCAATTTGGGTGGCCTTAGGAGAAGAGACCGGAGCACTCTCTTTGTCACCTTCTCACCAGAACCTGACCCTGCCAGACCTTGATCTGGACTCCCAGCCTCTAGAACTGTGAGAATTTCTGCTGTCACATCCCACGGTCTTCAGCAATTTGTGCTCTGGAGGGCGGTCCAAGCTGACTAAGACATCCTCCGCCTGCCCTCCCAGACCTTCAGGAAGGCCCTCTGAACAACCCCCACCAAGAGGCCATCTGACTAGGCTTGAATACCTCCAGGGATGGGTTGCTCACTCCCATTCCTCTAGATTTGGGACAGTAGAATGGAGAGAATTAGGGACTCTGGTCCTCAAAGTCTTGCATTCAAAGCCCCTTTGCCCCCAAGCCCACTTCTCCTCCCTCTATACCATCCCTTCCATCCTGGGGAAGGGTCTCAGTGCACACACATTCATGCCCGCCAGACCGGAGCCCCGTGTGCACTCGCCCAGCCCGTTCGCTGATCCTGGAAATTCGGCCTCCTTTGTCCTGAGTAGCCGTGTCCCCCCCTATGGCCACCTGCCCCCACCAAGCGTCACTGGCTTTCTCCAGGCATTGTGCTCTGGCCTCCTCCCCTCCCCTCTCTCTACTGCCCCCAAGTCCACCCTCCAAACTGCTCTCGGGGTGAGCCTTCCAAAACACAGTCCTGACCACACACTTTCCCACTGAAAGCTGTGTCTCCCCAGGTCCTGCAGGACAGCAGTCAGACTCAGCACCGTGTCCTTGGCGCTCCGTACTTGGTCCCAGTACTGGCTCCTGCAACATCGTCAGCCACCGTGTGGCTCACTGCGACCCAGGCCAGCCCCAGGCACCGCAGGCACAGGCACCCGCACCCTGGCGCGTTAGAGGTATGCACACGTGTGTTCCCGTGCACGCCCGCATGCACTGCACACGTGTGTGCACGTCCACGCACGTACACACATCCCCCCCAGCCCTTCTGTCTGCCGCCAGCTGCTCCGACCTCCCACGATCGTGCGTGGGCCCCGGCCACCCTGCCCTGACCGCAAGACCCGCAACGAGTCACTGGGTATCTCCTCAAGTCTCCTTTCGGTCATCTGTAAAATGGGAACAAGCAAAGCCTATCTATCTTCCTGGGGAGTTATGAGCTCTCCGTGGAAGGAGCGTGGATAAAGTCCCGGCACGAGGTCTGGCCTGTGCAGATTTTGATGAATGTTGCTGCCTTCTGGCAAAAAAAAAAAAAAGCAAGCCAGCAAGCCAGGGCTATGTCTTATTGAGATCAGGGAAGTGGAAAAAGGGAAAGAAAACCAGAGGCGGCAGAGGGAGGGGGAAGCGCAGCTTCGGAAGGCGACCTGAAAGGTGCGGGCACCCACCACCGGAGACAGAACAGAGCCGTCCTTCAGAGCCCCGCTGACACAGGCTGTAATTATTCTTCTGATAATTTGGGTTAAAATATTTACACGGCGAGCACAGCTGAAACTCAAACCATAACAATTTTTTAGACTAATTTGTTCCACACGAGAACAAAATCCAAGTTGCTTCAAAATGAAAAGGAAGGAGGATATCCGTTCCCCTTCGGCCACTAAAAGACTTAAAGACAGAACCGCGTGGTGGGAGAGGGCATGCGTCCGGTGCCCAGCGGGCCACGGGCTTCTCTGAGACGCTGGGCCGAATCCTGGCGGCCGGGCCTGTAGGGGACAAGGATTTCTCCAGAGGGCTCCCGCTGTCCTTCATCCGTGGGACGGAAACAGCTCTCACTGCGTCCCCTCCCTCGTGGTGGAAGGCACCCACTCAGGGTCCCACACGGATCTCTGCACCCGAGGACAGGGTGGAGAAGAGGAACACAGATATGGCTTGGGAGCACAGAAGACGCCAGGCAGTGAGAGAGACTGAGGGACATAGAGAAACAGAGACAGATAGAGGCTGAAAGAATGGGCTAAAAATAAAAAAATAAAAAGAGGCACAGACAGCTACGGAGAGGAAAGAAGGGAGGGAGGGACGGGGGGGGGGGGATGGGAGAGGCTAGGGAGGGGCCCAGTTGGGCCTAATTTACCCCTCCTGCAGGGTGTGCCCACCCTCCTCATCCAAGGGAAACTGCCCTCCGCTTTGGCTCCGGCAGCTCCAAGTGACAGGGTCAGGTCAGCCCTAGCAGTTCCGAAAAGGATGCTGTACGTCTGGCCAAGACGACGGAGAGACCAAAGTGCACTTCAGCCCCTGGCCCCTGACCATGATCTCCTTGGTGGACCGGTGGCTCCCCTCCCCCACAAAGCAGCAGTCTCTGAGGAATGCTCTGGATGCCTCCGGGGGGAATCCCCGCGCTGAACACACACCAGCCCTGGACATCCATCCACCGTCCTTCCCAGGTACTAAATGCAACTCAGGATGGCGGTAAGATTAGCAGCCGGCCGCAGAGACAAATTCCAAGAGGCACGCAAACGGGGCGACACATTCGGGGTTTTTTTTTCATTCAAAAGAGAGCGGAGGAAAAGAAGCCCCCGTCAGTCCCTGCCTGGTCCCTAAGGCTCAGCACGAAGAACGCTCTTCCTTGGGAATCCAGGTCCGGCTGCGGTGGGGCAGGGAGGACGCAGAACCGGGCGGGAGCGGCAGGGCTCCGTCCCGCAGCCTGAGAATCGGCATCTGGCTTTGGGGCTGGAGCTTAGTCAGCACCAAGGAAGGGCTGGCAGCCAACAGGGGGAGGCAGGCGCAGGGCCCTTAGCGGCTGTGAGGGGACATGGAAAGGCCTTGGAGGAGAGCCTGGCACACAAGAGCTCAGCAGACCCCCAGCAGCCAGGGGAGAGCGCCTCCCTCCCAGCCACCGAAGAAACGGAGCGTGCTCACACCTTGAAAGTGACTTCCAGCCTCCAGAAGCCGGAGATCACGGGTCTCTGCCGGCTACGCCACTCTGAGCTATGTCGTCACGGCTGCCCCGGCGACCAACACAAGTGCCCGGGAGCTATAATGGCACCTGGTTTACAGGTGAGGACACGGGAGGTCTGGATCACTGAGACCTTTTCGCCAAGGTTCCTCGACCCGAGCGGGGCCGAGTTCCGGGCACCAACCCGCACGCCGGGTGCACCGCTGACCCTGTGAACTTCAGCAGGGCACTCGTCCCTTGACCTCCCTGAGTATGAGGCATCCAGTCCAGGCCAGCTGGGAAATGCACTTGACCCCTGGCCATGGTCACCCCCTGAAGAAGGAGCTGAGTCAGTGGCCCCCTGCTCTCCGCAGGGTGGAAGGGGAGCTGGAGGCACTATCTCAACAAGCAATCAGGAACTAGTTCCCTGGCTCGCAGAGCTCTGGGAGGTTTCTTCAGCTTCTGCCACTTCCCCACTTTTTCCCCTTTTGTACCCACCCTTCTGCCCTGCGTGGTTGCTAATTAACCCCTAACACTAGCAAAGCCTGGGCTTGGGGGTCAGTGGAGCCCAGCCTAAGGCCAGCTGGGCCCAGCCCAGAGGGAGGGGCCCCTGCAGAGGGATTTGGGGGCAGCAGGGACAGCCCAGGCCTGGAGCCGCCAGGGGTATATGAAACCTCCCTTCCTGGGGTGGGGGTGGGGGGCGGGTGCTCCACAAGAGTCGTCCTGAGTCAGCATCCTGGAGGGAGCGAACCCAGACGGCGACCTTGCTCTGCTGGATTCTTTCCCCTCACCTCCCAGAGAAAGGTCAGAAGAGGGGGCAAGATAACCGAGGGGGTCTCACCTAGTTACTCACGCAGACGGGTGCCGTCTGCTGCGCCTCGGGAAGGTGCCGGGGAAGTGGGTGAGTGCCAAAGAGCAGCAGGGCGCTCCCGGAAACACGCTCAATTCATCCCGACCCAGGGCACTTGCTGGCAGACCCGTGTGTCACTGGGGCAGCAGCGGGCACGTGGTCTTTCGGAACCAAAAATCCACGTGTGACATGTGTTATTCCCTCCAATCCTCGTGGCAACCCCACGAGGTGGAAGCCGTCGTGTTCAGGGGCGCCTGGGTGGCTCGGTCGGTTGGGCGTCCGACGTCAGCTCAGGTCACCATCTCCCGGTTCGTGGGTTCGAGTCCCACGTCGGGCTCTGAGCTGGCAGCTCGGAGCCTGGAGCCTGCTTCGGGTTCTGGGTCTCCCTCTCTCTCTGCCCCTCCCCCACTCACTCTCTCCCCTTCTCTCTCTCTCAAAAACAAATAAACGCTAAAAATTAAAAAAAAATAAAGCTGTCGTGTTAATACACAGATGGGGAAACTGAGACTGGGGCTGGCTGGGTAGCTGGGCTGGAATTCAAGCCTGAGGGACTCCCAGAAGCACGATGCACCTGTCACAGACGGGATAGGTCGCAAGGCAGCGCCTAGCCACCGCCAGGAATGTCCTCCAGGGAGCTCCCATGGCTAATGAGCTCAGAGCCAACCCCGCTGGCGAATCCCGCTCCCCTCGCCCCCCCCCCCTTACCTCTAACCCAGCCCTGGGCCCGAGCAGCCTGAGCCAGCTTCCTGTGCTCTGCCCAGAGCAGAAGACAGAGAACCACCCACTCGACACCCATTCTGCAAAAACCCTCGTGTTCCTGCAGACGTAACCATCATCCCTCAGACTCAGCTTCCCCCGAACTTCCCTCCTGCTTCTAATTTTCTAGCCTTTACTAATCTCTGGGGGCAGTGGTCTGGGGGTGGGAGGCAGGTGGGAGGCAGAGAGAGCCCGCTGTGGAAGTTGGCAGGCGTCACCGGGCTCCCCCTCTCCCTGGAATGAGACAGAATGAGACGGTACACAGTCCTGCTCAGTGCTGGGAAACAGCCTGCCATGAACAGGCCCAGACCCTGCGGTGCCCAGGCGAGCCCTCCGCCCTGCGCATCCAGCCCTGCTCTGCCCTTGGCCCCTATACCTCGGCTCTATTTCTCTCCGCCTCGCAGTTCTCCATGGTCCATATGGATCTAGAGCCTCTCTGCCCAGCCCCCTGCCTTCCCCGCTCACACTGGGCCCTCTGCAAAACCGGCCGGGTGTCCTGCCCTCCGTCCCGGTGTGAGCCACCATCTGGGCCCTGAGAGGTCACTCTGAGACCCTGTCTGAGTCGGGTGGGCCCTTGACGTCTCTGACCTACTCAACTTGGGACCCAGAGATCAGGACAAATATCCCTCCTGTTTCCTGGTTGGGAGCAGGGGGACGTATGCCACTCAGAGCAGAGCAACAGTCTAACCGAACTCAAGATAGGTAACATCTATCGGTTCCCTGCAATCTGCAAGCCTGTCACTCTGCCTGCAAAGATTAGATTAGTGAGGACCCGGTCATCATAAATCCAACTCGAGATAACTCATATCTGGTTGTCTTCTGTCTGTGCCCGTAGCGCCCATGACACTAGCTTCGCTGGCACTTTTTCAAGTGTAGAAGAGGCGGGCAGGCCTCTCCTTTGCAAGGTCCCTCCAGGTCTCGGCCTCCACACCATTAGCTCTCGCCCAAGGGCCTTTCAGGTTCCCAAAATGGCGGCCCAAGCCTTCGGGGACCTCCCGTTGGCTGGTCATCGTCGCTGCCTCTGGGTTTTCTGGACAGGCTCCCGGTCGAACGTGTCTCTCGCATTTCTTCTCTGCCTCCGGACTGAAACTCCACGGCAATACAGGCCCCACCCCCCCACCCCGGTCCTGAACCCCCTTCCCAGAAGTGGTCATTGGACAGGATTAAACGGTGAATGCTTGTGTCTCGCTGGCATTTTACGCACTGGGGAGAAATGAATAAAGACGTGGTCTTCTAACGCAGGAGAGCAGAGCAGCATGTCTGGCTGGCGTCTGACAGCCAGGTCTCCCCCTCTGGGAAAACACGCCAGCCAGGTTCCACGGGTGCCTCCTGCCGGTCAGCACCCCAGGAGCAGCCCGACTTCAGTCTTAGAGGTGGCCGAACCCCGAGAGCTCACACAGCCCCTCGGCCATTCTAGCGGACGTCTCCAAAGCCAGAAGTCCCCCGAGAAGTTTCCGTTTCGATCTGAGTTCCCCGAGTGCCCCATCACAGTTTGCTTCCCAAGCTGGCGCTCCTCGGATGGGGGCCAAATCTTCACAGGGGCAAGCGCCCAGGGCCTGACTGGGCTGCCCACGGGGGAGCCGGCCTGCCCGCACCCTCTGACCGTTCCGCTCGCTAACGTGAGCTCAGCTGTCTTTCTCCCCAGCGCCAGCCTGGGAAGCACAGGTCTAACTCAGGCAGAGGCTGGCCTCTTCTAAGGGGTTGTCGTCTGCAGCCTGACTCCTGGACGTGAAGGGGCAGGAGGCGAAGTAGGAGTCCTCGCTGGGTGGGAGGTTCAACCTGGGGGCGCCTCCAGTCAGGGTTCTGGAACTCTCCAGGGAGACATGGGATGGGCGTTCGGGAACCAGCCAGCCCCCCCCACCCCCTACTCCCGACCTGGCCCCTCCTGCTGGTGAGCCACTCCCCGGGGCCTGGGCTCCCCAAGGCCTCCTCGGATGAGAAGAAGAATCCAGAGCCCTTAAGCAGAGAGCAGACCCCATCAGAGTGGGCTTGAACATTCCTTATCTTAAACACATCCCAATCCTTCATTCTGTGACTCACTTTTGTCAAGCCTCCTCCTGCCCAGAGCCTACAGCAGGTGAATGCCTCGAAAGTTTAACATTCTCCCCTGCTCCCTAGAAGCTCCCTCTTGCCTCCCCTTCCCTCTCTCTGTATTGCTCAGCCAGTCCTTCCCCCTCTCTCCCTCCCCCTTCCTCTCTCCTCCCTCTCTCCCTCCCTCTCTCCCTCTTTTTTCTCTCCCTCCCTCTCTCCTTCCCCCTCTCCCTCCTTCCCTCTCTCTCCCTTCCTCTCCCCCTTCCTCTCTCTCCCTCCCTCTCTCTCCCTTCCTCTCTCTTCCTCCCTCTCTCTCCCTTCCTCTCTCCCTCTTTCTCTCTTCCTCCCTCTCTCCTTCCCTCTCTCTCCCTTCTTCTCTGTCTCTCTCTCTCCTACTCTCTCTCCTTCTCTCCCTTCCTCTCCCTCTCCCCCTCCCCCTCTTACCCCCTTTTCTTTGTTTCTCCTTCTCTGCCTGGGGGGCCCCTACTTTCATGGACCCTCTCCCCAAATGAATGTCCCAATATCTACAAATATTAACTTCATTAATTTGGGAAGGATTTATCAGTGCAGAGGTTAATTATCTCTCCCTGACATGTTTTTACCGAATACATCTGGGTGACAAAATTAATTTCCTCATTAGCTATTTTTAAAAGTGGAACAAGCTAAGGGGGAAATTGGTGCAGGGAGACTGTGCAGAGTGAGCTGTTCCGGCCCAGGCCGCCCCAGGCTCTGCCCCAGCTCCCCTCCCAGAGGCGCCCACTCAACCCCGGGAGCAAGGAGCACTGAGGGGGGGCTCAGGTGGAGGTGCCTCCAGAGGGAAGGCCTGTGGGGAGACCTGACATCTGAGGTCTGGGTCCCAGGAGCTCCAGAGGAACAGACTCCAGGGAGAGGCCCAGGCCCCACAGCCCAGACTCAAGGACACACCCCCCACCCCCACCCCGGGCCGCTCCAGGCCTCCTCCCTGTCCCATGAGGGTACCTCCTATGTGGACACCCAAACCATGTTTCTTCTGAGCAGAGTAAGATTAGCAGATAGAGACAGAGATACGTCAAAAGAGTTCAAGCTCCATGACCTGTTCTGCGGAGCCCGGGAAGCCCGACCTCGTTACCCCGAGGGGCCACAGGACCGGCTCCCTCATGGTGACCTGAGAAGCCAGACCCCTGTGCTTACACTGGAGGCTTCTGGCCCAGATGCCCCCGCGGAGAGGCCCGCGCGGCCTGCACTGAGGGGAGGCTCCCTCAGCAAGGAGGGAAGGAACACGCGCCTCCAGGAATTCAGAGCGTGGACGTCTCAGACCGTCATGTGGGGGCCGGTGGCGTTGGCAGCTGAGAGCCACGGGACCCTGGGCCAGTCACTCGACTTCTGTGGCCTCAGTGTCCTCCACTGTGAAGGACACTAGCTGCCCCGCTGCCTTAAACCGTCTGGAACCTGCCACCGATTCCATGGTCGTCCAGCCGCTCCTGGCCCGCGGTAACCCCCCTCCCTTCCGGCATAGCCTTGCCCTCACTCTGGGCCCATGTCACCCATCAGCCCTGCCTTGCCCGGGACAGAGGCCACCAGAACTTGGAGACATGGCAAGAGGCAGAGTCCAGGACCTCACTGAGCCAGCCCAGCACCCACTCCGGCACCTTCCAGGCTGGCAGGCGAGTGCTTTGGGCCTCATCCTAGCAGAGAAGAAAAAGGACACGCCGGGATCAGACACCGCCATGGGCCAAAGCCAGGTCAGACCCAGGAGCCCCTTCCTCCAAGCCCAGACCTCAGTGGGGGTCCAGCTCAGGGCCATCAGCCCTGTCCTTTCTAGGAAATAAGGCGGCGTGGGACTCGGTGCTCGTACAAATCCCGAATTTCCTGTTTCCGTGAACTGAGACACACACACACACAACGGCCACTTCTGACCTAGCCCGGAGAAACGGCCATGCTGCAGCAATTCCAGGAACAGGAAAAACCAGACCCAGGGAGCTATCTGAATGTCACAAGCTGTCAGCCTGGGGCAGGAAGGGACCGGCTGCCGGCACCTCCCTTCCCAGGCTTTATCTCCTGTGCAGTCGGGCCAGCCTTTCTCACGGCCACCTCTTCCTCCTGAGGGCAGGAGGACCCTTGGCACCCGGTGGCCCTCCGCCCTCCCCTAGGCTTCTGGCAAACAAGGACCCCACGTGGATTTGTGCTGAATGACAGAGAGGGGCCCCCACGGGCACCAGCCCCTCCCAAGAACAGGCCCTGGGCTACCCCAGACTTCCAGGCCCCCTTGTAGGGGGCAGGAGTCCCGAAGGGGGCAGCGCTCCGGCCAGCCTGGCCTGGGGGTGGGGGCGGGGAGCAGGCTTCCGGGCACGGCACTGCCCCCGTTTGCTGAGCCTGAGGGTGGAGGGAGTAGCAGGGCCCGGAGAAGACTTCCCAGAGGGCATGGAAAGGCGCTGGGTTCTGAAGGATGAAGAGGAGTCTGCCGAGTCGACTAGAAGGGAGGACAGTGCACAGAGGGAGGAGCATTTGCAGAGGCCCCGGGACTTGGAAAGGGGCCCGCCTCGCTGGGGAACTCGAAGTTGCTCTGGGCTGCGAGCACGTTCACCTCAGAGGCAGAGCGAGGCTGCGGGTCGGGAGCCGCCCTTGCGAGGCAGTGCGGACGCCAGGCCGGAGCTGGGAGAGCCACCGAGAAGCTTGCCCTGGAAACCAGGGAGCTTCTCATGGCTTCGCTTCCTCGAAGAAACACAGTGCAGACCGTGTCCGGTGCATTCTCAGAAAACCTCGGGGAGCACACTGCAGGGTCTGGCGTGTCCCCGGTGCCCCGGGTCCTCCCAGGGAAGCGGCTTGCCCACGAGGTTTTGTGGAACCAGGAAAATTCGACCTCGCCCCGTTTTAGAGATGGAGAAACCGAGATAGAGGGAGGCTGTGCATCAGGAAGTCCGTGCCTGTGCCGGGAATAGCACTCCCGTCGCCCTGGACTCCCACGCTTGGACCACACGCTTTTGATGTGGGTGCAGCAGCTGCACGCGTTTTCCTGCGAATGCACCTGGTCGCCCGTGTCACGTCCAAATGTGGGCATCCGGGTGCCGCGAGGTGCCCCACCTGAAATGCCGTCCCCCCTTCTGACGGTGGCAGACAGTCGTGCCAACCCTAGGGCCAGAAAGGAGACGCAGCCGAGCAGAGCCCTGCGTGGCTGCGGGACCAGGGCCCTCGTTCTTGGAGCTCGATTTGCTGAATGCACAGCATCTCCCCCGCTAAGGACCTGAGCGAGGAGGGCGCCCAGCATTCCTGGGAGGGATAAAGGCCGTCTGTGCTGAGCTGCGCTGAAATGAGGCTTTCCCCAGAGGGTCCTGGGAGCGGTGATGCTTCCCAAGGGCTCACCTCCCGCTCTGCTCCCTGGGGGGCGGCGGAGGGGGCGTCCGTCTTTGAAAGAACAAATCCTGCTCGGCTCTGCCCACGGCTGTTCCCGCCAGCAAGTGCGGAGAGCAGGTCACCAGAGCGGGGCATTCCAGAGCTGGTCGTGCCCGTGCGCAGTGGAGCTTGTCAGCCACCCCCAAGAAGCGCGGGTTTCGAAAGCCAAGGTTCCCTTGTCTTCTGGGCATTGTGTCTTTTTGAGAGGAAAAAAGTAAAGCTTTGCTCGGTAATTTTGTGCTCAGTCCAAAGGCACGTTGCTTTGGAAAGTGGTCAGATTCTGCATTTGTTGATTTCAGAATCCAAAAATATGGCAATGGAGAGAAGGGAGGGATGCTTTTTAGGATTTAAGATATTTTCTCAGACACACTTTAAACATGATTATAGCTTGAAATATTAGTGGTATACGGATCTTCGGCTCAACAGAGAGCTTCTCCTGGCCTAAGTGTACGAGGCATTCCTGGGGTGATTACAGTGTTCACGTCACTCACGAGACAAAAACCCTTCGATGGTGCCCCAGGGTCTTCAGATGCAATAATCACCATTGTCCATTTAGACTCTAGAGAGGGCTGTGCTCAGCACTCTGCACGTATTACCTCCTTTAAGGCTCAACACAGTCATCAAAGGAAGTATCATTAAACCCACTATACAGATGAGAACACTGAGGCTTAGCACAGAGACCTGCCTGAGCTTCCGGCACTGTACACTGTCAGACCTGGGATGAGTCCCAAACCCCCCAAGGCCATTCTCTGCACACCACCACCACCACCACCCTCTCTCCATTTTCTCCCGCCCCTTTGTCTAATTTCCACCATGAATGAAATCGTCCCCAAATCACCTACGACTCCAGTCAGCCCCTGCTCACTCCTCCCCAGCCCCCCAGGCCCAGGTCAGAAGAGGGAGCTTCTCCAGATCAGGTGACATCCTGTCTCTTCCAGAGCAGGACCCCTGAGAGTAGGTTTGGGCTCCGGCTGCCAGGCAGTGCCTTGCTGGGTCCAGCACAGAGCCCAGTCCACCTGGGAGGAGGCAAGAAATAGGCACCGAATGAACAGCTCCATTCGGCACTGGGGGACTGTTTTCCATCTTCACAAACCACATCTGTCAAGAAAATTAATAAAATCTACTACGAAAGTCATGCTTGAATGCAAAACAGGACCACCTGGAGAGCCAAGTAAAACCCGGACCCCCTGCCCCGCCCCCACCCCAGCGTCAGAGGTTCTGGCCCCGAGGGCCTGCAGGGGCGCCGGAGATCCTGCACTTCTCCAGAGCTCCCAGGTGCTCCCGCAGCACGTTCTGGCCTGGCCCCGCCCCCCACCACGCCTGCTCCCTCGCCTTGAGCTTATCCTTAGGAAGAAATGCTCTAGACAATCAAGACACTCGACTACACGCGTACCCCACATCCTGGTCAACTTCGAAACTCTGGCACACAACGTTAAAAAAAAAAAAAATTCACGAACCCATTCTCCGTTTTCTAGTTGAAGGAGTCATTTGTGACAGCGGGGGATTTTGCTCTGCATTTATAGAAATGCCAGGAAGTAAAATTTTCAGGGTGACTGTGATATCCCAATCCGGGGCCCTGCAAACTCACCACAGTTACGCCTCGGGGACCCGGGGCTGCCCGTGACAGGGGCGAAGCCCAGCCTAGAGGAACGCTCTGACTTCTCACGACACGCTACCATTGATTTTGGCTCGGGCACATTCGGGGGGTGGGGGGGGGGGGCGGGGAGGGGAAGCCCTGCCAGCGCACACGCACGCACACGCGTGCACGCACGCAGGCACGCACGCCAGCTTTCGGTTGGCGACGAGTGTGTGGGCCCTCTGGGCGGCGGCACTGGCGCGGCCCGGGGAAGGCCCGGACACAGAGGCGGGGCGTCCCCCTGCACCCCTCGGACCGGGTCAGCGCCGCGCCGGGGAATCACGAAGCCCGGGCCCCTTCCCAGTTACTGTAGCCCGCGGGGCTAGAAAACCAGTAGCAGCTGGCAGGAAATGGGTAGGAGCACTGACCACAGATAAACTGTAGGACTCCGCAGAGCAGCGGCAGATTGACTCCGGGACAGGAAGCGGGGCCGGCGGGCCTCGGCCCCACGCCCGCTCCCGGGGCGCTCCCGGGCCACCGCCGGCTGCACACGCCCGATAATGCTCGGCGACGCGGCTGGGGGGTGGCGGGGAAGTGAAGGGCGAGGCCAGCCGGGCACGGGCCCCCACCCCGGGGAAGAGCAGCGGGGTCAGAGGGACGGAGGGGCACTGAGAAAACCCCGGGGCTGCGAGTTCCAGGGGCTTCTGTCACCGGCGGGGGTGGGGAGGGCAGTGGTTCTGATGATCACACCCTTGGGAGCCAGTCAGCTGCAGCCCATATGCTTCATAAACCTGGGTCCCTGCAGCAAAAACAGCCAGCTGGCAGAAGGAGAGAGGCCAGGCCCACGGAGAGTGCGTGGGGGGGAAGTGCTGAGTTACAGGCCCACGTTGTCGAAAAGTCCCCCAGCATTGTGGGCCATTCAAAGGACAGACCCTCTGAAGTTCACGATAGAGAAAAGAATAGCCAGGTGCTGTACCAGGTCCCTCCCACTCTTGACTGCTCAGACACCCTCGGAAGTAGGTCAGATTTCCCCCCACTTTACAGGCGAACAGACTGAGGCTCAGGGGATTACGTACACCTTGCCCTGGCAGCACCCAGAGTCACGACCCGAGTGCAGTCTGCGCTGTCCGCCCGGTGAAATAGCCTCTATTCACAGAGAGCCTGGAGGTGTGGAGGTGAGGGAAGGAGGGCAGGCGAGCAAAGCCCCCCGCTGAGTGCCTGTGGTCAGTGTTTAATGACATCCTCCCGGGGCCGGGCCCACCCCACCCAGCGAGAAGGGGCCCAACCTCTTTGCACCCCCCAGAAGAGACCCAGGGGTCCTTCCAGAGACCTCTGGACCTCGCTTCTCTGCAGCGGGCTTCCTGAGGAGCTGCGGTGGAAGCTGTCACATGTGCAGTGGAACTTGAGAACCAGACTGCAGCCCCAGGGGGTGGGGCTTAGCTGAGAAGAGCCGGCTGGAGCTCTCCAGGGGCCTTCCTCGGCTCTGCCTGCAGACAGCAGTGCTGGGGGAGTGGGGGTGCCCTTCCAGGGGCTGAGAAGCCGCCAGGGGCACCTGCCCCTCTGGCAGGAGCGGCCCGTCTGCTGGCACTGAGGCCGGCTCTCAGGGTAGCAAGACAGGAGTTCAGCTGGGCGACTGACTCACCCTTGTTCCTGGAACTGTCTGAAGGCGGGAGAGGATGCTGCGGGTAGGTTCTAACTGTATCATCTGGGCTGGGGCCGGTAGCAGATGGTCCTTACAAAAAAAAAAAAAAAATACTTCCATGTGGGCTTAAAATAGCACAGCACTCACCATCAGCTGAATGGGGAAATGTATGGGCCAGTCCGTCACGTGGGGGTGGGCGCGGCCGGCTGCAGGTTGGGACACAGGGCCGGGGCTCCAGCCTCTGTGGCCGAGGCGTGGAAGGCAGAAAAGGGAAGCCTCGGGCACCCGCTGTCTGCCTGTCCTCGTGTGAGGCAGGTGGCGGGGCGGACGCAGCCCCGCTCAAGCCCCACGACAGTGCTGAGCCCAGGAGCCCCAGGGCCACAGCGAGGACCTTGAGCCTGGAACGCACACAAGGCAGGCCCGGGGGCAGCAGAACGCAGAAGCGAGGCTGTCGTGGGGCTGGAGAAAATCTCAGAACTGCCACTCACCATCGGTGTGCTCTGGGGCACCTCCCCCGATTCCCCTCACTTTGTTTACCTATAAAGCGTAGTCACATCATCCCGGGAGGGTAGAGGGTCCCTACCAGGAGCCCCACGCAGGCAGGTGCTCTCGGAATGAACGCACAGCTGGGGAGGGGCGGGCTCACTCCCTGAGGCATGAGGGCGTCCTCAGCCTCTCTCCCCTCTCACGTGTCCTTACTTAAACCATGCTGCATTCTGGCAAGCGAGAGTGGCACGCTCTGGGCTGACGCTGTGCGGGCGCACACTCAGAGGGGAAGAAGGTGACAGGAAGGGACCCACAGGCCGTGCGTGTGACCGGCAGCGAAGGCGGCACTCAAGCTGGTGGCTGGAGGCCCCGACTCTCTCCCGCCCGCCCCCCTAGAGCTCAGCCCGTAGAGCCTAGGCCAAGTGGCCTCTGAGGGGTGGAAGGCCCCCCAAGTGCAGAGCCGCTGGGGAAAGGCGCTGGGGGCAGGCCAGGAGGCCCTCAGGTGGCTTGTCCAGCACAGAAGCCTTGCCCGAGATGGTGGCTTTCTGCAGAGTTCACCCTCGTGCCCTCCGGGGGGACGCTAACACTGGCTCCGCGAGAGACTGAAACAGAGTGTGATTTGTGCCAACCTCGGTGATGGAAATGCTCCCATCGTGGCCAGTGCGATCTCCGAACGTGGACTTGGGAAGACAGCACGCTCGGCTGCCATGAGCTCCACCGTCCAGCACATCACTGGCGATGAACATACCAGCCGCCCCACATGAGGCTCGCGGGACAGCCTGAGGCGTAGGGGGATACGTGTAAGAGTTAAGATGTGGACACTTCAGTTAACCCTGTGGTTAACTGTGTCCGGTTAAAGCCCAGCTCTGCTGACTAGCTGTGTGGCCTTGGGCGACTTACAGAACCACTCTGGGCTTCTCATGTGAAGCGAGGACAGCCGTCGCGCCACCCTCGTTATAAGGGTAACTGTCTGGTGGTGATAATCTGTACATAATGAGCTATTATTTTAGATGATGTAACTGAGGTCAAACACGGGGCTCTCCCGGCCAGCTCTGGTCTGGAAGGAGCATGTGAGAGGCTCACCCACCCCAAATCAAACACATACACGCCTGCGCTTGACCCCACACCCCCTCACTGCCGCTTTCTCTCTCCTCCCTCCGACACTTCTTCAAAGGGATGTCAGGCCGCCTCCATTTCCTGTCCTCCCGCCCACTGGTCCACCCGCTGCCCCCGTCAAGCCACCACGTCAGTTCTTGCCCACGTCACCCGTGGCCCCACTTTCCGATCCACGACACATTTCTCAATCATCCTCTTACTCAACTTTCCATTAGGACCTGCTGACCCCTCAGCCTCAGGGACATGTGTGTCCCTCGTTCCTCTCCTGCTTCTTTTCCCCATCTCTTTGCCTGGGTCATCCTTCTCTGCCTGGCCGATAAATGAAGGTGACTCAAGCCTCAGACGGGGTCACGTGTCCCCTGCTAACCGCCGTGTGGGTAAGCTCGCCCACTCCCACGGTCTCTGCTGCTCTGTGTGTATTCCAGTCTCCCCCGGATTCCTCAGTCTGGGCTTCCCCTCGGCCCCCACAGCAACACCAGTGCAAGTCCGAACCAGCCCCGCCGGCGGGTCAGAGACGCCTCTGGCTCAGCCCGTCCAAACCCGAGCTCCTGACTCCCTCCCTGGACCTGTTCTGCTTCCCGAGTCGGCAGCTTCCTGAATGGTCACCCGCACGGATTCTCTGTCACCTTCCCTTCCCTTGCCCCGGACTAACGTACCCCGAGTTGTTTCCCTCCTGGCATCCACTTGGTCCTCTGTCTTCGCCCCACCCCCCCGGTGTAAGCCAGGACCGTCTCAGGGACCAGGCAACGCTACAGCCACCCAGCTGTCCTTCCACCTCCACGCTTCGCCCTCCGGTCCGCCGTCTGCTCCCACACCTGAGACGCGGCCAGGTCCCCCTCACCCAGAACGCTCTTGGACACAGACCAGAATCCCAACGTGGCCTCTTAGGGCCTGCATAACTAGCCTCAGACTATTTCTCTTTTTCTCTCTTTCTCCCCTTTCTTCCCGAACGATGTTCCTCTTATCTGCCCCTGCACTCACCCCTGCAACCCAATGCCCCGTTCGTGCCTCTGATTCCAGCCTAAGCACTGCTTTCGCAGGAAGACCTTCCTTCTTCCCTGTGCCACCTCTGCTCCTTACCCACACACAGGAGATACCTTGTATTATCCACCCCCCTCCCCGACCTTCCTGTATCATTTTTGTCATAGCTGTTAATAGGCTTGGAACTATTCACTTATATGTGTGGTTAATTAACATTTAACTCTCCCCCTGGGCTAGGAGTCCCCAAAGCCAGAGCAGACCAGCATTTTGAGCAGGGTAATGCTTTACCCTGGGACATTGTCTGCGAACCGGCAGGAGGGCCCGGCCCCACCCACCAAATGCCTGTGGCCCTCCCAGCCACTGTGATGGCATTAGAAGCCCGTGGACATTTCCACACACCCTGGCAGGCTGGCCCCCGGCCTCCTGCCCTAGATGGTGAGAGCGGAGGGGACAGGAGTGCATCTAGGTTTGCCCTGCCGCCCCCCCACCCCGTGGATGGCCCAGTACAGAGTGGATGCTCTGAAAACACGCGTGGATGAGGGAACGGAGCTCCTGCCTGAGGGTTTTGAACAAGCCACGCCGGCCGCCATGGCAGGCACCACTCAGAGACTTGCAGTTGGGGTTCAGGAGGCCATCTGGCCTGTGGTGGGACTTGACAGTGAGCCTCACCTCCCGGGCGACAGAGTCGCCTCACGGTGCCCGCCCAGAGCTCCAGCACGGAGGACCACGGTCAGCCCCTTCACCGTCTCACCATCTGTGGCCACTCCGGGCACAGGGTGACAAGGTCGATCCTCACTTGACCGTGTGCCCAGGAGAAGCCGCTGGCACCTTTTCTCTGCTTGTCGGGCTCTCTGCCTTCTCCCCACCTGCTGCCAAACTTCCACGTAGCCCTGCCCCGTGTGGAGCTGACTGCCAAGAAGAACCAGACTCTCAGGCCAGGCCATCAGGGAGGGGAGGGCCAGTGGGGGGTGGGTACTGCCCCAGATCAAGGCCCCAGCTCTTCCCTCTGGCTTCCCGCTCTGCACTTCCTCTCACATGATGAGCCTCTCTCCCCATCATCCAGATTCCAACCACTTCAGCCAGTTTGGTGAACTTCCACCAATGAATTCACCTTGGGTTCCGTGTCCATTCATGCGACAGACATCTGTCCGGCACCCACTTTGTGTCATCGGGACCACCCCGGCATGCACCTCCACGTTCCCCCTGTGCTGGCCTCTCCCGTTGTGCACATGCGTGCGGTCCAGTACATCTCGCGTCTTGGGTCTACGGTCTTGTGCGTGCTCGATCCGTCAGTTTAACAAGATGGCTTCGTACCGTTCTGTGCTGGGGCAGCGCTTGGCCCTGGTCGCACAGTAACCAATAACTCCACATGTCCCTGGCCTCAAGGAGGTCACTTCTGATCCTGTTTCCCTCTTCATCTGCCTGCCTTATTTAATCCCTAACCCCCTTTTCTGTGTCAAGCGCACTGCTGAGTCCTGGAGACCCTTCAGCATTAGGAAGAGTGTCTACATCTGACACGATCAGAGAAGAAGACAGAGGGCTTTAAATGGAAAAGTAGGGCATAAAGTAGACAAGATGCCATAGAAACTCCAAGCAGGAGAGGTCAGCATGGGCTGAGCAGTACAATAGAAACTGCAGGGGGGATTAGCATCAGGTTCCCCTTTGAAGAACAGAAAATAATAACAATGGCAGCTAATACTTACTGAGCCCTAACACTGTTCTGATCAATTTATGAGGACTGTCTTACCTAATTCTCACAGTCACCCTACAACACAGGTGTTATTCTTGTTCTCATTTTGCAGACAAGAAACTGGGACACTCGGGAGTAATTGTCTTAAGGTTGGGCAGCTTGTAAACGGCAGAGCCAGGCCTTGAACCCATGCAGCCTGGCCTCCAATAGTGCTCTCAGACACCACCAAAAGGATCTGAGTGTACTAGCTGTCTACAGCTGTGTAACAGATGTCCCCCCACTTAGCAGCCTGACACAACACAGAGTTGTCATCTTGCACGTCCCATGGGTCGGGAATCTGGGACTGGCTTTTGGCCTCTCTTGAGCTGCAGTAAAGATGAGAGCCCGTGTCCCCTCTGGGGGAGACCGGGGGAAGACTTCGTTCCTAGCTCGCTCTCGCGGTGACCAGCAGGCCTCAGGTTTCAGCTGGCTGTTGCTGGATTCCTCACCTCCTTGCCTCGTGGGCCTCTCCAAGGCGCAGCTCACATCACAGCAGCCACTCTGCTCAGAGCGAGCGAACAGGAGAGAGGGAGAACAGGACAGAGGTCACCGTTGACTTGTATCCCAGTCACAGAAGCGACATCTCGTCGTTTTTGCCGTTGTCTGTTGTCTTTTGACGAGAGGCAAGGTCATCGGATCTGGCCAACACCCAAGCGGGTTACAGTAGGGCACGGACACCGGAAGTGAGGGCCGTAGGCCACCTCAGAGGCCGCCCGCCCCATCGGGCTAGTGGAGGAGACAGGCGTCCACAATGTGAGGCGTGAGCTCATTATCTGCCCCCCGGTTCCTAACCCCAGAGATCCCGACTGTGTGTTCTTAAGTAAGAATAATAGTCTCAAAGTGAGCTAAAACTTGATTCCCAGCCTGAGAGAATTCTTCCTCCTGTTCTTCCCAGAAACTAAGTGCCAAATAAGACAAGCACTTCTTAAAGATCAGCGGCGCACTCGGCTATGTAAGGAAACACAAGTGTATTTGTATTTCGCTGGCGTCGGGCTCAAAACTTGGCAGCAGTTTTCACTCCCACGCCCTCGCCATACGACTTTGGGCGGCCCCCCTAGAGCGATTCTCTCCACATCTTTTCCTCTTCTCTCCCACTGCCCGTTAAAGAGGAGGCACCCTGTGGCTCCAGGGCTAGAGTTTCTCCTTCCGTCATTTCCAAGCACCGCCATCAACGTCCCTTCTGGGAGCCCTTCGCACACAGGCCCGGTCACCACTCAAAGGCCATCCATGGCTCCGAACTCAAGCCTGGAGTTCAAGACCTTCCATTCTGCAGCCCAAACCTGCTCCCCACGTAACAGTGGTCCAGTTAAGCTGGTCCATGTGCCTTGAATCTTCCCGTTCCCATGCCTCCGTTCACCCCATTTCCTAAGCCTTGAGTGTTTTTCCTGCTCCTCTTCACCTACTCAAATCCTGGCCACCCTTCACGGCCAAGTCCATGCCCCACCTTCTCAATGAACTTCTCCAAGACTCCTCCAGCAACCCAAGGCCAGGCTTGACGGAAGGCAGTGTGTGTTCAACAAGGTCAGCTAAATAAAAACACTCATCAAGGGGCCCCTGGGTGGCTCAGTCGGTTGAGCTTCCGACTCTTGGTTTCAGCTCAGGTCATGATCTCACAGTTCGTGAGTTCAAACCCCTCATCAGGCTGTGCTGATACTGCAGAGCCTGGTTGAGATCTTTCTCTCTCTCTGCCCCTCCTGCTCTCTCTCTGTCTCTCTATCACCCTCTCCCAAATAAATAAACTTAAAAAAAAAAAAAAAAATACTCATCAAAGCAAGGAAACCACTCCGGAAAAGTTGTCTGAGTTCTTCTCCCTAAACCTACAGCCTTGTCCTCATCACCACTACCTGCTTACTCCCGCCGGGGCACTCTGGACTCGGCCTTCCAGCTCACCTGCGCAACAGTTCCCAGCATCTTTCTGTATGACCACTGGCTACCACCCAACCCCATGTCCTAAGAGATGGCTTTCTCCGGGCCCCACATATCTCCCGCTGCCCAGGTAATCCCAGTTAGACTAAGCACTTTCGTCCGCTGAGTCTGATTCATCCCTGAATCCAGAGCAGGGCTCAGACGCGGAAAATATGGTCAGGAATGGTGAAGAAGACGAAGAGTGTTCATTGATAGGACTCCTCCATAAAACACACCAAAGGTGCTTCACTCGTTATTTCTTTAGTGCTCAGAAATCCAAGGATATCTTTCCACTTCCTAAACTCGGTACCGTCCTGTCAGGGAGGAAAGCACGACGGGGACGCTCGGGGTCAACAGCGAACAACAGCCTCATCTGCCATAGCTGTGGAGCCACTGAGGCGGCGCGTCCGAGGTCCCGACGTCCAACAGTCCAGGGTGAGACAGGCAGGCAGCAGACAGAGGTGCGGATGTGAGAGGCCGACGTGAAGCAGGCCCGCGGTGCGCGCTGGGAGCATCGCACCCACACTCCCCGTGTCGGCGTGGCCCCCAAGTCTTCCAGGTACCGCCTCCCGCTCCCCGGCCGCGGGACATGACACCCACATTACTCACTACACATTCACTCTTGAACTTTATATCCTGCTGTTCTCTTTTCACACGTTGTTCAGAAATAAACGCTGGTGCCCACATTACATTTTGCTTTTAAATAGCCTGCCGCATGGGGCGCCTGGGTGGCTCCGTCGGTTAAGCGTCTGGCTTCGGCTCAGGTCATGATCTCATGGTCCGTGGGTTCGAGCTCCTGTCAGGTTCTGTGTTGACAGAGCCTGGAGACTGCTTCAAATTGTGTGTCTTCCTCTCTCTTTGCCCCTCCCCTGCTCGTGCTCTCTCTCTCTCTCAAAAATAATGAATAAACATTAAAAAAAAATTTAAAAGCCTGCCACAGGGGAGATTCGCCTAGGGCTCTCGGAGCCACACCAGACAGGGTCCAGGCCGTTTGCATGGAAGGCAGAAGTTAGAGCTAGTGCGAGCTGACAGGGAAGGGCACTGCCATCCCCGACCGGGGGCCTCGAAGGAAGTCTCTTGACTATTCTAAACTAAGGCTGGCTTTTCTAAAAAGCACCTTCTCTCAGGCTTTTCCATCTCAGGACCACTTTATAGTCTCAAAAATTATCGAGCATCCCTAAGGAGCTTGTGTTCATGTGAGTTGTATTTGAAGATATTTACTGTACTAGAAATTAAAACTGAGAAAAATCTTTGAATATTTTTCAATTTGTATCAAAAATCACAATATAGATTCATCACACATTGGCATACATTTTTACATTTTAAGAAAATAACTGCATTTTCCAAAGCAAAAATAACAGTGAGCAGAATGGCAACAGTTTATGCATTTCCCAAGCTCCCTAAGTGTCTGAATTAATGGAAGACAGCTGTATCCTCACATCTGCTTCTGCTTTCAATGTGCACATTATGCTGTTTTAGTTGAGGGACGTGAAGGAAAGTCAGCCTCAAGTATATAGTTGGACAAGAGAGAACAACGTCATGATGGCTTTTTCACGTCGTTGTGGATGTTCTTCTTTGATAGTACACCAAAACTCAACATATGGTACTTCCTTTTTGTGTGTGTGTGTGTGTGTGTGTATTTCTTTTGAGGGAGAGAGAGGAAGAGAGCAAGTGGGGGAGGGGTAGAGGGAGAGGAGAGAGAGAGAATCCCAAGCAGGCTCCGGCCTGTCAGCACAAAGCCAGCCGTGGGTCTCGATCCCACAAACCTCGAGATCACGACCTGAGCAGAAATCCGGAGTCAGACACTTAACCGGTTGAGCCACCCAGGCACCTGTCTGGTACTTTCTTAAAGGTTAGTTGCACTGTCAAATCTGAAACCATATCAGTTAATTTTTCAAACACTGTTGCGTTGAAACCCACTGTAATATATTTTGGATATTTCTTTACCTGGTCAAGCATTTGCAACATCATGCATTCATCACTTGGGAAATACTGATTCATTGAGTTATGAGCATGTGTGATATGTTGACATATCTCATTATACAACATCCATAAATCATAGCAGTAACATAACCATTTAAGCTCATCAGAAAACTCTGAATTAGGAAGCTATCAAACTCACAGCAGTGGATAGAAGTTTTCTAAAATTCTAATTTTCACTTGAAAGTTTCAATTTTTTTAAGTTTATTTATTTATTTTGAGATGGAGAGAAAGCACAAGTCGGGGCGGGGGGGGGGGCAGGGAGAGGGGGAGAGACAGAGAATCCCAAGCAGGCTCCCCACTGACAGCACGGAGCCGGGCATGGGACTTGAACCCATGAACTGTGAGATCGTGACCTGAGCCCACATCAAGAGTCAGACACGTAACCAACTGAGCCACCCAGGTGCCGCTTGAAAATTACAATTTTATAATTGGCAACAAATATTGTCAGATATTTTTCTTTTTTTTTTTTCAACGTTTATTTATTTTTGGGACAGAGAGAGACAGAGCATGAACGAGGGAGGGGCAGAGAGAGAGGGAGACACAGAATCGGAAACAGGCTCCAGGCTCTGAGCCATCAGCCCAGAGCCCGACGCGGGGCTCGAACTCACGGACCGCGAGATCGTGACCTGGCTGAAGTCGGACGCCCAACCGACTGCGCCACCCAGGCGCCCCTGTCAGATATTTTTCTTAAAGAAATAGGCTCATTTCATTTATTTTCAGGTCTGAAACAACTGGGTTTGGCAGTCAGTTGTCCTTTTCATCAACACCGTGCTGCGCAGAAAGCCTGGACAAGAAACCCAGCCCCTCGCCAATGACCCGTGATGTTGGGCCACACGAAGCCATTCTGATCATTTAATTCCTTTTCATTTAACAACATTTTACAAAATCAGTACGATGCTTCTTTCACCCTTGTTCGTTTTCTCTGAGGTGTGGGACAACAGCGAGACGGATGTTCCCGGCCATGGACCCCAGAGCCAGGTCGCTGCGTTGGAATCCCGGCTCTCTCATGGCGCCGCCACGTGAGTGGGTCAGTTTCCGACTGCTCTCTGCCTCGGTTTTCTCGGCTGTACAATGGGCCTGCTTGGCGGTGCTGCTGTGGGGACCCAGGGAGCTCCTGATGACGACCTCACTAGAGGCAACTGTCGGCACTCGGCAGAGGGCCGGGCCCGGGGCCCTGCGCTGGGTGGGAGGGCCTCCGCAACCCGCCGGCTTTCCCACCCCCCAGGCAGCACGTGGCCCCTGTCTCAGGTGACAGTGTCTCTAGGAATCTAGAAAAGTTCAACTACGGGCAGCCCTCCTGGCTCTCTCCTCCCCCTCCTGTCAGTGAGGAGAGAGAGGCCCGGCAACAGGGCCCCGACACCCGAGTCCTGCGGGGCCGGGAGGAGATGGCGGCAGGCGACCTGCCATCATCGCCTTCCGGCGGGGGCACGGGTGACAGTACGGGTGACCTGGGGGGGTGCCCACAGGCTCCGGTCCGGCAGCTGAGCACGAAGCAGGGACGCCCTGCATCTGGGGGAAGCTGTGCGGGAGCGGCCACCCCAGGAAGCACAGCCCCCACGCCGGGTAGGGGGCGCGCCAGCCCGCCTAGCAAGGGCCTCCTCCTGTACCAGCCGTGAGGGACTCTCCCCCACCGCAGGGCAGGGCCAGACCCCATCCCACGAGGCACAGTGCTCCGGGACAGGCGTCAAGGCAAAGGGGAGGCGGGGCGGAGGACAGGCTGCTGACCATTTTGATTCAGACACTCCAAGAGGAGCGGAGTCGGCACAGGGGACTCAAACAGGAAGTACCTGCGAGACGGGTACTGACACCTGGAACCAAAGCACACAGCACGCACGCGCAGGTGACGTCTGGACCACCGGGCGTGGCCAGGGAGTACCCAGCAGCCGCTGGCTTTCTGTCCACGAGGTCCTTCAGGTGTGCTCTCACCTGAGTCCTGTCCTACCCGGGCCTTCCCTCTTGAGGAACTTTGGTGACCCTCACCTTGCAGTGACCTTAGCACTCATCTGAATTTCTGTCACAAGAGAAGGTTGTCAACATTGCCTGCTGCTGTTTTCCTACTGATTGCACATTCTATATCCGATAAGGGGCTAATATCTGAGTATAAGAAGCTCATGCAACTCAATAGCAAAAAGCAAACAAAAAAACAACAAAAAAGAAAAAAAATCCAATTAAAAATGGGCAGAAGATCTGAATAGACGTTTTTCCAAAGAAGACCTACACATGGCCCGCTGGTCCCCAGAAAGATGCTCTACATCATTAATCATCAGGGAAATGCAAATCAAAACCACAATAAGACATCACCTCACCCCTGTTGAGTGGCTATCATCAAGAAGACTAGAAATAGCCAGTGTTGGCGAGGATGTGGCGAAAAGGGCACCCTTGCAACCGCCACCTTTTTGGTGGGAATATAAATTGGTGTGGCCACTATGGAAAATGGTATGGAGGTACCTCAAAAAAATAGAACTGCCGTATGATCCAGCAATTCCCCGTCTGCAGATTTATCCAAAGAAAATGAAAACGCCAGCTTCAAAGGATGCACCCCCATATTCTTTGCAGCATTATTATAATAGCCAAGGCATGGAAACCAATCTGAGTGTCCACTAATGGATGAATGGGTAAGGAAACTGTGGTATATCTATGTCATAGAATGTTATTCGGCCACGAAAAGGGATGAAATTTTGCCATTTGCCACATGAGTGGACCTCAAGGGCATGATGCTAAGTGAAAAAGTCAGACAGAGAAAGATAAATGATCTCTCTTACATGTGGCATCTTAGGGGGAAAAAATTAATTAAAAAAAAATCCACACTCAGATTCCCAAGCTCATAGAGAACAGATTGGTGGTTGCCAGAGGTGGGGTGTAGGGGTTGGGAGAATTGGGTGAACCGTTTTTAGTATTTTGTTTGTTTGTTTAAATAAATTAAGGGGGTGGGGGAAGAGCCCTCTGCTCAAGAATCTGACGTTATAGCTGGGAGAGACAGATAATGAACAATAAGCAGAATGGTAAGTAATTATATAATATGTTCGAAAGTGCCATAAAATCTATAAACACAGCCAGAGAGATTAAGAGTTTGCCATTTTCAATGTGGGAAGGCTTTGCTGAGAAAATGACATTTAAACAGAGGTGTGACGGAGGTGAGGTAGTTGTCTCTGTGGACATCTGGGGGAAGAACCTTCCAGATGGACGGAACAGCCAGTGCCAAAGCCCTCGGTGGACACTCATCTGATGAGAGGAAAAGCAGAGAGGTCGGTGTACCTGGAACTGAGTAAGAACCGGGGAGAGGAGAGGGGTTGACGTGGTGCCCAGGCCATGCGGGCCCTGCAGGACCCTGCAGGACACTCCCTGATGGGCGGGAGGGGAGGTCAGGAGCTCTGGAAGGTCTCCAACCCGGGAGTTGTAACGGGACGATCTGACGGCCGTCACTGAAAATAGCCAAGACGAGAGGCAGGAAGACCAGCGAGGGCTGTACTGCGGTCGCCCAGGCCAAGGAAGATGGTGGCACCCACCAGGTGGTAACAGGGCAGGTGGGCAGAAGTGTCCAGAACCTGTACATACTTGGGACATTGGCTCAATGGGATGTTCTGGCTTTCTCGCTTTTAAGATAATGCATTCATTCTGGGGTTAGCCCAAGTCAAGTGAGTTACGTACTCCCTGACGATCATATACGTTCGTGTGGAAGCAGAATCCCCCCAAAAACCAGTAATACCATTCTTCACCCACCATGTTGATTAAAAATGGATACTGATAAGCATACAGAGAAAGAAGTACTATTATACCATCGTAGGCGCGTAAATTGGGGTCGTCTTCCTGGAGATCGAGTCACTGAACCTACCACATTAAATCCCACGCACTTTCACCCCACCTGCCGTTTCTAGTCACCTACCCCCGCAGAAATATCCCCAAACACCCAGATGTGCAAAAAAATGCTCTTTTTGTTGACAATCACTGCCACACTGTTTGTAAAAGCAACCAATTGAAATAAACCCACATGCTCATCAATAAGTGATTGGCCAAGTACACTTGGCTTGGATTACTACACATCCTCTGAAATAACAAGGTAGATGTGCATCTGCGTATGTTATGAAAAAGGCCCGGGGGGGGGGGGGGGGCCTGAATTGTCCATAGGGATTACTTACAGAAAGCAGGTTGAGAAACAGAATTAGTTAGAGGAGAATTATGTCCTTTTCACTCTGGATTGTTCTGTGTCGTGTAAGAGCAAATCCATGCATTATTGGTATAAATATTGTCAATGTGAACTTTTTACGCTTAAGCACAGGAACTTTTAAGACCCTATCCTGAGTGCCCATGGTCTGTGATCAAGGCTTCTCTGGACCCAAACCCACCCTATCTGTACCACAGCCTCTGGAAGAGGTCAATTTTTCATGCATTTCATAAAACTGAAAGCCTCAGGGTCCTTACTAACCTAGGCCCTTTTTATTTTTATTTATTTATTTTTTCAATATATGAAATTTATTGTCAAATTGGTTTCCATACAACACCCAGTGCTCATCCCAAAAGGTGCCCTCCTCAATACCCATCACCCACCCTCCCCTCCCTCCCACCCCCCTAGGCCCTTTTTAAATAAGTAGTCGTTTTGAGGGTGCCTCGGTGGCTCAGTCAGTTAAGCATCTGATTCTTGCTGTTGGCTCAGGTCATGACCTTGTGGTCATGAGATTGAGCCCCACGTTGGGTTCTGTGCTGACAGAGTGAAGCCTGCTGAGATTCTCTCTCTCCCTCTCTCTCTGCCCCTCCCCTGCTTGCTCTCTCTCTCTCCAAAAAATAAATGTAAAACAAAAAGTAGTTATTTTTTGTGCCTAATACTACATTTTACATTTTGTACTTTCATCTTAAAGAGGAGCCTAAAAAGAATAAGCCCGATAAAGCTGCATCTGCCCTTAACAACTGCTCACGCTGGTGTCACAGCCCGATACAGGGGCAGGCACATTTCCCACTCAAGCCTTTTGTAGGCCTTCCTACAGGCTGAGCAGCGACAAGCAAGGTCAGAAAAGAGGAACTAAGAACCAATCCCCCCAAAACAAAGAACTACCAATGGGCAGACATAACCCCAGTGAAACCCCAGAAGTCATTTTTCACAGTGTGCTGAGAAACTCGGGCAATTTTACAGGAAACACCATTAGCCTGGAGATCAGAACAGCCACGATGTAAGTGAAATAGTGAGAAAGTCAAGACAGCCTGTGAAACAAGTCTCATAACGAAAGAAAATGATTCTTTAGAGCAGAGAAGCTTTCAGCCACAGAAACCCAGAACAACAGGGAGCCAGAAGAGAAACAGGTCTGTCTGAGGAATGGGTTTTAATTCTCCAGTCCCGATGGCAAGTGCCTCTCACAACACATCGGGGGAAGAAATGCATGGAAACCTAATGTCACTAAGCATTCAAATCTGCTAACCTGCTCCCTGGCTCTGATCCCACAGTCACCAGGCAACCGTTGGATTAAGATCAACCGTTTGCCAGGTAGATTTCTCCGCACAGAATAGGGTAAGCCGAGGACTCAGCCCTCTAGACCCTTCGACAGATGGAGTTCTCATTGTAAAATAACAAGCTGACATCCAGCATAGACATCAGTGCCATGAGCGTGGTTAATGTGAGTCTACCCCAGAGAGAGGGATTTGCGATTTGTTGTCTGAGCCTGCACAGCTAGCCCAGCCCCTGGACTGTGAGAATTTGCCCACTGCCCATGTGCAAACTGCTATGTGACCTTTCACACAGCTGTCATCTAAACTGACTCTGTCCAAGCCCAGTTGTACGCTCAGTGACAAGCCGTAGCTGGGTGGTTCTGCTGGGTCCACATCTGTGGGATTATCCACAGTTGACCGGCCATCGTACAAGCCAGCTGGCAAGTCTGCGACTTAGTGCCACAAGACAGCCCAGATCTGAGGTCAAAGCCAATTGTTAGCTGGTGCGTGGGTACCTAGGCCAGGGTCCACGTCTGATGGAGACCCACAGATGGCGATCTCCTTTCCTTCCCTGTCCCATCCCTGCTGGAAACTGTCACAGGAAAGGTACCAGGCAGCCCCTTACAGGTGTCATGAGTTTCTCGTAATTCCAACAAAAGGAAGCCCGAATACTAGGCAGGAAATGACGTCACTGGAGCAGGGCTATCTTCAGAGAGTGTCTCCCTCTTCCATCAGTGGATCTGTGATCAGTAGGAGAAGAAGAGCAGGGCAGGCTCTGGGTTCTGGAGAGAGTGGCTGCCTTCTGGGCTGTGCCGGGAAAAGAGAATAGAAGCAACTAGAGAATAACCCAAGAGGATGAGCTTAGAGCCGGCGCCTGAGAAGAATGTTCCCGGGACAGTGTCAGTGACAGCTCATGGTCCTGGTGAACAAACCACAGCAGACCACTTGCTGGACAGCAACGAGATGCCATTCATTGGTACACCAAGAAATGAGCCGCACTTCCTGAAACTTGTTTTTTTTTCTGTTCCCATAAACGGGCATTTTTTCCTCTCATTCAAAAGAGACACAATACAGAAAAATCAGAGAACAGATGCAGAGGCCATAAAACACCAAGACGAGGATTTGCATCTGCTCAAGGTGAAACATTGGCAGGCCAGGCCCTGGCAGACGGGGAGACCTGGGGGGTACGCTTCTCTGGAACAGGATACTGGGGCTTTCTGGCTGCGACATCTGTCACCCCATTGATCTCCAGAGTTGATCTGGCTGATCCGGCTGGCTAGGCGGGTGTCCCCCTCCGCCCATGTGTGTCCCTCCAGAAGCTACGTGCTCGGTGGAAGAGGATGATCGTCCCCGGCACAGGAGGACCATTCTTGGGGCAAGGGTATATGAGTGGCTGTGCTCCCCTCCTACCAATGGACCTCCCAGCAAGCTCTCAAGGACCACTGGGAGGAGAACGTAGGGTAGACAAGCTTCCAAGACCCCAGACACGTCCGAATGAGGCGCTGCGGGTGGGAATCTGCCTTTCTTAAAACAAAACAACACACTGCCTACACTCATGTATCTTCTACTTCAACTGTCTTGCTCAAAAGGCATAGACAGTGTTCACCACCCTGCTCATAACAGAGATGATTTGGAAGCAGCCTAGGTGAGCCTCGAAGGGGAGATCCCTCCCCACCCCAAAAAAACAAAAAAACAAAAAAAACACATGTTGTGTTTCCATACGATGAAATGATAGGCAGCTGTATAAATGGACTCTGCAGGAACCCTGCTCATCCTTCAAGATCCTGCTACAGTCCCCAGACCACGGCCCTGACACTGGGACTGGTCCCAGCCCCCAAACGCCCAGCTGTGTCCATAGCACTTGAAGCCTGTAGCCCAGTCCGCTCTGCGTTGGGCTCTCTGCCCTGACCTCTGAAGGGCAGGGACCGCGGCTCACTCGTACCTCATCACCCACCCTCCACCTCCGTGGGACCCTCAGCACACAGCGGGCACTCCCCGAGTGCTCGTCGTATTAAAATGACTTCGAGGCTTGCTGCAGATTCTGCTTCCCTTTGACGCTCTAAGCTCCACGTGGCACTTTTTTCAACCACCTTCAGTTCCTGGAAAGCCCTGAACTTTCAACCGTGTGGTGTGCATAGATTCTGTCCTTCTAAATACATGCAATGGTCTCCCCGTCTTGCGCAGTCACCCAAGGCACAAAATAAAGTCGGCTTTGGAAACCAGAACCCAGAAGGAGAAGACCCCTTGGTGAAATCTCCCAAAAGGGGCCTTGCTTACATTCTACGGCCATAAATTGTAGGCAAGCCACCTGAACCATTGTGCTGTATACTTCCCAACAGACAACCTGTCACCATGGCAACACTCACATCTGTCATTACCTCAGAGAGAGAACGCCTCTTAAAAGAAATCTACTTAGCAACATGTCATGTCAACTTCAGTGCTTCTTACGGATTCTCTCAGGAATCTAGGCCTGAGTGCCCTGGGATAAACCGTGCCTCTGTGAACCATCTAGAAGGCACTGCCGCAGCCCAAAGTGGCCTCTTCCTCCACCTGCCCCCACCTGTCCTTGGATGATTCAGGTACCGGGGCCTCCCTGAAGCCACGGCTGATTGCCATGCACGCAGGGCAGTTACACAAGCCAGTTGTTATGAAAATAATAGCTGTCACCCTGGCATCGTGCGTGCATAGCCTCTTAATCCTTGGGCCAGCCCATGCAGCAGGCATTACCCCCACTTAGCGATGAGGAGCCCGGCTCCAGCCCTCCCCACTGCAGTGACATCATAAGCCACACCTGGCTGCCAACACACCGTCCACCCCGTGTGGATCTGTGAACTTCCCCCACAACTCAGAAAGGAGGATCTTTTTTCTCATGCCCATTTTACAGAAGGGAAAACTGTCTTGGAGAAGTGAAGCATCTTGCCCAAACTCCCTCCAGAGGACAGCTCAGGTGCAGAGACACGGCATCTCCCCCACTGGGGGAGCCTCGGTCTGCATCCGTCGGAGCCCGAGAAGAGGACGCTTTATTTTGCTTGGTTTCAGAATAAAGTTCCACCTCTTGCACTTGCTGAGAATCTTCTCGAGGAAGCGAGTCCATTGGCTAGACCTTCACTTCTTCCAGATCTTAAAGGGAACTTTGTGTCTTTGAGGGAAAGGAGGACTAGGAAAGCACATGTGAGGCTTTCGTGCACAAGAATCTCCTGAAGATCTTGTCAAAACGCAGGTGCTCCCTGGATAGGCTGCTGTGAGTGTACCTGCGGTCTGCACTTCGAACCAGCTGCCAGGTGAGGTGCTGACCCTCCATCCCTCCTTTCGGGAAAGAGGGCAAGGTCCCTCTGTTTAGAAGAAAAGACACATTATAAAAAAGACACGGTGCTGCCCCCCAGGACCACCCAGGACTATTGCAGGCTGCGTGTTAAGACCTCATGTTGTTGAGGAAGCCCTGGAGAAAGGGAAAGGAACTTGATTTCCAAGGCCGACCTCAAACCTTCAGGAAACTAACTCTACACCAGGAGCCCCTCTCAGGCTCTAAGCCACTATTGATAATAGGATGTCTTCATTCCTGACCCTCCGCCGCTACCTCCCAGGACCTGGCCTAGTACCTGGAATATGCTAGATGCCCAATAAATATGGAAGGAAGGAAGGAAGGAAGGAAGGAAGGAAGGAAGGAAGGAAGGAAGGAAGGAAGGAAGAAGTGAGAAGGGAGGGGGAGGGGAGGAAAGGAGGGGAAGAGGATGGAAGGGTGGGTTTGGCAAAAAAATTGAGTTGCAATAAGGAAGACTCTGACATATGTTATTAACCATGTAATGCGTGCACTTGTCCAAGATGGGCACAAAATGGCTATCCCATGCCTACCAATTAATTGGTAGAAAGAACTCAGGCTTTCTATCTATTGATCATTTTTAAGCATTCCTGTCACCCCATGGGATCTAGAACCTACCTTGCATATACTAACTATATCGGCCTTCTAGAACCAAAGGAACTTCTGGCTATTTGAAAGATGTCATTTTAGGTGCTGTGATAGTTATTTGTTTTCCAGTTTGGCTGGGCCCAGATATGTGGTCACACATTAATCTGGAAGTTCCTATGGGGATGTTTTCAGATGAGATTAACATTTAAATTGGTGAATTTTGAGCGGCGCCTGGGTGGCTCGGTCGGTTGAGTGTCCGGCTTTGGCTCAGGTCATGATCTCACAGTTTGTGGGTTCGAGCCCCGCATCAGGCTGTGCTGACAGCTTAGAGCCTGGAGACTGCTTCGGATTCTGTGTCTCCCTCTCTCTCTGTTCCTCCCCTGCTCATGCACTGTCTCTCTCTCTCCTTCAAAACTAAATAAAAACATTTTAAAAAAATTTAAATTGGTGAATTTTGAGTAAGCAGATTGCCCTCCATAATGTAGGTGGGCCTCATCCAATCAAACGAAGGGCTGAATAGAACAAAGACTGATGTTCCCCAAACAAGAGGGAAATCTGCCAGCAGAGGAACTTTGGCCTTGAAATACAACGTCAGCTCTTCCCTGGGTCTCCAGTCTGATGGCCCACCTTGCAGATTTCAGACTTGCCAGTCTTAATCATGTGAGCCAATTCCTTAAAATTTCTTGCTTGCTTGCTCACTCTTTCAGATAGATAGATAGATACAGAGGTAGAGATAGACACAGACATAGACACAGACAGATAAATATACACACGCATTAACTGATTCTGCTTCTCTGGAAAACCCTAATATAGAGGCAAAGAAGGAACAACATGTCACAGCAGACGGTAAACACTGCTTACCCCAAAAGATACTAAAGTATATCACACAGACTGGAACAGAGGCTGAATATACTCGTGGCTAATGAACTAACAAGTCACAGGACATCTCTAACCCCAGGAGAATATGGGGCTATGCCTTCAAACATTGACTGTCGAAGCCCGACCCCCCAACTCCAACCCCAAACAGATCCTCAGGTTACTCTTCGAGGAATACTGTCGAACGGGTACCCTTGGAGGCACTGCCTCGGTCAGAATGAGGCAACTAATATATTCTAAAATACAATATGAGTTCTCTTTACATTCCCTGCAACCATTAGCCAGACCCTATGAAACCGTATTTGACCATCTTTGCCCTGTAAAAACAGTAATTCTATACAGTTAACCTAATACATCTAATTATGCCTCATAATTTAGATCACATTGAAGAAAGCCCCATTAACACCCAGAGTCCTCTCTTACAGATCCTCTAGAATGTTCTCCGTGTCAGCATCCCGTCTACATGGGCAGCAGGTTGGCTCTGTGAAAGACTGGGGCACGCTGCCTGGTCCGGGGGCAGGTCACTTCCTCTCCCGAGCCGGGGTCCTGACGCAGCAAGGGCTGAGGCGGGACCCAGATGAGGGGGTGTCACTCTTTGCTGGAAGGTACTACAGAAACACCCCTAATCCTTGTTTCCTGAGGCACACAGACTGCTGGAAATTCTGGGGCCTGGCCCTCTGGTGTTTACGGACCCTCCTACCCCAGGAAGTCGGGGGCTAGAAACCTCCTGAGCGTGGGCCGTGCCACATTCTCCATCTCCCCGGTGCCTAACGTGAGGCCATGACATACAGAGTGGGCGATGAGTAAGTGAGGGAAGGAGGGACAGGAGAGAAGGAGGGAGGGAGGGTTACGTCCCAGCCCTGTGCCCCGCTAACCGCTCCCTCCAGGTCACCCACCAGCCTGGTCTGGGCCTCTGCCAACCACCTGCCATCTGAGGCTGTAAGGCCGGCTCCTACCCCACGGAGGACTGAGCTCCCATCACGCTTCCCTGGTGACCCATCTGGGACCCACGGTGACTGCCACCCAGGTGAGCCCAACCCCGCCCCCACCTCTCCCGGCCCCCCACTTCTCCTGCCCCCCACCCCGCCTCTACCAGCCCCTTGCTTTTCCCGGCCCCTGCTTCTCCCCGCCCACACAACCCATAGACCCCCAGCCTGGAAAACAGCTCCAGTGTTCACCCCCCAAGCACCCTTCTTCTTCCACTGCTTCACCTGCCCCTGTTCATCCAAAGCCCTGGGCTGCACAGAGGGGACACTTCCTGAGGCCACACGCCTGGGGCTCCCCTGTGGGCACTGCACCGGCAGCCCAACCTAAGCCCCGCCTCCTCCTCCCCACTGGTGGCCAGGAGCCTCGCGGGCCAGGATGACGAGCCCTGGGCTGGACACCCGCACGCACCCTCCTCCCTACAGCCAAAGGCTCTCGCCAGCCAAGATGAGCCAAAGCACCAGGGCCTCAGGACGCTGCAGCAGGAACCCGCATGAAAAGCCCCGGAAAAGCCACACTAGGAGGGAGGGTAGAGGGAAGGGGTGAAGACTGTGTCCCAGGAGAGAAGCCACCCCTGTGGACAAGGTGGTGTCAACCAGGGGACCAGGCCCAGCTCCCGAGCCGGTGGCGGGAGGGGTGAGTTAAGGACCTGGGGATACAACACTTTGCAACCTCATTTCACGGTTATGTAACCGAAATATTTGTCAACAGCACCCTTACAGAAGACTGCCCTTTGGTTTTGCTTAATCATTACTCTGCAGAGAAAGTCCGCAGAGAAAGTCGCGCCCCCCCCCCCCCCCCCACACACACACACACGGTGCAGATGCTGCACTGGCATAGCGCTCCTGAGGAAATTCAAGAAGGGGAGACAAGAAAGATCACTGGATTAAAGAATCAACTTCTCTATTCCAAGAACATTGACTGAAATTACCACGGATCTCAGAAATCCTATGTTTCAGGGCGCCGAGTCGGTTGAGGGCCCATCGCCGGTTTCGGCTCAGGTCGTGATCTCACAGTCGGTAAGTTCGAGCCCTGAGTCGGGCTCTGCGCTGACAGCAAGGGGCCTGCTTGGGATCCTCTCTCTCTCCCTCTCTCTCTCTGCCCCTCCCCTGGTCCCTCACTCACTTTCTCAAAATAAATAAACAAACCTAAAAAAAAAAGAAAAAGAAAAGAAAAAAAATCCTATGTTTGGGCAGGTAACCACACATGGCCCCGCCCTCCTTGGAGACAACACGACATGGCCCCGCCCTCCTTGGAGACAACACGACATGGCCCCGCCCTCCTTGGAGACAGCACGACATGGCCCCGCCCTCCTTGGAGAGGCTGGGACAGGGAGGTTGCTGTTGCTCTGGCGGATCCAGCTTAGCTTGCTTGACCTTCTCAGCCGGGAGGTTCATTCACTCACAAGTGTATTCTTACCACCAGGAACACAAAAGCAAATTGGGGGGGGGGGCGGGGCCGGGGGGAGGGCAGGTCTGCAGTACGGAGATCACAGAAGAGTGGAGGCTTTTAACGCTACTGGACCAGGGGTTTCTCTCTCCATGAAGCAAATGTTACCACGGATGCTTCCCCTAGAACCCAACACCCTAAAGATGGGGGCCCACTGTCCCGCTGGCTCCCGGAAGGCCCCGGAGTGTGGGGTGGCCGCCTACAGCTGACCCGAGGCCTGAGTCTCCGGGACCTGGGAACCCCCTGGGTCAGGGACAGAGCCCAGCGGCCCTGCAGCCAGCCGCCGTGCATTCAGGGCCGGCTTAGCGAGCAGCCGCGGGACCCCGCATTCACGGGCACAAAAAAGTCACTGGCAGCGCTCGGCACCGCGGGCCAGGCATCCAGACTTTCTCACCGCCAGACAATACTCGCTCGACATCGCGCGCCTGCTAAGAAGCACATTTCATTAAACAAATCAAGCACGGATTTGGTGGCTTTAGCTTCTACAGAGACGCGAGGCTTTTTGCAGCGGAAGGAGCACTGGCAGCTTAAACCCTAATCCTCCACACGGCCCGCAAAGTAGCCATAAACCCTGCAAGAAATTAGAACAGGTTTCAGGGAAGTGACGCCCGATAACTGAGCGTCATTATTCTTCACTCTGTTTCGTCCCCTCTGTTTTTCTGTCTTTCTCCCACTTTTAATTTATGCCATATTCATGTATTCTATGCCTTATGAGCCACCTGAAATTGCTTCTTGAACAGGCAACATGTGAAATGAGGTGAAATCAAGATGAGCTGTCGGATTGTCACCTGACCAAGGAGGGAAATCAGGCCCCGATATGATGTCCCTGCACGTGGCCTCCGGGACCATGTGTCCCCAGGGGCCGGCTGACAGCAGAACAGGCAGTCCAGACACAAGCCTCAGGCCCCCGCAGAAGCAGCAAGGTTAGGCACCTTAATGGGTTTCGCTTCAGGGGTTCCCGAGGCCCTGAGAGAGGCATTTCTGCTCTGTCGAAGGGTCAGCAGAATCGGAATTTCCTGGGGTGCCAAAAACACGCCCACAAAATGAAAATGCACATGCCTGGGCCCATGGGGTCAAAATCTCCGCATTCTGCACCAAGGTCGAAACCAAGGATCTGCACTTTTACCAAGCAGTTCCTAGCTCAGTGAGACATGAGCACACTGCCCTGAAAACGTCGCACGCCTGCCAACCTCCACGTGGCAGGTCCAGGGCCCTCCCAAGGGCACCCACACTGAGGCTCCTGCGTCCCCAGCTTCCTTGCTGCGCCCGTCCCTCCCTCTCTGACACCCGCTCCCACAGGGCGCCCTCCTTTCTGACCCTGGCCCGACGCCCTCCTCCTACGCCCTCTCCCTGCATGACTCCCACCCAGCGCCCAGGACACCATGGGAGCCCCACTGGCTCCCCCACTCGCCCGCCAGCGCTGCCCACAGCTTCGTGCCAGCCTTCCGCAAGCCTCAGACAGGGTATATGGCAAGTAAATGTTTATTGAACAAACAGATGGATCTTTATTACTTTCTTCCAGGAACTCGCTTGCCCCAAACACATAGCTTGTGACAAAACAAAGCCCAACCAGACCTCTTGCTTGATTACGGTCTGCAAGCTGTGTGCACCTTCCACGTCTCTGAGCCTGGCGCCTGCCATCTCCCCTCTGCTCTCCCTCATGAAACAGGAATTCCATTTCAGCCTCAGCTTAAGGGCCACCTCCTCCAGGAAGCCTTCTTTGATTTCCTCTTCTTCATTCAACAAACATTTCCTGAGTGTCCCCCCCGGGCTCAGGCACTTTGCAGGGCTGACAACAATCAGAGAACAGGCAGGAGGGGTCCCTGCCTGGACTCTCAAGGAGCAGGTAAATGCTGCAGTGATTCATGCCCCCCAACCTCCCCCAGTACCTCTGCCAGAACCCTGTTTGCAGAGCCCTTTCACCGATACATCCTTATAATTAGGTATCACCCATGCAACACGCACCCACACAAGGCACAATGCGGATTCTAACAGGCAATGAGAAAGGACTGAGTCGTGCCCATTAACCCACCCACTTCAAAGGAAAAGTTCCTCCGGAAAGGTTTGTTGAATAAGCAAAGCATAGAAAGAAACATCAGGGGAACCTAGGTAAGGTTAGAAATGAAAGCTAACATCCACTGGAACTGAAAGGAGACGCCACTGCATGCTGACTAGAAGGACCAAACCCAGAGCCCGCTGGGCCAGGGCGAGGAGAAGCAGGAACGCTCACTGGTGGGAGTGCAGAGGGGAGCGGCCACTCTGGGAGACAGCCGGGTGGCCCCTTACAAAACCAGACCGTTACCCTGTGACCCAGCGGTCGTGCTTCTCGGTATTTGCCCCCCACGAGCTGGAAGCATGTCCACATGAGAACCTGCACATGACGTGCATAGCAGCTTTATTCCTAATAGCCAAAGCTTGGGAGCAAGCAAGATGTCCTTCAGTAGCTGAGCTTATGGATAAATACGCTCCAGACACTGGAATATTATTCAGCACCGAAAAGAAATGAGCTGCGAGCCATGAAAAGACGTGGAGGAAACGTAAATGCATGTTTCTGGGTGAAATAATCCACTCTGCAAAGACCATGTGCTGCAGAACTCCAACTATACGATGTTCTGGAAAAGGTGAAATGATACAGTGAGAAGATCACTCAATCACTTATGGGATCAAGCTCCATGTCAGGCTCCCTCGGCCCCCTCTCCTCCGCTCTCTCTCTCTAGAAAAAAAAATAAATGTAAAAAAATGTTGAAAACAATTTTTTTAAGTTTGCTTTAATGTTTATTTATTTCTTTTGAGAGAGAGCACAAGTGTACGAGTGGGGAGGGGCAGAGAGAGAGAGAATCTCAAACAGGCTCAAACTGGCCAGCAGCCTCCAAGCGTGGTGACATCTTGCATAGACGGAGGAATGGGGACCCCATGGGCCCTGGAGCCCAACTCCCTGGGTGCAGATGCGGGCTTCTGCCTATTACCAGCTCTGTGAACGTGGGCACGTTACTTCACTTCTCCGTGCCTCAGTTTCCCCATCAGTAAAATGGGGGCAATCATGCTTTCTAAGACCGCTGCGCCCTCTGAAGGAGGGATGCTCTCAGGCACTCCGCAGAGCTGATGTTTGGGAAGCCTGGCATGGGTGGCTGCTGTTAATATACTGTCAGCTGCCACTTATCAAGCCCTGTGCCAAAACGTCTCTGTTCCTTAGCTTACCTCAGCCTCACCCGGCCCCCAAGGAAGCATTACAGTCTCCACGCTCAGATGGCTGTCCCAAGCCCACCCCGGTAATGAGAGGGATCTGGACCAAGGATCCCTGCCTCCAAAGCCGTTGTGCCGCCCTGCCTCTTGGGGTCAAAAGTCCCTGTGGAAGGTACCTCGCCCGCTGGAAGCAGCCCAGCTGACTGGCACATTCCTCAGGTGGCTTTGGCCTGGGAACGGCGAAGTCCTAGCTGCAGGAGGGGGGTGGGGGAAGCTGAGCAGAAAAGCCCCAGGTAATGTAAATGGAAACTCTAACCGACAGTCCTGCACCTGGTGTTTTGCATTTCCCAAGACAGCTGAAGGGATTGTGTAGGAAGCTTCACGCCTTGGAGGAAACCCGTCTGTGGCCATCGGGACAGCTGGACTGGGCCCCCGAGCCGCTTCACATCCCCGCCTGGAAATACGGTGCGGTGCGGGGGGGGGCTTATTTAAACGTCACCCCTCGGGTGACCTGGAACCCACCTGGGAGTCGCCCTACCCTCGGCTATAAGCGGACCCATTCCCACAGGGCGCTCCAACTCCCGGCCCGGGCCTCAGGGAGGATGGGGCCATGGCCTGTTCCCCACAGCCTCCTGGGGAATTAAAGGGAGCCCGCAGGGCCACCCGTCCAGGCTGCTCACTGGGAACCCTGGGCATCCGGCTCCTGCCGATGCCAACTATGCGGGTGGCACACAACCACAGACACAGGCATCACAAGGGAGGCGGTGCTCAAACAGCTTACGTAAGCTGCCCCAGGTCGCACCTAACTGGAAGAAGCGGGACACAGAGCCAAGCCTGACTCCCAGGCCCTGGCACTTTCCCCGAGCAGGAACTGGAGCCACCACAGTTTCGGGAAACCAGCCCCCTCTGCCACAGAGCACAAGCCTTGGCACTCCGGGGAAACCCCACACACCAGAAGACAAAGCCCGCGGCCTTGAACTACAGAAAGCTGTAAGGCGGCCGTGCAACTGTGCAAATGACCAGAGCCAAATTCCTGCATCAGCAGAGCCGGCCCAGCTGTGTCAGACACACAGACAAGCACGTGCGGAGCGGTCAGGGGCACGGTGGGGCTGGAGGAGGCCTCTGCAGCTGTGCGGGGGCGGGGCCGGTGCAGCCAGCCGGCGTCGGGCCGTGAGTGCTGATGCCCGCCCTAGGTGGCCGCGGAGAACGAGGAAGTAGGGTGGCAGGCCCGGCCAAGACCAGGCCCCACGACACGGCTGCAGGAAGAAGGTGGCGGGAGGCCTTCCGATCCCGGTCAGAAATTTTCATTTGAAATGAGAGGCGGGTAGAGAGTGCCCTTCAGGGACACAAACCACAACCGTGCTGGATGGACAGCCAGGACCTCGTTGGATCCATGCGTGTCCCTGCAGGCAGCGAGCACATGAGGGGCTCAGAGGAAGCCCCCCACGTCCCCATTCTGGTGAGCTGGGCTGCAGTGCCCAGATCTGTGTCCTGCCCCCCTCCCCCTGCACAGTCTGGGTGCCACGGTTCCCCAGTCCCCAGAAAAGGTATAGCAATATTTGTTTGACTTACCTGCTTACCACCTCCCCAAACTAGACTCATGCCCATCACGTGCTCCATTTCAGGAGGCTGCTCTGACTTGACTTACAAACCCTCCTGCCTACTGGAACTCTTTCTGAGAGGTGCCTCGAAGAACAAGAGAGGGCCTGGGGCGCCTGGGTGGCTCAGTCAGTTAAGCATCTGACTCTTGATTTCCTGCCCAGGTCATGATCTCACGGTTCGTGAGTTTGAGCCCCGTGTCAGGCTCTGCGCTGGCAGCTCGGAGCCTGGAGCCTGCTTCGGATTCTGTGTCTCCCTCTCTCTCTCTCTCTCTCTGCCCCTCCCCAGTTTGCATGCATGCTCTCTCTCTCTCTCTCTCTCTCTCTCTCAAAATAAGTAAATAAACTTTAAACACACACACACACACACACACACACACACACACACACACACACACACACACACAAGCAATACAAGCCCTGATGACTATTCCCCAGGAACAAAAAGTTCAAGAACTAAAAAGGCGAAATGAATCAAGGCCAGATGTTGACTACAGGCAACCTCCAAGTCAACTCATAGCTAAACTCAGGCAGACAGGACACGTGGCTATCTTTCCCAACCTGTCACCCCGAAAGGTGCACCTCTTGGCCTCCCAGCCTCCACAACTGTGCCCCTCCTCTCGCCAGGCATGCCGTCCCTGCACGCAGGGTCCCTGGTCACCTGGTGGATTCAGGGGGCACAACTCCCAAAGGGGGTGACGCCGGCTTAGCAAGCAGCCTCGAACTCTTGCTCTGACACCACGGATACATCACCAGGCAAACTGCCAGGAGCGGCACCCGCAGGGGAAATGGGCCAGGCAACATGAAAGCAAGAACAAAACCAAAACTGGGTGGGTTATTTTTATCACACTGTAGACTTGCAGCAAAGACCCAACAGCCAAAGGGGCATCCCAGGCGCCGGGCAGGTTTCTCTCAGCCTCTATCCCTTCCCTCCTTCCGTCCCTCCAGCCCCCTCCTCAGGAAACCGAGAAAGTGGATCGGGTCAGAGCAAACCGTCCCTCATTCTGCCTTCTCCACAGGAAAAACTAATTAGTCGCCAAATATTCGGAATGGGTAATTGCTACCTGAATTAATAAGGGCAAACAGCCGGCAAGAAAACAGTGGTTTACTATTTCTGAGCGTGCGCCTCTCTTCACCCGGAGCCCCAGGCTCTGCCGGGAGGGACGGGCTCTGGAGACACGACTCCCCTGGAAGCCTGCAGGAAGGGTGACGCGGCGGCCCGGGGCTGCCCCTGCTCCTGGGTCCCTTCCAACACTGCTGTGGCCGGGAGTCACCCTGTCTCCTCTAACACGCAGCATGCATGTGTGCACATACTCATGCACGTTCACATTTACGCAAATGCACACAGCACACACCATACATGCACACATATATGGGCACTCACACCCGTGCACACAGCACACATGTAAAAGCATTATACACACGCACACACATACGGACAAACGCGCACACACACCCATACGCACACACACAGGCACAAAGCACACACCAGGAACATCCAAGGGGCATGAAACCAGATTCTCACCCAGGATCTGCTTGCCCCGATTTCCCCAACAAGTTGCCCCAGTTTCCTCAGCTCTGACAAGGGGGTATGTAGACCACATTGAGGGGGGTGCAGACAGGAGGGAGAAGGGAGAGGAAGAGGAAAGTTGAGGAGACGCCACGGAAGGCTAGAAGAGACCTGCTGCAGCCCCCTCCACCCCACCCCAGCACAGACGCCAGAGTCACACCCAGAGTACCTCAGGGGAGCCTGCTGAGCCCCAGACACACCACTTTCCCCCTCCGGGCCTGGGTTTCTGCCTGCGTGCGAATGAGGTGACTCGGTGTGACCGCTGGAACAGCTCTGAGGCACTGCCCTCCAGGGAGGATTCAGTTCAAGCTGGGGATCACCACGGTCTCCCCTGCCCGAGCACTTTCCACAGGACTTCGCTGGCACACGGCAGCGAGTAACTTCCGGGGGAAGGGGAGCCCAGGGCTCTCTGGAGGCGCCCCGGTGTCACAGGCAGCTTGGGCCACAGACATCCAGCCACCGACCGTGCTATCAAGTCGGCCCAGGGGATTCTGGGCTGTGTCTGCCACGGCTGCCCAAGCCGGATACGCTTCCATATGAAGCTGCCCAGGACGCCGTGTCCGCACGACGCCGACAATCTGTCCTTCGGTTTTTACGTTTAATGACATGTTGTAAACAGCTCTCACGGCTGTGCGTGCAGAGCCCTTTTTCTACCAGACAAACAGTAATTCTCTGGAAGGCTCTATCACAGATCGAACCGAACCCCTATTAAGGCTACTGGCAATCTTTGACTTTCACAAGCATCGCTATAATCATCTGCTTATAGGTACTCGTTCTGGATAAATAAAAAGTTCTCTGCGTGCAAAAAAACTACATATATCTTTAAAGGTTCATATCTGCCTGGAAACAGAAGTCCGGCACGTCACACACCAGGCCATCAGCTGCGGCTCCTTCTGGGGCAGGGGATTAGGAAAGAAAACTCAGGCTCTCGGTAAGCAATACTTTGTGTTTGCGAAACGGAATGAGTACGGGGGGGAAATAAACAAAATGCAGTCACTGTCTAAACCTCTTCAGAAGTGGTTTTACCAGAGGGTCTGGATCTGGCAGGAGCCACATAATCACGGAGAGAAGGGAGGAAGAGGGGAAACGTCCGGCAGAGGGAGAGGCCAGGAGCCACCGCTTTGCGGGGTCAGCTCTCCCCTGGGCTGGCGGGGACAGGACCTGGCTTCGAACCCTGCTCTGTGCACTCACCTGGCGCCTGGGTGTTGTTTCGCCTCGGAGGACTTCCATTTCCTCGTGTGTAACACGAGGTCAGCAGGTCAAACGGGCTCAACAGCGAGCACCTGGAACAGGGGGGCCGCCACCCGTGTCTGTCCTGACACCTTCTGCCCTGTTCCGGGTACAGAGGAAAAGAAAAACTAATCTCACGGCTGCTCCTCAAGTCCTCACTCCTCTCCAGCCTCCCCCAGGGCCCCCAACCCGGTCTCAGGGTTTATGGACCCCGTGGCCTTTCTCCTGAAGAGAGAGCCCTGACAACACCACGTCTTGGGGCCCAAACGTGAGCACATCTAGAAACCCCAAGATGATTGGGGCACCTGGGGGGCTCCGTCGCTTAAGCGTCCGACTTCGGCTCAGGTCACGATCTCACAGTTTGTGGGTTCGAGCCCCGCGTCAGGCTCTGTGCTGACAGCTCGGAGCCTGGAGCCTGTTTCAGATTCCGTGTCTCCCTCTCTCTCTGCCCCTCCCCCACTCATGCTCTATCTCTCTCTCAAAAATAAATAAACATTAGAAATCCCAAGGTGATTAGTAACTAAGAAAGATAACCATCTTTGTCACGAATGATATATGGCAATAAACCTATTGGCCAGTGTTTTTTATTTATTTATTTTTCCAGGAAAACACAGTGAGCCAAGAACACAGAAACATAGCAACCCCAGGCCTGAGCAAGGATGTTCTTAAAAATCCCCATGATGTTTACAGAGTTTAGTGATCCTCCCCCCTCACGTGGACACGCCCGGAGTTAGGAGTCAGGACCCCTGCAAACCCAAACGTGGAGGGAGGCCCGACGGGCAAGAACCCACAGTGCCCTGGCCTTGCACATCGGTCCCGCTGTGGTCACCCAGCGCTGAGCAGCCCACACCCCAGCCAAGATCCACAGGTGTCCACACCCGGCCAGGCCACTGAGTAATCCCAGCTCACCTACAGCCGTGTGACCTCGGGAATCAATGACTTCAGCCAAAAGGCCCAGCTTCCCCATCTGTAAGGGAGCGTCTCCTTCCAGGGAGGTCGTCAGAGGATGCCATGAGCTAAAGTGGACCAGCGAGGGGGACAAGGACTGATGTCATCACATTCCTGCAGGTCTCAGGGGGCTGTTCACATCGTCAGATGAGCTCGGGTCTGTGAAATAGTGTGAGGACATGAAAAGCGGGGACTTCAGTCACCCAGGAGCCACCACTGGGTCCCCAACCAGCTGGACTCCCCAGGACTGGGAAGGAAGCTGAAGGAAGCTGCCCAGAACGGCCAGCAATCACCGAGGCTCCGAAACACTCCCTCCACCTGCTCAGCTCCTGCCCTCCCCACTGGCCTGCCTCCTCTCTGCCCCAAGAGCAGAGTCTCCCCAGTTCCCAACCTGAGAATCAGCTTTTGGCTCTCTCCAGGGAGACACTTTGAAGGCTTCAAGTGCCTCTCTCCAGGGAACATCAAAGACCATGGCACTTCCCACGGCATCCTCAAACCCAGTGACCTGCGAATGTCCGGCCTCACGGCACCTATAGGACATGACCTGGCGGCCTCGCTTCGATCAGTGAGTCACTGGCTCCCACACCCCCTGCCCCAAATCCACTGCGAGGGCAGTGAGATGACTCCCAAATGGAGGGGCTGAGATGCGTTATGCCTGGGATTTGCACCTTTACCCCAATCAGTAAAAAGCTGTGTCTCTGTAAGTCTCTCGTCTGCTTTTTTATGGGTTAATGGGTTAAACGTTTTTAATTTTAGAAATAATTGCAAACAACTGAAGAGCCACTGGCTCCCAGCTCCTGATCTCGCCATGCAAAGGGGACAATATTTTTAGGCCTATTCAAGTTACCCACCCTGGCCGCGAATGAAATATTAATGAAAGGTTATGCTTGCAGCCTTCAGAAAATGATTACTCGAGACAGCAATTATATTTTCCCCCTTTCTGTGTAATAAAACTGCACCTCACTGCGCAGTAGGAATTAATAATTCCGAGCCCTGTTGTTACAGAGGCGGGCATCAAAGCGGAAGAGAAGGCATGCCCGAGAGGGAAAACACAAACACGTTTAGACCCACAAAGGAAGTGGGTGACTTCAAAAGAGCAGGATTCTATATTCAGGGCTGGGATCATTTCTCAAGGTCATTAACTGCTCTAGCCGACTGAAAGAGTGGCCCAATTACAAAGCACACAGAGAAACAGAAATTAGAACAGGACATAGCGACAGCCCCAACTCCGGGTCACTCGGCACGGCCCGCAGCCTGGCAGGTACCTGCAGCCAATCGGCCAACTCCCCAGAATCCTTCCAAGGGACTCGAAAACTCAGGACAGCCAACTGCCTTCAGAGCCAACAGCTTACTAGCTTCCCAGGCAATTTCCACATGAGCAGAAAGAGGACACCTTTCTCCTTCCAGCCTGGAAAAGAGCAATGAGAATAGCGGCCGTTTATTGAACACCTACTACTTGCCAGGCAAATACAGTGAGGCAGGAACTCCCATCTTCATCTGATAGGAAAAAGCACTGAAGCGCAGAGAGATCCGATGACTTGCACAAGGTGACCCGGTAAATGGCAGAAGTGGGATGTGAGCTGAATTCAAAGACGGGGAGGGCGGTCTGCCTCTGCCCTGCTCCCTGTTGTGTCCCCACGGTCCATGCAGCATGCTGTCTGGCCCATAGCAGGGACTCAAGTAATTCTACTTATTTAATGAATGCGTTAAACTGAACGGAGCATCCACTTTCGGAAGGCAAACTCTGCAACTTGTCAACAGACTTGAAAAGAAAAATCAGTTGTGACTTTATTTTTTTCATATGGAACGCCTCGTGAATCTGGGTGTCATCCCAGCGCCCGGGCCACGCTAATCTTCTCTGTGTTGCTTCCATTTTAGTCTACGTGCTGTCGAAGCGAGCATGAGAAAAAACACTTGTGACTTTCCATACGTCCCAGGGTTCAGGGAACTGGGCTAGGCAGGGGAAAGGGCAGGCACGCAATTTTGCACACCCCGTGACAAAGGCACCCATCACTGCCCCCCCCAGTGCAATCTCTGATTTTATCCCTGGTAGGGTGGTATAGGGTGTGAAGCAATTAGGGTTTTATTTTGTTCTGCGACAATGTGGAACTCAGAAATTTTTCATGACGCTCCCTTGAGAAACCTCGGGTGACCACATCAGATCATGCCCTGGCCCTCAGGGTTTGGGGGCTGCCTACCACCCTACAGCCCTTTAGGTAACTCTGGGGCAAATGAGAAAACCCTACGGCCTTGTCTTAGAGAACAAGGTCACAGGTTGCAACGGAACAGATATGTGGGTAGCTGTGACGTGGCCCAGATCATGTGGCCTGGAGCAGGGTGCCCAACAGGCAGGAGAGAATCTGCTGACCCTACCAGAGGTGGGAGAGCTGCTGAGGCAGGGGGAACAAAACTGTCCTGGGGTCACAGAGGTGGGGGTGAGGCCTTCCCCTTTGGCAGGGAAGAGCCGGGGTTCCCAAGAGCTGGGCTTGTAGAGAGAAGGGCCTAGGGAGGCCAGGAAATGGCCAGCGGGGTGATGGGGCCGACTGCCTGCTGGGTGGGTTCTTCGGGCCCCAGGATTCTTCTGGAAATTGCAGCACCTCTGTGTACATGGGAGGACCTGGGGCAGCCCTTTGTGAACCGAAAGCCAGGAGAGGGGGAGAGGATGTGAGACGGGGCTTGGAGAGACACTCAGAGAACTCACCCGCTCTTCAAGCAGAGGGAGTGTGCTGGGGTAGACTGAGTATTCCTTAAAGCAGACAGGCCGAGTGACAGAGCCCAGGCTGGTGAGAGGGCTAGCAGACAGCAGCCAGAGAAGGGACAGCCATTTGTTGAGTGTCCAGTAAGCGCTCGGGGCCGAATACAATGCCAGAAAGCACAAACACAGCCCCTGCGGATCAAGCGGTGAACAGACATGTCAGTGCCTCCCGGGTACAGCCAGATGCAGCAACAAAGCCCCAAGTCCCGCTGGGGAATCGTGAGAGAGCCACGTGCCACAAAGGGCTCAGGTGAAGTGGACTGCGGCCCCGAGACACCGCCAACCCAAGGTCCCAGAGGACCCCCCAGACGGCCCTCTAGGATGAGGACACCCTGGAGGGAAGCAAGAATAACACCAAGGCCAGAGGCACCTGCTGGAGGGAAAGATGGAGAAAAGATCCCAGCACCTCCAGAAAAGGGCCAGGGCGCCTGCTTTTTCTGACACCAAACGGATCCACTGACACTTATCCTCCTTGGTCACAACATGGTCCCAGAGCCCAGAGGTGGCAAGCCCTTCCACCCCCACCTTCCTCCTGCCCTTGCTTAACCTCTTAGTCCTTCCCTGCTCAGCAGGACTTGGTCAGAGAGGCCACACGCGGGAAAGGCACAGTGGCAGAAGAGAGAAAGATGGGTGGCAGGTGGCCAGTCAGCCCTGGGACACAGCAGCCCGAGGACGCCATTTACAGCATAACAGAGTTCCCCCAGGAAGCCCCCAGGGCCGTTACTGGCCTGCTTGACCGGCTTCCGGTCAAGGAGGCTCAGGACAGGCATGAGAGAGCAGGCAGGTCCACGCAGAGCCGCTGGACGGATCGCCACCGCAGGAGCTGAGCCAGGGCTGGGCTCCCTGGCTGGGGACAGCCTGACCGCGGGCGGTGGCCAGTGCTGACCACAGATGCCCCAGCCTTCACGTGCAACTGAGTGGCATCTGTGTGAAGAAGTGGGAATGTTCCAAGAACCAGATCCTCCTTCCCTCTTCCAGAAAATTGAGGTCATTTTCCAGGAATGTTGAAGAAGTCAGAGCTGCCTTCCGCAGCCCTGAAATACAGGGCACTGTCCCAGTCACAGGTCCCCCAGCTCCTGTTCTGAGGGCAGGCAGTCCCGAGACGCGGGGGCCCGGACTGCCACCACCCTCACCAGCCCCAAATCGGTAGGAAAGAGCCTTTCCTCTGCGTGTTGGAGCTGCTTCCTCCTCCCCCGCCCCAGGCCTCACCCAGCTTGGGGACTCAATGCCTGAGGACAGGCTAGGGGCGGCACACCTGCGCTGTGGGATGTGCGCCTGGGGGGAGAGGCTCGGCTCGGGCCCCAGCGGGGAGGAGGCCCCACTCCTGCCCTGGAGATGCCCCCTGACGGTGTTTTCTCCACCTGCTCACGGCCATGGGGAAGGGGCGCTCTGCCCGAGGCACGCGGGCATCACACACTCACGCGTTCGTCCCGTAACACGCCCTGGATGCCTCACGACGCGCGGTCTTAAAACAGAAGCGGTCTCAGAGCTGGGGGGAGGGGGGGTGGGGAGACTGGTGCTTACCCGACCCAACGCAGGGTGATGGCCAACCCAGGTCGGGACGGGCACAAGCGCCGGCGCGGGCCCACAGGGCGCAGAGGGGCATCCGCCCAGGACGGAGCGCCGGCCCGGGGTGCAGAGCAGGGAAAGGGAGGGAGGGTCCGCGGCCCGCGGGACCCCGGGGCTCGGCTGAGGGCGCCTCTCTAGAGCCTGGATTGAGGAAGCTGGGGTCAGAGCACCAGACAGGAGTCCCTGTTGCTGAATTCCCCTCGCAGACATCAGAGGCCAAGAGGAACACGCACTCGAGGCCACCTGAGCCGGCCCTTCCAGCTGGGTCAGAAAAACCGGTCGCCGCGTCCGCAGCGCGGGCGCAGGCGCAGGTTCCGCGGCCGGACCCGCCCCCCACCTCTCACGGGAAGAGGCGGCGGGCCCCGGGGCGGGCCCGGGGCGGGGCTCGGAGAGGCCCCGCCCACCCCGCGCTCGCTGCGCCGCCCGCCCCGCCCGGGTTTCCACCTGGTGAACCTCCCAGCCTGGTCCGCCCTACACCCTCGCGTGCCTGCCTCCTGGCATCTCCTGTAACTCAAAATCACCTCTTTTTAAATCCCTTTTCTTTGCTCAAGACTTTTTTAGAGGAAGCCTTTCGTTATTCCTGGACCCAGATATAATTTTTCTCTCTTTTAATCACCCCACCTCCACACCCCCCCCTCAAAACCCTACCCCCACCCTCGCAACTTGTGCAAACCTCTAACTCGGCTGATCAGACTCTCTGTGCTTCAGGCAGACTCCCCGGGGCCGCCCTACCGCCGGACACTGGGGGCTCCTTGAGGACCGTCTGTGGAATGGAATGGAGAGGACTCGCATCCCTTCCCCCGCACACAGTGAGCCTTCTTCCCCTGCCGACTCTCGTGACCCAGAGTAGGAACCCCGGGCCCTGCCTTTGGGTTGAAGCTTCCTCCGCCCTGCCTTGCGTTGTCCTCTGGCTCCTGGAAACCGCCGGGCTTGCCTCCCAAGCGCAGTCTTGGAGGGCATTTCCCCTGGTCTTTGGGGCACCGGACGTGTGCTGGGTGTTAGAGGACCAGTAGAGCCGTAAGACCCCGTTGGTCCGGCGCAAGGGTGTGCTGCAAGGTGGGAAGACCGTGACCCTTCAGGGCAGGCAGGCCAACTCTGCCTGCCACACGCCATGATTGTGCTTAGGCAACCTCCCTGAGCCTCAGTTTCTTCAACTGTAAAATAGGGACAATAAATAGCTATCTGTAGACTTCCTGTAAGGATTGAAGAAACGCGGGGGCACTTACGGGCTGTCAGTACACATTAGCCATTATCGGATACCCAGTGCAGACTGGAGATTTGGAACACAAGCTCTGGGCCCAGATTACCTGAGCCAAACCTTGCCTCCACCACGTGTTTATTGAGTAACCTTGGATAAGTTTCCTCACCTTTCTGTGGCTCGATTTTCTCATCCATGAAATGGGTATAATATGCTTAACAGTCACACAGTTTCTGTTTGGGGGAGATGAAAAGTTTGGGAAATAGTGGTGGGGGCTGCAGAGCACTGTAAATGTAATTAATGTCACTGACTTGTCACTTCAAGTGGTTTCAATGGACATTTTTTAAAATTTTTTTTTTCAACGTTTATTTATTTTTGGGACAGAGAGAGACAGAGCATGAACGGGGGAGGGGCAGAGAGAGAGGGAGTCACAGAGTCGGAAACAGGCTCCAGGCTCTGAGCCATCAGCCCAGAGCCCGACGCGGGGCTCGAACTCACGGACCGCGAGATCGTGACCTGGCTGAAGTCGGACGCTTAACCGACTGCGCCACCCAGGCGCCCCTCAATGGACATTTTTATGTTACATATGATTTATCACAATTTTACAAAGCTAATAATGTAATCTACCAAGAAGCAATGAATCATATGATGTGGATTATGTCTCAATAAAACTGTTTTTAAAAAATAAAAATACGTGGAGATAATATTTGGTGTTCAAGCCCTGAGTTAGGCTCTCTGCTGTCAGCATGGAGCTTGCTTTGTATCCCCTAGATCCTTTGGATCTCTCTCTCTCTCTCTCTCTCTCTCTCTCTGTCTCTCTCTGCCCCTCCCCAGCTTACACAGGCCAGTTCTCTCTCTTTCTCTCTCTCAAAAATGAACATTAAAAAATTAATAATAATAATAATATATCTACCTGATAGGGTTGTGGGAAGGGGTTAAATGAGTCTGTACAGTACTTAGAACAGTGTCCAGGACTGTTGGGAAACACTCAACCAGTGTTGGCTAGCATATCAAATATACATCATCCATCATTTAATTTAATCTTTATAAGAACCCTACAAGTTAAAAAGTATTGTTACCTGTTTTATGGGTGAGAAAATTGTTGATGGAGGCACACATACCCTTCCTATCAGCTACTGGTCCTGTTTCCCCCCGAGAACCCTCATATTAGTCCAGAGACTAATACAAGCTGCAACCTTCCCGGTCCATTTGGAACCAGAGCGACCCGCTCGCCGTTGCCACGAGCCCCCACAGCACCAGAGCACCTGAAATGTGCCCTCGGTCACACACCTCAGCAGCAAGAGCTCAAAACTCCATCGCTTTCCTGAGGAAGAAGAAGCACAACTGGGTTTGGGGATCTGTGAACGTTTGGGTTTTCTGGGGCCTTTTGCATTTTGTTTTAGGATCCTTTTTCATTACTGTTATTCAAACCACACAGAAATGTCTGGAATTTCCACTTCTAAGTTGGCCGCAAGTCACCTGACATGGACGGTGCAAGGTGACAATTGAAGATACTGACATTTGAGAAGCCATCGTGCTCAGAAACAGAAGGAAAGGTGGCGTGTTGAAGGCGCCCTGGAAGTGAGCAGGTTCCTGGCGACGGAGTGCAGAACTTGGTCCCCCAGAGATGGCACTGGGCACTTCTAGAAGAAGCTTTTCCTCCATGATACCAGCTCCCACATCCCTTCTTTTTTATTTTCCCCTATGTTTTCCGTGTGTGGGTGGAGTTAGACTTCTTTTTTACTTTTTTTGTAAGTGTAACTTTATTTTTATTTTTTTACAGTGTCGTATTAGTTTCAGGTCTACCGTCTAGACGATTCCCTACATCACCGGGTGCTCATTACGGCAAGCACACTCCTTAACCCCCATCACCTGTCTAACCCAAATCCCCACCAACCTCCCCTCTGGTGACCAGCAGATTGCTCTCTGTAATTAACAGTCTGTTTCTTGGTTTCTCTCTCCCTCTCTTTCTTTCCCTTTGCTTGTTCCTTAAATTCCACATATGAGTGAAATCATATGGTATTCCCACACCCCGTCCTCAACACAGCTCTGAGCTCACAAACAGGAGCCTGGCCCTCAGCTGCTGGCAACACAGGAGGAGACGCTGGGCTCCAAGAAAGGGGCTGGCAGGTCTCAGAGGCCGAGGGGCAGGAGGGAAGGCAGCGAGAAACGGTCCACCCCTCTGTGCATGTCCAGCTTTGCCTGCCTCTTCCTAAAGTCGAATTCACATTGGACCCCTGGAGACGCCGGGGTAGGTCTGGGCAAGCCACAGGGGTCACAGTGCCAAGGGTCCTGGAGGCAGGATTCGAGCCAAATTCAGAAGACAGAGCAACGGGTACAGAGCCAGGGGGACTTCTGGCTGGTTCGTTTACCGCTCAGAACAAGCCTAGGAGTTGAGAGCCGCAGGGTAGAGTAGAGAGGGGCTGCAGCAAGGGGGTGGGGCAGAGCCTGGGCGAGGTGGGGGCGGGCGAGCAGCCGTCCACACCGACGTGGGTGGAGTCAGAGTCAGCCAGGGGCCAGGCCAGATCCCACAGGGGCCGTGAAGGCAGTCCTGGGTCAGATCACCCCCTCCAGAGCCAGAACAGCTCATTTCCAAGACAGGGCATGGAAGAGCTCAAGACAGCCAGCCACAAATCTTAAAGCCACCCCAAATTTGGGATGGGTGTGCCGCAAAACCCAAAGACTGGAGTCAAAAACCTTGTCAACTCTACCCACTTTTGCCGTAAAGTGAGAAAACGAGGGGTGAGGGCAGACTCCGCACTTAGCCGTGCGGCAGGAATAGCAGGGTCTCCCTGGCTGCCCGGAGGCCTGCTCTGGGGCTGGGACCCCAGGTGTGGACACCAGGCCGCCCCAGGCAGACGCCCAGCCCAGCTGGAAGGGCACATCTGACCCTCCGAGGCTGCCGGCCTTACTCTGGGGTGAACCCGATCAAGACCCCAAGGAGTACAGCGTGCTGAGTGCGCACCAGGGAGGGGAGGAAGTGAGCGGTCCAACTTCTGCTTCCCCTCCCCCACCGGCCTTCCTGGGGGGGGGGGGGCCCTTCCCCAGGTTCCTGGGGAACCTGGCTTTCCCCTAAAGGCTCTGCCTGCTAGAAGGCTGCCAGGCAAGATAATACCAGCGGCACCTCCACGGCACAGACACCCTGTACTCCCAGATCCACCCCGTCTCCCGGGTCCCAGCTCATTGTCTCACTCAAGGTGTCCTCCAGCAGTGACAAATGTCACCATAGCTGCCAGCCCGCCGTAGAAGGCCCCAACCATGAGTGCCACGGAACAATGGCAGGGCTTTGCAGCAAGCCTGGGTGCTGCAGGGCCCAGGTACAACCAGGGGAAGCCCTCTGGTTCCCTCCCCGAAGCAGGGCTTTCGTCCTGAGTCCCGCCCGCCTCCCCCAGTTCCAGTCGCAGAGCCAACAGCTCCGTGATAAATACCAGTTTGGCACACTGCACTAAATGCCTAATGTCTCCAGTTCTTGAACCAACTTGGTGTAAGGCCATCTACGTTTTACAGATTTGGAAACCAGAACCCGGAGAGCCAGCCAGTCAAAGGCAGAGCCCCGTTTGAAGCCAGGTCCACCTTTCAGAGCCTCGTACCCCTCCCCGTAGAGCTTCTGGCCTTGAGCAGCCCTCCTCACCCTCCTCTGCTCAGGGTCCACACTGACCCCCCTGGCTTTCCCAGAGCCCCACGGAGTCCCACAGCCCCTCAGGTCAAAAGCCTCCAAAACAGATCAACCAGAACAGTCTTGCAACCCAAAGCATGACTAGAAGGAGAGAAGAAAGGTGCCTGTGGCTCCGTGCTCCCTTTATCCTCTGTAACCAAAGTCCAGTCCCCTCTGCTCTTCCTGTCCTGGCTCACTGGGTGATCTCACTGTTGTTATCCCTCTTTCACAGACAGGAAACTAAGGCACAGAGAGGCTGCCTGGACCACCCAGGGTGTTAGTAGTGCTAAGCACCAGAGCTGGGACTTGAGCCCAAGTCACATGGCTCCAGGCCTGTCTCCCCAGGAAGAGCATCGCCTGGTGAGACCGATCTCAGTAGCCATCCTGCCTGCAGGACAGCCTGTCTTCCCTCCTCCAAAGCCCGAAGCAGCTGGGCCATGCACACTGACTGCTTCCTGCAGGGAAAGGGGAGAAAGGACGGCCGTGTGAAACCCCAAAGGGCAGTGTAGTATCTTTTGGACTCTAAGAAATTGTATCCTCTTCTACCTACTAGGAATAGTCCTGGAAGAGCCAGGATGGCCGGCTCATTGATCTGTGGACTCACGCTGGTCTGGGGGACGAGGTTGGAATACGCACCGGCCGCGGCCTCGTAGGACCATTAGGACACACGCTATAGCCCATTTCCTACAATCCAAGAAGAAACCCGCCCAGAGCTGGCAGGCCACCTGGCTACAGAAGAAATCTGAGCTGAAGAGACTTGCCTGATACCATCAGTGCCCTGGGAGCGTCCAGGGAGATGGAAATCAACCCCACCCCCCTGCCCAGCACTGCAGTCAGAGGTGGTGGGTGCTCAGACCAGATGTTATTTAATGGAATGACGAATATTTACAACACCTTTAAACCTCTACAAGCTGAGAAGTCACAGTAAGGATGAGTCAGAGAATGAAGGTGGTATAATGGCTCCCCTGAGAAAGGATGCCTGCCCTGTGACCCACAGATGGGTGCGACATAGCCTTCTCTGTCCCCTTGCCTCCCGCCCATCACAGGCCTTGTGACATGTATCGCCTCTCCAAGCTCCTAAAATTTCTTCACACCGCTTTCTGGCTTTCTGGACAGCTTTGGAGGGAGCTGTTAGGTATGTGCTTTTTTAAGGCTGTGATTCTGTATTGTTAAAATCCCGCACTTGATAAAATGGCTGCTTATTTGCAATGAATCTCGATGTTCTAGAAGGTTCCTTCTTATAAATGGAAGCTGGTTCTTATAAATATTTGGTTAATTAGCCGTACTATTTAAAATAAATCGTTGCTCTCAGTTTTTATGGTGGTTAACAGTTTGTGAAGCAGTTTTTTTTTACATACATTACCCAGTGGCTGGAACATTATCCGTGTGTATAAAAGTTTATTGAATTGAGAATTGAATTATCCAATCTGATTTTCAGAATGGCTTATGAGGGGTTAGATTTTTGGTGGCAGGAGGGGCTGCCTTGTCAAAATAAAAATTTCATGTGCCCATAGAGAACAAATTTGGTCACTCCAAAATGTTATATAATCTCAAGACAGTTTCCGGCTCATTTCATAGAGCCCCTCACTCTCTAGATGTAATCACTGTCTACAGTTTTCTATGCAACCGTCCAGAAATTTTTCATCTACACAGACACGTACAAATATCTCTGTGCAAAGAATAGTTGTATATCATCATCACTAGTTTTTGCGTTTTTGTTTACGTCAAATAGCATATCTTGTCATATTTTCCACACAAAAAGTGTCTTACTCATTTCAGTGGCAGTATAATATTCCATTCTATAGTGTATCAGAATTTACCTACCAAGCTCTTACCTTGCTCACCTACCTATGCTCACGTTGTCAGAGTATAGTTGCAGCATAAATCCCTAGAATTAGAAATGGAAGCCTCGGGGTGCCTGGGTGGCTCAGTCCATTGAGTGTCCGACTCTTGATTTCGACTCAGGTCATGATCTCAGGGTTGTAGGATCAAGCCTAGTATCAGGCTTGGAGTCTGCCTGGGATTCTCTCTCTTCCTCTGCCCCTCTTCCCTGCTCACTTGCTCTCCTTCCAAAATAAAAAATAAAATAAAAGGAAGACTCAAAATATATGCACTTGTGAAGTTGATATTTAATGTAAAATTGCCACCAAATAAAATGAAATCTAAATCAATTTACACAAATCTGGGGACTACCACCGAGAGCGTTTGAGAACCCTATTTCACGACCTCGTCAATACTGCAGACGACCAAACGCTCTCATCTTGGCCAATATAATTGGAAAAGAAATGGCATCTTGATCTGATTTGCAAGTATGAGTCAATAAAGATGAGCATCCTTTCGTGTATTCCCAAGTGACCGGTTTTTCATTTTGTCATGTAATGTAGGTGCAGAGAAGTTGAGAAGTAAGTTTTCAAATGTTTCTCTCCATAGCTGAGGAGCAAATACCTACACCTGATGTCAGCTCCAAGGTAATAACTCATAAGGAATTGAATGGAGGGGTTCACAGACATTTTCAGGCCAAACTGCGTCCTACTAAATCCCTATGCATCTGAAATCCCTATGCACATGGGGCGTCCGAAAGGCAGAGAGATGGAGGTGACTGTTTGGTAACCGGACTGAACACTACCTCTCTAGTTGCCAGTTCTTCCCCCAAAGAGAGGGGGCCTAATCACCCAAGTGTCTGGTAACCTTCACGAAAAGGGACCCCGTTTTGGCAGCCAAAAGCAATTGGGTGGGGGATGGGCTAGGGAATCATTATGTCCTTCTCATCCCAACTGAGTAAGATTCGTCTCCTTTTATTTTGTTTGTCCTGATTTTCATTTTAACATTTTAATGTCCACTCCACCCAGGCGGTAATATTCATGTGGTTCAAAACTCAAAACAACATAACCAGGTGAACTCTGAGAAATCGGTTTCCACCTCATGACAGATCACCACCTCATTCCCCCCACCTTGTCCCTCCCCTTATAATTTCTCATCCTTTTATTGCTAATAATTGTTATCATTAAAATAATAGGGTTTTTCTCTCATTTTCCAAATTTCAAAATATATAACAGCGTGTTAGTCTTCTCAAATGATCTTTGACTTCTCCACCCTACTGGGCCCCACCCAGAAGGCATTTTCTTTCTCCCTTCTGAGAACCCCTGCATGAGGGACCTCCAAAGTCCTGCCCTGAGCTAAGAGCACAGGGTAGAAGAGAAGGAGCCAAAGTTCAATGGCTATAACAAATTGTTTTTAGTGCCCATGTTTCCCAGTAGGGAAATTGTTACTTGGTGAGTGGGTGCCCCATCCCTGACAACATTCAAGGTCATGCAGTCAAAGACATCGTAGAGATGTCTGCACCTGTCAGAAGAAAGAAGCGTTGGGTTTTTTTTACCATATCCAAAATTCCATGTTGAAATTCATTCATTCATTTATTCAACAAGCATACAGAGAGCTTCCTATATGCCCAGCAACATGCTGGGAATCACCCACGGAAAGCTGAACCCTAAATCTTTCCTGAATTCAGGGGGTTACAGTCTGATTGACACTATATATGAGACAAGGGCTGTCGCGCCCAGCTGGGCGGGTTTTGCAATGCACAAATTTCCCCACTGCACAGAGGCCCTGAGTCAGACAGATAACCAGTTAGCAGACAGACAGACACATACAAAGACTATCATTAGAAGCCAAGAGTCCACGGGAGGGGGCAGGTGGGGAGCAGAATGTAACAGGAACAGAGCTTCGAGAAGAGGGCTCTTGGCTGAATCCTGAGCGACAGCCTCCCCTCATTCACATGCCTGAGTGGCTTCCCTGCTTATCAGGTGTCAGCAAGGTGGGATTGATGGTTCTCAGAAGGGACGGGTATGCTAGACTCTGGGGCTGCGATAAGAGACCTGAGTCTGTTCTGGGCTCTGCTGCTAACTTCAGCCTTGGGGAGCCACTCGGCTTCCCATCCACAGTCTTCTAAATAGCACCTGGTCCCTTCTCACCTTGTGCAGGTGGCCAAAATCAGCACAGGGTTCCGAAGGCCCAGTAAAAATCCATCCTTGGCTGATGGCCCATCACCCAGACTCTGCTGAAAGAGAAAAAAGCAATAATTCTACGAGAGTCTCTCCAAAGATGCATAAGATCATATCTGTGAAGAACCTAGAAGGCCAGAGGGGGGGAATTCCAGGCCGCTGCAGGGCCCATGGTGCATGCAGACTCGTCCCACATTGAGAATTCATCCCAAGATGGAACAGAAGGCAGAGAGAAGGTGGCCACCTACAAGGCAAGGAGAGAGGCTCAGGAGAAACCAACCCCTTGATCTTGAACTTCCAGCCTCCAGAAATGGGAGACCGTAAATTCCTGTTGTTTAAGCTACCCAGTCTGGTATTCAGTTTTATGGCAGTTCCAGCAAACTAATAAATAATTATCTCTTGCCTCCATATTTTTCATCTCCTTTTGGAGCATTCTGTGGCTGCCCTCATTAGAAGAGTGGATTAAAAGTCCTTATAAGGGCTGTCCCCCACACACGTCCATGCCTCAGTAAAAGAGAAGCTTGCTCCTACTGATTCAAGCACTGGTTATAGCCCATGGTAAATCCCGATTTCGGCACCACCTTGAGAAAGGGGAGATCTCTGCAAGGTGACAAGAGGGGTTCAAGTGTCAGCTGACCTGTGTGATGAAACAGTCTCAATTTATTTCTCCTTCTCCTCCTCGCTGCCTACCTCCACCTGCCCTCCCGCCCCACCCCAGGTAAAGCTTTGCCCCAGGTCACGGCACACTTGACCAAAAACGTCCATGGCCACGTATTTGGAAGACGTGATGTATTTCCCTTTCCTGTTCCATAAATAACAATGTGGCTATAACTTTAAGAGCGGGTCCGGGCCATCCACGGAATGTGTCCAGGCCTCTGTTTCCTGCCCGCTCTGAGGAGACACGTCTAGTAGCTTCACTTGCTGGGTGGCGCCCAGGTGGGCTGGATCCCTAGCCAGGAGCGTGGAGAAGGCCGAATGGAGTGGGGTTCTAAGTGGGCCAGCGCCTCCCCTGCAGCGGGGCAGAGAGCCCCCCAGCTCTCCCCGGAAACGCCTTTAACTTCATTTTCCTCGCGAGAGAACGCCTCAGCTGCCAGGAGCCCAGAAGCGTCGTCTTGGCTGGGAAGCCACGTTCATTCGCTGCTAAGACTGCTCTTCCCCGCAGGAAGCCGCTGGCCTGGAACCAAGGGCTGTAGACGGGCCGAAAGTGCATCTACCCACCAAAACCAGGAGGACATTTGGCAATGGCTTTTGCCCCTTTTAAACTTTCAAAAGATGTCATTTAGCCCAAGCTACAATGTGGGCTTCTTCCTTTCTGCCTAGCTGGAAACAATGAAGCCTGTTTCTCCATCCGGTGAAAACCCTTGAAAAAATACACCATAAAAACAAATTTTTAGGGGCGCCTGGGTGGCGCAGTCGGTTAAGCGTCCGACTTCAGCCAGGTCACGATCTCGCGGTCCGTGAGTTCGAGCCCCGCGTCGGGCTCTGGGCTGCCTGCTTCCGATTCTGTGTCTCCCTCTCTCTCTGCCCCTCCCCCGTTCATGCTCTGTCTCTCTCTGTCCCAAAAATAAATAAACGTTAAAAAAAAAAAACAAATTTTTATTTTTCCTGCTGTTATTTTATTGAAAAAAAAAAACCCATAAAATAAAGAATAAAATAAGAACCCAAGACTAAAATTGCCCTCCAGCCCATGCCTTCATAAAAATTAACGTTTCTCTTTATTCGAATGACTCTCTTCTAGATGCACGTTGAGATTTCACATACCAAAAAAAATGCTAAATAGTAAATAACAGGTAGTTTGTTTTTTGTCTTCATAACAAATGTGTTTTCCTTGGAAAGACACGCGGGTACTAACATGCAAATGAGCAGAAAGCAGAAAGGATGTGAGTCATGGAGTCACCAGCTGTCACTAGACGGCCCCAGGGCCTGAGAAAGGATCCCTGCTGTGCCCGCTTGTCACACTCCAAATCCCGATCCAGAACCACGAGATCCAGAACCAGGGTCCCTTACAACGTGGTCCGCACTCTGCCTTCAGCGACTCTATGCCCAACGTCCTCCCACCTGATTACAAACTTAAGCTGCTGAGCACGGTCCTATGAGCGAAAAGCTCACCCCCTCCACGTCAGAAATTTTCCCCTTGCACGTGTCCCTTCTCTCCTCACCCATATCTGTTCCGATGAGTCATTCGGCCAGCAAGCCAATTCGAAAGTGCTAGAAGCTAATTCTCATCCTTCCCAGGACAAGTGGTTTCCAAATATTCTTTTCTCTAGCAAAGCGTAGTGAGCACATACCCCGGATTGGGAGCGCCCGGCTCTCACCTCCTGCAGCCTCTCTCTGCGCCTGCTTTCTGGGCTGGAATTTCCCTGCGAGGGGTTCCCCCCCACCCCGCCCGCTGTGGTGCAGACGGCAATCTGGCCATGTGGATGCTGCTGACACCCACTTCCCCACTCATGCTCCTCCCTGCTCCCCCCTCGGGCTGCACAGAGCCCACCCGTGTGCTCCCCGCTGCTCCACTGGTCCTGCGCAGGGGCCTGCAGCCCAGATGCCTGGCTCCGCGCCTCGCTTCCAGACACACTTTTCAGCCTCATCCCTGGGGACTGGCCCTTCGTCTCCTCTCTGGGCCCAGTCCTCAGCATGCCACACCCCCTAGCTCCACAGGAGCCCCCACTGCAGCCCCCAGACTCCTCCAAGCCAGGGGGGGAGGGGACAGGAGAAGACAGTGGGCCCCCACCACATCCTAGGCCCCATGGCCCATTCCAGATCGTCACAGACCAAGTCAGAAGGGTGAAGCGCGAGCCTGGAGAAAGGGGTCAACCTTTCACACCACGACTCCACAGCTCCGAAGTATTCCCGAGAGTTCACACCGGGAACTTTTTCATCAGGCGCCCTAGAATCCTTTCCTTTTTTTCCCAAATAGTTCCGGCACAAGGCCAAACACGCACACGGACACACGCACCTTGCACGGAGACACACGCCCTCGGGGACGCACACACACTGACACCTTCGCCAAACTGCATGCGGTCGTGTGTCCAGAAGTTGCAATACTCGGTAAGGAAAAGGAATTTAAACGCTCAGACTAACCGGAGGCGTCGGGAAGGGGCGGGGCAATGCCCAAATCGGAGACTTAGGTCGTAATTTTGCCCAAGGGAACCTCACGCACTGCCGGGAGTATTTCCCAAGTGTGGCGGGCAGTCCTGCTTCCTGTTTCAGCTCTCCTCCTTCTCCCGCTTCCCTCCCTCACCCGAAAGACAAGGATACCTTGAGCACGCATCCATCAGTCTACCGGGAAAACTACCTGATTATCTGGAGACAGCTGGCACTTGGGAGTTACGGGCCCTGGAGAAGAGGGCAGTGGGGCTTCCTCCGGAACCTGGATTACAGAGCATCCTTGGAACACGCTGGGCGGGCGGGGGAGGGGGGGGGCGCTTCCGGGACCAATTGGTGACCAAAAGGTAAGCGAGTGCGTGTCAAGGTGTGGACCACGGGCGCACCAGCGCTGGTGCGTCATGTGGTACGTGGCTGTGCGTGAGCGCGTTTACCGTGACTGGCCCTTGGTGTGAGCGCCTGTGCGATGAGGGTGTGAGCACGTGCGTGGTGACTGTGAACAAGCACGTGAGCATGAAGGGTGCCATGTGTGCTCGTGAGTGAGTGAGGTTGCAGGCGCCGCGCGTGTGGTGTGTCGGAGGGAGGCTGCAGGTGGAGGGGTGAGGTGTGGATCTCCAAGTCGGGGAACCGCTGCACAGGAGGACGGGGCAAGAGAGGAAGCTCCCCTTCTTGAGCCCTGAGCCCCAGCACGTTGGCAGGTTATCGAGGACCGGACAGGACCACGAGGGATCCCCCACGGGACCCCTTTAGCAGAGCTAAAGCTAAAATCGACTGAGATAAAGACCACATGGAGAATCAAGTTCAGAGGAATGTCCCCAGTGGCCCATAAAGACCAAGCACAATTAGCAGGTCAGTGAGGGTCATGGAGATAAATCTGGTTCCACAATCAGGGGCATTAATGCAGACCTTTCCGTGAATCCCAGGGGCCATGGAATCGCCTGGCTCTGGAGGCGGAAGGATGGGTCAGACCCCAGCCCGCCTCACCGGAGCTGCGTGACCCTGCTCCAGCCAGCCAACCTCAGCCCCCTCAGTCTGGCCGCCTCAGACGCCAACCAGACTTCCCTGGGACAACGGTCAAGAGAATGGACTCAAGTCCACCGAGGCGCTGTGTGAGCCATCCCGTGCTGTGTAACTGCCTGCACGTTTCCAGAAAAGACCTGCGGCTGATCCTGGCAGAAAAGGCAGGTCTCTGCTGAGCCTGGGGGGCGAGACAGCGGACACGTCAAGGAACGTAAGAACCAGGAGGAGCGACAGGCAGGCAAGGAAGTTGCCAGGGAGGCCCAGGCCAGGGACCCTCAGGCCTAGCGGAGACAACGTAACCCGACCCGTGACCCAGGGCAGGTGAGTGCAACAGGCTTCGCTGGGTGGAAAACAGCCACTCAGCCCAACACGTGGGGCGCACAGGGTTGGCGAGCCCTGACACAGAGGCCACTCGCGAGCCCTGTCGCATGGCCATGAGTCAGCATCCGAGGAACGAACGGTGCACAGTCGATACGCAGTATGCGAGATACCATGGCTACACGATATTCCATGAGGATACAATACATGGTAAACACACTACGCGTGATAAACGTGCAATATATAAAACACAACGGAAACACGGCTTTGCCCTGCTATCGAAAGTAAAGCCTTCCTGCGAAAACTTCCATAAGCTAAACCGGCATGAAGCGAAGAGACAATTACCGTTAATGTATATGGAGAAATTGTTGCGCTTTCCCAGACTCCCAAAATCACCTCTCTCGGGCTTTTCTCATACCTTAGCACACATCTTGCTAACAGATGCTCAAAATAAGTCAAGATAAATCACAGATGCTCACAGACACAGTTCAGAGCTCTGGAGGCCGGATGCTGAGTTGCGGAGTTTGGTTCCCGGGGAAGGCGCTTGGGGGGACCACTCTCCCTGCTCTTGTGATTTCTTTCGGTTAACGAGAAAAGTGCTAATGTGCATCCTTCATTAAGAAGGGAGTCCCTATGCGATATATGATGAAGGCCTGAAGCCAGAGGGTTCCCGGAGGGTGGGAGCAGAAATGGGAGGGGTGGGCAGAGGTGTCACAGGGCAGACGCCAGGACAGGGTCACCCACAGGGTGTGGGGTTTCAGTGGTCTCTAACTGGGGAGACAGCCAGGGCCATGGTGCCATCTGCAAGATATGAGGGTGTGAGTCTGAGACAAGTCAACTCTCCCGGCAGTGTTGTGTCTGCTTCCTCCTGGCAGCCTTCCCGGAAGCCCATCTCAGTCTTCTGGCCACTGCTGTCACCAGCGCGGGTAAGGGGGATCCACGGAGGCATCACGTGCCTACACGTGAGCTGGTTTGTAGGAAAACACATCCTGCTCTTTCCCACTCCGGAGGAAGAACCAGAAAGGCCCACGTTCCCGCCCCCTAGGTGGGGGAGGGCCGGGTTCAGAGAGTCCAGAACTGGGCCACGAGATCTCCCCGAGGCAGACCACGTGGGGGAAGCCAGAGTTCAAGTCCACCCAGGGCAACGGGGAGGGCCTAGACTCACACAGACACAGGTGCACAAGTGAAAGACAGGCTGAGAGATTGGAGGTGCCCTTGGGTCACCTCAGCCCAGAAACTCGCTATCTCCCAGGGAGACGCCATGCTCATGGGGACCAATCCCGGGGGCAGGGCTCATTTCTGTCTCCAGGTGAAAAGTTTTCTTCCTCAGTCAGGTCTGCAGGATCCCACCAAAGCCATTTTTCAGCATCAAAACTCCTAGGGCCAGGACCCTCCTCTCCACACGCCTCTAAACAGAGGCAAAGGGTCCGGGCTGCCTTAGCAACCGAAGAAAGCATCGGTCACCAAACACGCACCGGTTGTCCTCACAGGCTTCCACAGACAGGGAAGGCTGCCCTCGGCTGTCTGTCATTAACTTTCCAAGAAAGCCCCTTGCTTTCTCACCAACTTCCCCCTGGAGCAGCGCCCCTCCTCCACCCCCCACTTCTCCTCCAGACCCCCCAGGCTGACGTGGCCAAACCACCCTGACTTGGTGGGAGGGTCCCACAGCGACCACAGAAGAGCAGGTTTTCTGCTTCTGAGAGACAGAGCACAAACACCCTCTTGGGCTAACCTGCCCCCAGGAAATGATATCGTTATAAACGACTGACAGAACAGTCGAGGCACCAAGTGCTCTCAGGACAGCAGCGGATTCTCATTAAAGGGCTCGGGTGTTGAGTCCCCGGCCCTCCCGGTGGCCGAGGTGGGCACATCACACAGTGGGTGAATCCACCTCCCTCGGGTGAGGAGGACCCAGGCAGCTGAGGGAATTTACAATAACTGCGAAATGATTTTCACACTCGTCACACTCAGAAATCCCCAAAGATCCACGTTGGCAGTGATGGTGAGCCATCTATAGCCATCGTGGGGGATGGGAGGGCGTGGGCTGGTTACAAAACAATAAAATGGGGAGAATCTTCGTCTCTGGAAGAACACTGCATGAAAAAAAAAAAAAACAGGCTTTTTTTTTCACTTAGAAACTATGTGATATCTCTCTGTGCACTTTCAACATTTCACAGTTCAGAGACCGTGAACATCAATCCTACTAATAGAGCATAGCCTCATATATTCTGTTTTATTAAAGATAATTTTTGAAACTTCATTCTCTGCAAACAAGAAAGGGAGGCATGTGAAATACGCAGTCCACAAAGAATCATTCTTCAATTTAAATTTTAAAATTGAAAATAGCAATAAAATAGAAGGTAATTTTGCCCTCCCCTAGCTCAAGAATCATTCACCTGGACTCTTTGCTGAAACATTTTAAAACATTTGTCAGAGTGGAGGTGTGCTTGCCTGGTGACTGGATTCTCATAAACTCCTGAAGGCAGTAAAAATTGTTATAACCCTTTCCAGAAGCAACAGAACCATATTTAGGCCCTCCAAATGTTCTAACCCTTTGACCCTGAAATCAATCTGCTGGGAACCTGCCCTAAGGAAACGAATCAGAAGAACAAAAATTCTGTGCACACAGATATCAAATATGTTTCACTGTGGTGTTTTCTATTTATTAAAAGTTGAATGCAGGCGCCTGGGTTGCTCAGTCGGTTGGGCGGCTGACTTCGGCTCAGGTCATGATCTCACAGTTCGTGAGTTTGAGCCCCTCATCAGGCTCTGTGCTGACAGCTCAGAGCCCGGAGCCTGCTTCAGATCCTGTGTCTCCCTCTCTCTCTACCCCTCCCACACTCATGCTCTGTCTCTCTCTCTCTTTCAAAAATAAATAAACATTAAAAAAAATTTTTTTAAGTTGAATGCAACTTAGATATTCAACATCTGTATATCAAAAATAAATTATGTCATATCAAATCAATAAAATATTACACAGTGATTAAAATGATAACTGTAGTAACAAAGAAAAGTTTCTTGGTATCATTGCATCGTAACCTACAGAAAATATGTGAATATTAGACAAGGTGAAGGAGGCACTTTCTCAAAAATGAACACAGTATTAAGTTCATTTTTTTTTCTTTCTTTCTTTTTTTTTTTTAACCTATCTAACTGTCCTTTATTTTGTTCCTGAATGTTCTCCATCAGGGAACCATTGTTATACTTGTTTTATTAGGATGCTGGAAATAGGAGTTTACTCTTTAAAAACTATTTCTGAGAATTTATTCTAAGGAAATTATCATACATTCATTGCTGTACTACTTCTATGTTTTTGATGAGAAGACTCTAGTAAAGGATAAAACAAAACATATCTATCCAAACCACAGAACACTCAAATCAAAGCTATGATGTAGAGAAATGTTTCAGATATACTAGATTAATAAAGTGAATTACAAAAATCGATCTTACAGTCTGATACCTCTTCTTTCAAATATATTTTTTTAGGGGCGCCTGGGTGGCTCAGTCGGTTAAGCGTCCGACTTCAGCTCAGGTCATGATCTCACAGTCCGTGAGTTCGAGCCCCATGTCGGGCTCTGTGCTGACAGCTCAGAGCCTGGAGACTGCTTCCGATTCTGTGTCTCCCTCTGTCTCTGCCCCTCCCCTGCTCATGCTCTGTCTCTCTCTGTCTCAAAAATAAATAAAAACATTAAAAAAATTTGTTTAATATATATATATTTTTAATTTTAATTTCTTAACTTTTTTCTTTCATACAATAAAAATTATCTGAAAATGGAAGACATCATGTTCCCAGAGCTGAGCATAATAATTTAAGCATAAAAACACCTATGAGTTAAGAGCTAAGACTGTAAAACTCTTTAGAAGACAACATAGCTATAAATCTTCATAACCTTGGATTAGGCAATGGTTTCTCACAGGTGACACCAAAAGCACAAACAAGCAAAGAAAAAATAGGTCAATTGGACTTCAACAGAATTAAAAACTCGTATGACAAAGGACATCCACAAGAAAATGAAAAAAAGAACCCACACAATGGGAGTGAATATTTGCAAATCATGGGTCTGATAAGGGGATAGCACCAGAACACATCAAATAACTCTCACAACTCAAAAATAGAAGGAAAAGTAACTCAACTTAAAAATGGGCAAAAGATCTGAATAGGCGTTTCTCCAAAGAAGACATGCAAATGTTGAATAAGCACATGAAAAGTTGCTCAATGGCATCAGTCATTGGGGAGATGTAAATCAACACCACAATGAGAAACTCCCTTTCACCAACTAGATCCTGGAACCAAAAGGATGGGCAATAGGAAGTGATGAGAAGGAGAAGGAGGAGAGATTGGAGCCTTCAGACATTGTCGGTGAAGATTTAAAATGGTGCGTCCACTTGGGAAACCAGTTTCACAGTTCCTCAAAAAGCTAAACTTCATTAGCCTGTGACCCAGAAATTCTACTGCAAGGTTTCTAGCTGAGAGAACTGAAAACATAGGTCCACCCAAAAACTTGTACAGGATTGTTTACAGCAGCAGATTCATGCTAGTCGAAAAGTGGAAGCAACTCAAATGTCCATCGACTGATGAATGGACAAATAAAATATGGTATGTCCACAAAATGGAATATTCTCTGCCAGTAAAAAGAATGAATAACTGACACACTACATCACAGATGGACCATGAACATATTACGCTCAGTGAGAGAAACTAGACACAAAAGGCCATATATTATATGATTTTATTATGGGAAGTATAGCAAATCCACACAGACTGAAAGTAGATTAGGTTGCCAGGGCCTGGAGGGTGTGGGGGGAGGAAGGGTGACTGCTTATAGGTAAGAGATTTTCTTCGGAGGATGTTGCAAATGTTCTGGAATTAGATAGTAATGAAGACTGCACAATTTTATGAATATATTAACCACTGTATCACATGCTTTAAAGGAGTGGATTTTAAGGTGTGTGAATTACATCTCAACTATCTATCTATCTATATTGATATCGATATATAGAGATAGAGAGATAGAGAGAGAGAGAGAGATAAACCCAGGTAGTAGTTGCAAAGACTCTTACCCCTAGTACTGTTGAATTTCCCACCAACAGCCACTAGAAAAGCATTAAGATGAGTGTGGCTCTTTCTGCCCAAGAGTCCTGTCCCTGTGCTATAATAAAAGCACCTTTTGCACTGGGGGGGGGGGGGGGGGAGGCACTAAGATGACCTCAGCAGAGAATGAGTGGAATGCCCTTTCCTTGAGTTAATAACACAAGGCACTGTTCACACAGAGATTTCAGATCCGTTGGTGCTTTGGGGATAAAAAAAAAAAATCACATTGGCTTCAGGAAAATGGAGACTATGTCTACAAACACTAGGTTTACATACACTAAACTAATCCCCGATTAGGATATACGGTCAAGCGGGAATTGCCCAACCTGAATTTACTATTATTATTATTATTATAAACCTACCCTCTGGACTTGAGTAACCTCGGGAGCCCAGTGTCTCAGATGCAAGTGCTGCTCTTGGCCTCCCAGCAGGGACCCCGTCCACGCGCCGTCCTCTGTCTCCAGCTTTGAGCAAAGATCCCTTCCTGTTGTCCAAGAAAAGTTTCAGGTCAGCTCTTCTCAGCAGACTACCCTGGGCTGTGAGCAGGTAACCAACCCTGTGACCCTCTGAAGCTCTGCCTCTGCTCTCGGGTCGCTTCGTGCTCTGAAACCTCCACTCGAAGCCCGTCCTGGCCCAACGTCACCTTTAGGTGACAGCACCAGGTAGGCAGGCTGCCACAGACCAGAGGTGACAGATTTCCTGGTGAACAAGAGACACTTTTCCCTGAAGGGCAAGGTCCCTTACTTTCTCTTCCATTTAACCCAGAACTGACTCCAGGAGTGAAGTCGGCTTCAATAACCTAACCACAGAGACGACAGCGGGAAAACCGGTGGGCCTGCAGCTCTGGGACAGACTGGGTGTACACGACATTGGTCGGGTCCAGCTTGCCACCCCCGACAGGAGCCCTGGCCCCGAAGTGCTCCGGGCAGATGGCCCTGCCGCCCCCGTGGCGACCCCCAGTGCGAAAGGAGCCCCCCTCACCACCCCACAAGGCGGCTCCCCCAGCTCTGGGGCGGTGCTAACTGATGGGATTCTGTGCTGGGCTCGAAGTCACCTCTCTGTGATTTCGCACAGATGGTCAAGCTTTCTGCTCCAAAGCAGCATATAGAACAAGTCTCCCCCAGTTCGCCTAAAAGTCGTTCACATATGAACACATCCACCAGATGGGCCATTGGTTCAGGGACACTGAGAGCGGGGGAAACCAGGAGGAGAGGTCGGGAGATGACCAGTTCTAGCCTACACCTCCCTCGCTGAGCCTGTGTGACTCCAAGCCAGACGCCTAAGTTCTATACTGCCCACAAACGAAATTCTGAATGCCATTTCCTCTCCAGCGCCATGATGAGCGATGCCATAAAGATGCCCCATAAAGTTCAAAGCCACTCTTTCTTGGTTGCGTTTATTTGTTTGAGAGGGAAATGCCTGGTCGTATCCATCCAGGTTTGCAAGCCTGACTGTGGCAGAGGGAAGTGGACGTTGCTTCCCTCCCGGCACGTCCCCCACGCTTGCAGATGCTACAGTGGGACCCTCTCCCCATGAGCCCTTCCACGTTTCCCAAGGAGGGGCCACCAGAGACAGTATCTCGCCTAAGAATCGTTCATAAGGGACATCAGTGAGGCGTCCCCCTTGGGCCAAGTCCTTCAGCGGGAGCTCTTGTCCAGCCCCAGGCACCATCAACGGGGAGCCCTTCTCCCAGGCCGAGGCCTCCCAGCACTCAGCCACAGAAGGGAAGGGCTGGGATCCGAGACCCCCGGGGTGATTTCTGCCCTCGTGTCCGCAACCCACCCTGCCGGCCGATGGTGAGCTCCTCTACCTGGCCGTCGACGCGCTGAATAATTTCAATGATCAATCGTCTTGATTGCAGAGGAAAGTGGGTTTGGAAGAGCCAAAACCCATCACAAGTCAACGAGGAGTTGCCTGGCCAAATGCACAGCAATATAAGCAGCTTTGTTGATTTAGCAAGACAGCCTTTTCCTTTATTTCTTGTAAAGAAAAAATGCCGTCATTCTTAAACTCGTCTGACTGCCAGCCAACAACCACTCTTTCCACGCGGGGTCTGCTGCAGTGCCGTGCTGCTCTGGAGGAAAACTGAGGCACAGAGTGGGCCATGGAGAAGGCCCTGCTTCCTGTGGGTGTGCTTGTAGGCCTGGGGGCTTGGGCCTGGGGAGCAGGAGGAGAGTTGTGGCGGGAGGCGCTAGGGAGGGCCGGCAGCCCAGGACAGGGAGCATCTGGACAGCAAGGCAGGAAGGCAGGGCTGCCATCCCAGGCCTCCAGCTACTGGCCCTGTGACTCCCAGTGCTGAGGTACGTGATGGGGGCGGGTGCTTCCCGGAGCCCTGGGGACACCAACCAGGAAGCTTGGCCACCCCGGGGCCCTTTTCAAAAGAAACCTAAAGCCAGTGTCATGATTGACTGTGAGAAACCACACCCTCGGAGCCATCTTTGAGTAGCACGGCCTGAGAGTGGACGGCAGTGGAGGTGATCAGTGGAGGCTGTCGGGATGGCGAGGCTGCAGGAAAGTTCTCAGAAGAGGGAGCTACCAGGGCTAAGGCAGAGGGTCAGTTGGACCAACGCTTGGCGGCGGATGGGGGCGTTGGAACCCAAGGCGAGGCGAGAAAAGGAGGCAGGAACCCAAGAGAAGTCACCACGGGATCTGGAACACAGTGGGAAGGCAAGTGGGTGGCATGGGCAGAGGTTAGGGACGTGCGCTGGAGTCCGGCAAGGGGTCAAGCGTCCTCACTTGGAGGAAGTGGATAAGCTAAGCACAGAGCTGGACAGGTGGACGGGAACCGTGAGCCCACCGTGGCATCCCCTACATGGGGTTAAGCTCTCTGCACCGGCCCCAGACAAAGTCACTGGTTCTCAGACTGGAGCGCAGGGCCCGGCGCAGAGGAGGCAGCCCTCATGTTTGCGGGAATGATGGTGCCATGGTGTCATTGTCCCAATAACTAACTCTGCTACGCCCACCGCAGGCCTGTCAGCCTGAACTGGGTACTGCGAGGTCACGTGCATTCTAAGCTTCTGTTTACCTGCCCTTTGTCCTGGGAAGGGATCCACCTCTGTGGGGAAGATCAAGGACAAATCCCCCTGAATGCCTCTCCTTGTGACAACACCACACACAGAATTCCCTAACTGGTATGACAACTCCGGTAGGCAATCGAGAAAGAAAGAAGTCTGAGGAGATAGACGTTATGGGAGGTTCCTCCCCCATGAAGACCCATCCTGAGGCCATTAGAGCCACTTGCCTGCATTAGCATGAGAAATTCCAGGCAGACCTCTTGGGCCCTGTGCCTGGTCAACCCCTCATAAGCCCTAATTTTACACCCCGTCGCCACTCCACTCTTTCCTACAATAAGAGAAGGATGTTGGGCCTTCGCAAATTTTGAAAATACACCAGAGCGTCAAATAATTTGGCCTGATTTGGGTAACAATCAGTCTGACTTTTTAGCAAGTTTCTTTTAGGCAGATGATGCAGAAATGGTCTCCCATGTGTGGTAAAGAGAAGACACCTCAATAAGGCCAAGTCTTTGCTGTATCTTGAGACCCCTGCACAGCGCGTCCATTCGGATCTCGCGATGGTGCGCTCAGATGAACTGAAACCCTCTAGGCTCCTGTGATGGCTGTGGAAAGGCTCCAACGTCTGACAAGCCGGTGCAGGGCCAGAGGCAGGGTTTCTGCAGGACCGTCGTGAGCGCTGGGACCGTGAATGGAGCCTGGTCCCCGAGCTGCTGAAGGTCAGAGCAGCGCGAGGGGGCCCAGGCCAGGCTCTTCCCGCACGCATCCTTCCCCCCACCCCACCCCCACCCATGTGACCCCGGCAGGGCTGGCGTTAACCCCTGCTTCTCCAGTATCCCTCGTGTAAAGAGAAAGGGGCAGCACTGACCTCACAGCGTGACAAAGGGGGTCGGAGGGAGAATGCGCGTCACCCCCAAGTGGGGTGTCCATGTGCGTCGTGAAGACCGCCACGCTGAGCTCAGCATTCCCCGTGGGAAATCACACGCCTCGTACGGACTCACCCGCTCTCCCCCAAATCAACAGAGGTTGGCACAAGAGAAATCAGCAGGTGGCTGCCGGGGACCGGGCACCTGCTCATTTGCCCCTCACGACTACTCTCCTGGGCGTCCGTGTTGCCATGTCTCGGAGAAGGAAACAGAAATCTGGAAAGCTTGGTTGCCTGCATGAATATGGGGAGCTAGGTTTGCAGACCAGCTTCTCAAAGTGGAGAGAAGGATGAAGATCCCACGCGAGGTGGAAGAACCTGGTCCTGCTCAGAGCGCCCCTTCCTCCCACCCATACCTGCTTATCTCCCCGTCAGTGCCCCGCTGGCTGAAGGAGGCCAGCGGGTCCCACACAGCTGCTGCCCTAGGACGCAGGACCGGGGCTGGCATGCCCTAAAGGAGCCCGCCACAGCGCTGCTCGGTGAAGAATGGGCTGCAAGCTTCGGGCTCGTCTGTGGAGCATCGCCTACCCTGGCCGACTCCAGGGACCTGGAAAGCTGCGGACGAGCTCCAAGCTAGCCAAAGCCAACTGTGACTGAGGGGGTCTGCCCCGGCGCCCACGAGAAGGGTCCTGCTGCCCTTGCTGACTGCTTTTCCTTCACTGGTTGGTTTGCTTTGACTGTGATCTTTACCAGTGCGTGTACAGAGAATTACCCCGGATAGAAAGTGCCCTTGTTCTGCTCCGAAGGCCCTAGACGTCTTCCTTCCTTCTTTCGGTGGGTGATCAGGGGCTTCTATCTCAGGACGGAACGGACCGGAAAAGCCTGAACAACGTTTCCCTGAGGATGTTTCCAGCGGAGATGGTGTCGCTGTGGCTTTCAGAGCCCAGGAGAAATGCTTAGCTTGCCAACAGAGATAACAAAGTTTGTCATCAGCTGTTGAGAAACCACAGAGCACCCCAGGGGTTGGTGGCCTTGAATGCCGAAGCCCTGGTGGTGCCTGTGGCACCGAAGCTGTGTGTCATCCTAACATGATGCCAGTAGTGGTCATGGCAGAGCCTTGAGGCTGTAAAGACCCAGGGTGATCCAGTCTGACTCCCTACGTGGGTGATAAGGAGACTGAAACCCGGGGAGGCGGGACCTGGTCCAAGGTCACGGGGTGCTGGACGCGAGTTTCGGTCATTGCCTGCTGTGGACCGAACTGTGTTGCCCCAAAACTCCAATGTTGAGTCCTCACCCCCAGTACCTCCAAATGTGACTGTATTTGGAGACAAGGCTCTCGAAGAGTCAACTATGGTAAAATGAGGTCATATGGGTGGGCCCTAATCCAATATGACTGGTATCCTTAAAAAGGAGATTAGGACACAGACACACACAGAGGGAAGACCAAGTAAAGACACAGCGAGAAGGTGGCCGTCCACAAGCCAAGGAAAGAGGGCTCAAGAGAACCGGCCCGGCCGACACTTGGATCTTGGACTTACGGCCTCCAGAACCATTCGAAACCAATCTCTGCTGCTCAAACCGGCTAGTCTGGGGTCTTGGTTATGGCAGCCCCGGGACAGGACTACAGTGCCCTTCTCGTCTGCTCCATGACATGGCAGCCGTTTAGGGAATGGGAACCGTAAAGCACGTCACTTTGGGCGCACCTACTGAAATTAACGACACGTTGGGCGAAGCACGTTTAATTAGTAACATCTACTCGGGAGAATCCCCAGGATGTCGCTCAGACTGTGCAGACGGCGATCCTCAAGTCATGGAAATGGCCCTTCTGTGTGACCGGTAAGCTACCTCTGCAACCAGACCCCAAAGAAGCCTTCCAGAACGTTCCGGGCGGCGATGACATCCCTGGGGCAACCGTCTAAGGGGAGGGGTGCCCGCTGTTAAGACAAGACCGTTCGTCTATTTGAATAAAACATAGTGAAAGTCTCACGGATTTATTTTCTTACTTAAGTTACAGGATTGGAGCAAGAAGCGAAGACAGGGAGACTTCCGAGAGGCGCGAGGGTGGAGGCGGGCAGAGGGGGAGGTTGAAGACGACCCGAAAACGGAACTCGCCCACGTGTGCGTCTGACCGAACGTCAGCGACCGGCCTTCTGTGGGCAAAGAGCGCAGAGCGCGGTCGGTGACAGAGGCCGCGGCCACACCTGCAGACTAGGAGCCAACCTGCCTCCACCGCTTGCCGGCTGTGTGACCTGGGGCAAGTTCCCAAACCTCTCTGTGCCTCAGGTTCCCCACCATGATTTTCAATAGAAACCGCAGTCGTCCCTCTCTCACAGGGTGCTCGTGAGGACCCAGTGAGTCAAAACCTGTGACGCTGTTCCGAGCACAGGGATTGGCACACAGAAGCCCGGGTCACCTTCGGTCAGCAGGTAGGGTCAGATTCTCTGCGAAGCGATGACCCCCCCCCCCAAAAAAAAAAAAAGCAACAAGCGTTCGCATACAGGGCTGGGAAGGGCTCTGGAATCCCAGAGGAGACGGGGCGCCTGGGAGGCGCAGTCGGTTAGGCGTCCGACCTCAGCCAGGTCACGATCTCGCGGTCCGTGAGTTCGAGCCCCGCGTCGGGCTCTGGGCTGATGGCTCAGAGCCTGGAGCCTGTTTCGATTCTGTGTCTCCCTCTCTCTCTGCCCCTCCCCCGTTCATGCTCTGTCTCTCTCTGTCCCAAAAATAAACGTTGGAAGCCCAGAGGAGAGAGCCTCTGTCTCGGCCGCAGCGGAGCACGCAAACCTGCGGGCTGGCTCTGGCGTGGGGATCCGAGGCCACCTTCCAGAAGAGAGACCGCTGGGAGGCAAAGCTGGGGCACTTGAGAAGACAGCTGCCATCTGGGGAACCGCGAGGAGCCCGTGGCCTCTGGAGAGAAAGCTGCGTCGGGGACGGCGGTGGGAAATGAGAGCGGAGGGGCTGAGAGCCGCCCGCCTGGGTCGATGCTGAAAGAGAGAATGGACGGAGGCCCCGGGGCACGGGAGTCGCACCTCCGCAAGAGCGTGAGCAGGAGGCGGGGTGTCCGCAGAAGAGAAAGACGTTCCTGCTGCCGCGAGGGGTGCCCCCGGGTCCGGGTAGAGATGACACGGGCCGAGACGAGGGCCGTGGCCGTGAGGGTGGCGGCAGAGGCAGAAGGAAGGGCGGCAGGCGGAGGAGACGCCGCGGGCACCGGCTCATCTCCTCCCCCGAGCACGCAAGGCACCGCATCGCCTGCTCCCCTGGCAGGGAGCGTGGCGGCCACGGGCTGAGTTCTGGTCAGTGGGATGGGGCAGAGGTGACGTGAGCCTTTCCCCGGCGTCTGGCAGGGTCCCCTGGCGTGCTCCTTCCCTTCCGCAGCGATCCTAGAGGCGTGGGCTCCAGCTGGCAGGGCTAGAGCTGGAACAACCTCCGAGAGGCTACCTGGAGGCGAGCCGCTTGGGGTCGTGCCCCACCCACGTCAGACTGCACGCGGGCAAGACACAAACGTTCGAGACGGTGAGCCACTGAGGCTTCCGGGCCACCTGTCACACAGCGTAGCCCACCTGACCGCGCCGGGGCGATCGGAGCCCTGGTCACTGGACCGGACGGGGCCGAGGACAGAGGCGAGTCCAGGATGGGCAGCCAGGTGACGGGGTGGGGGCGGGGGGTCGTTAACTGTGGTGGGAGATGCCAGAAGGTAAGTCTTCACTTGCATCTCAGACACCAGGGTGTGGGGAGCTTCTGGCAATAAACAGAGGACGACCGGGAACGTGTATGTGAAATGACATCGGGGAAAAGGCTAGAACCGCAGCTGCAGGCTGGAGGGGTGTCCGCGTCCAGGTGGTGGCTGAAGTCCTGCAGAAGGAAAGAAAGCGTCTGGGCGTGTGAGGCGAGCAATGGGCAGAGAACACGAAGAGCTGAAGAAAAAGAACAGGAAAAGGACCCAGAGAAGGAGTAGGAAAGATGCTGCCGTCCGAGAAGAACAAGGAGAGTCTGATGAGGATGCCAAGGGAGCAGAGGCTTCCAGAAGAGAGTCATCAGTCATCAGTCATCAGCGGGGTGAAATACGCAGACACGCAAGTCAGATGAAGGCTAAAAACCACACACCACGTCCAGCGACTAGCGGGCCACTGGACCCCGTGGGAGAAGCCTGGCCAAGAAGACGGGAGGTTGAGGGAGAGGAAGTTTCCAGCAAGGTGAGCACTGAACAAGGAGAGGTGGAAGAATGACCATCAGCTGGGAGAAGACACAGCAGAGGGAGGAGTACTTGATGGAAAGACACGGAACACGCAGCAGTGCGGGGCACGGCAGGAATGGTGAAGGGAGCCAATAAACCACCACAACCGTCCCAGGGCACTTCCTCCAGGGGGCTTTCAGTTTCCAAGACGGCAGCCCGTGCGAACGCTGCCCCATTTCCAGGGCGCCAGCCTGCTGGTGCGGAAATCGCCGGGCCCGAAATCCAGGGACAGAGTCGGAGGCAACAAGGACTGGATTCAGCTAACTGATAACCCCTTGTGCAAAGGCCCTCGGCAGGAGGATAGCAGGTGTTTACGATAGTCCCAACCCTTGAGACGCTAGCGGTCCAAGAGGCGAGATAAGGCAGGTTCAGAAATAACTCACTGGAGGCAGACAGTAATAAGTGCCCCAGAGACGAGCAGATAAAGTGCTGAGGGAGCTCCAAAGGGAGATTACTTCCAGCTGGAAGAGATCAGGAAAGCAACATTTGAGGCAGGGCCCTTGGGGTCCAGGCCTCATCTATGCATGCCAATGTCACTTCCAGGTTCTGGATTAAGGCTGTCCCTCCTTCATCTCCCCTGGGCTTCCTTCTCGGTTTAATTAGCTGCCGCTGTAAGTGTTCTTTTACTGAATACCCTTTGTTCCCCGCATGAGCCATGGCATCGCGAAGCCAATGTGGTCGGAAGAGCTGACTCTTGGGTCTCCAGAGGCACCCCTGGGATTGCGGGAGCAACAGGTGTCCGAGCAGGCCCCAGGATGGAGTGAGCACCCGAGTCGCACGCAGTTGGCCAGACTGGCACAGGCCACGCGGGATCAGCTTTGACAATTACAGGCCATGTTCTCCATCTCAGCCCCGGCTGCAGAGGAGGTGGCCTACCCAAACACCTTGTCTCACGGTTCCGGGGGCCGGAAGGGCTCAGGGCACCAACCTCGCTGGGTTCTGGTGAAGGCCCTCTTCCTGGCTTCCAGATGCCACTTTCTGGCCCCGTCCTCACGGGGTGCAGAGAGAGATCATCTCATCGTGTCTCTTTTGATAACAAGGCACTAACCCCATTTATGGGGGCGCCCTCCTCGCAGCTGAATCGGCTCCCAAAGGCCTTGCCTCCTACCATCCCTGGGGATTTGTGGGGGAACAACTGAATTGGGGGTGGGGGGGATACAAGCATTCAGCCCCTTGCATTTCTTTATAAAGTCCCTCCTGATGGATAATGAAAACTCCAAGAGGTAAGCTTTGCTTCCTGAATCTTCCAAATAATACATTCACAGCACAAGGGACATCGATATTTTTTCTAAAAAAGAGAGAGGGTTCACATAGAGAATTGATTAGCGGTTAATTTACAAAACAAATAAATTTTTTTTAAATGAAACTGAAATCAGGGGTGCCTGGGTGGCTCAGCCAGTTCAGTGTCTGACTTTGGCCCAGAGTCATGATCTCACGGTTCGTGAGTTCAAGCCCCCCATCGGGCTCTGTGCTAAGCCTGCTTGGGATTCCCTCTCTCTCTCTCTCTCTCTCTCTCTCTCTCTCTCTCTGTCTCTCTCTGCCCCTCCCCTGCTTGCACTTTTTCTCTCTCTCAAAATAAATAAATAAACTTTAAAAAAAACTGAAATGGGCACAAAAATCAGTAACTTTTTAAAAGTACTTTTGGGGGTGCCTGGGTGGCTCAGTCAGTTGAGCATCCGACTTCAGCTCGGGTCATGATCCCACGGTTCAGTTTGTGAGTTCGAGCCCCACATCGGGCTCTGTGCTGGCAGCTCAGAGCCTGGAGCCTGCTTCAGATTCTGTGTTTCCCTCTGTCTCTGCCCCTCCCGGCTCATGCTCTGTCTCTCTTTCTCTCAAAAATAAATAAACCATTTAAAAAAAAAATTTTTTTTAAGTACTTTTGTATCTCAACTTGATTTCTTTTCACACTACCTTTTGGAGTCCCAGGTGAAAAAAAAATCAAAACACAATGTTTGGGATCGACCTGAGGCCACAAAACCAATTGTGGAGAGACAGGCTTGTTCCAGAAACGGCACTGTGGGAAAGATGATCGTTAACTCCAGAATAGCTCTAAGTTGACTCTTGGGAAAGGGTCTCAGAGAAGAAAACTCCTTGGTGTTCTGCTTTTCTACCACGCGCACTAGCCTCCCTGGGACCACCGTCACCACTTTCAGGGTTGAATTCTGGAGCCACACTCCCAAGAAGGCTTGCGGGCCAGGAGTGGAGGCGGAGGGAGGCTTGTGGGCTGCTCGCCTCGCACCTGCCCTCAGAGTCGGGTGCCACAGTCCCCAGGAGGGACTGCAGGCCTCCCCAGTAAACCAAACCCCACTTTCTGCCGATGGAACCTTCCTGGTTTACATCTGGGTGCCGGGCGTCTCCCCATACCCACCGCTGAACCTCTGAACCCAAACTCCCGTTGGCTGGTACTTCCCGACGACGCACGCGCGTCGTGAGCCTTGGGGGACCCGCTTCCGGTCCCCACTCCACCCGTCTGCAGTGTGCACGGGGACTACTGTTTGGAAGCGGAAGCGCGTGTGGCTTGGGTTCTTTTTATTTCGGGGCCGATCGGCTGGAGAAAAGGTGTTTTGCGTGGCGCGATGGAAGTAGACCATCTCCTCGGCGTCTCCTCTGCGAGCCGCTCCGCAGACATATGGCCTGCTTTCCCACCAGCTAGGAAGTGATTATTGGAGCAGCACAAACAGATTTTTTTGTCAAAGTGGAGGTGCGATTTTCTCAGGTTTTGTGAGAACACACACACACATATATTTTTACCGATCCAATCTGTTTTCCAGCAGCCCAGTGGCCGCAGGGCCCAGGAGGCCAGCTTGAATATTCGGGACTCACATAGGTGTGGGTCTCTGGAAGCTTCAAGCATACCTCAGCTGACAGGTATGGCCACTTAGCCAAGGAGCCGGGAGCACGGAAGGAAAGCTAGGCTTCAGCCAGAACAGGCCTGGGGGCGGGGGTCCCAAGTCCGTTCTGTTTCACAGGTAGCACCGACCCTTCCCACCTCCCTACCCGCCCAGGCCCTCCCCTGTGACAGGAGGAACCACCACAAGGGCCGCCTCCTGCACGTAGAACCATACAACAGGGCTCACCTGCTACATGGGGCCAGAACTTCGTTTTATATTCACTATCGCTGGTTTAGCTCTAAGGTCTCTTTGAAATAAAATTTAAGGCTTGCAAGAGACATTAGGGTAAAGACAGCAGATAGAAGACATTCCTGTACTTTCACTACCTCCCTCATTACCTTGAAAACGAAAGCTTTCTTGTTTTGTTTTACAGCACAGATCTGTGCTATCCAATATGGCAGCCAATGGCCACGTGTACTACGTTTACATTTTTATGAAATAAATTCTCACATTTCGTGTGTGCTGTGCACTAGCCGCACCTCAAGTGCTCAACGGTTGCAGACGGCCAGTGGCTCTCATACTGAGCAGCACAGATGAAGAACAATTCTGTCATCACAGAAGATTCTATTGGACTATGCTGGCAGAGACCCACAAAGAGCGAAGGTGGCAGGGAAAGCACTGTGGGAGAATGCTGGGAGCTGGAAAGCACGGGATGCATGGTAAGCGGCTACACAAGTAGGATAATCAAGCTCAATCCTAAACCAGAATTGAGAGGGCCAAGAAGCCAGTTGCCCTTGACATTTGTAAGGCCTGGGCAGGAGTACCGAAGCAAGCCACATGCCCTAACTCTGAAAAAAAGGCTGAATCAGGATAACAAACTTTGTTGAGAAGATTAAAAACTGCCATCTCTCTTCTACCTTGACAAACACGCCTTCTTGATAATATAAAAGGACGACGTGTTAGCTTGCTAGGACTCGCTAACAAGGTACTACACGTTGCAGAGCATAAAACAATACAGTTCTGGAGGCTGGAAGTCTGAAATCAGAGTATGGGTAAGGCTGGTTCCCTTTGAGGGCTTTGAGGGATAAACTGCCCCATGCTTGTGTCCCGGCTTCTGGTGACAGCCGGCAATCCTAGCATCCCCTAGCTTATAGGTCCATCACTGTCTCTGTCCTCATGTGGCTTTCTCCCTGCCCATCTGTCTTTACATGGCCTTCTTATAAACACACCACTTATGTTGGCTTAGGGACTCTCTCTACTCCAATACGACTTTATCTTAACTAATGACATTTGACAAGGACCCTATTTCTAAAGGTCACAATCTAAGGTGCTGGGGGTTCAGACTTCAACACACCTTCTTTGCAGGACGTAATGTAAGCCCTAACAGCCAGATTCAGATTGGAATTCTCAGACATCTCTGACTTCTGTGTCAGAACATTGCATCACGAGGAGAGTCCCTGCTGCTGACCCTTCTCTTCTTTCCCACCCCCAATTCATCCATGTCAGAGGGGCCTGGTCATTTCTCCATCCATACCTCCCACAGACTGTTGCCTCTCATTAGAAAGATTGGAAGATAGGGGTGCCTGGGTGGCTCAGTTGGTTAAACATCAATTCTTGGTTTCAGTTCAGGTCATGATCTCACAGTTCATGAGTTTGAGCCCCAGGTCGGGCTCTGCACTAACAGAGCAGAGGCTGCTTGGGATTCTCTCCCTCTCTCTGTCCCTCCCCTGCTCTCTCTCTCTCTCTCTCTCTCTCTCTCTCTCTCTCAAATAAATAAACTTTAAAAAAAAAAGAATATTGAGGACAAAAGAAAACCTTACAAGCTGTCAGGGAGATAAAAATAGGTCTCATACAAAGGATCAGGAATCAGAATGATTATGATTCTCAAGAGCAACCCTGGATACTAGATTACAATTCCGGGTCTTCAAAATCTGGGAAGGGGGAAATCATTCCTAAACCAGAATTCTGTACCAAACCAAACTATCAATTCAGTGTGAGGGTACAATGAAGATAGTGTTAGTCATTCAAAGGGTCAAAATATTTACCTCCCACATACCTTCAGGAAGCTATTGGAAGATTCTGGGGCACCTGAGTGGCTCAGTCAGTTAAGCATCCAACTCTTGACTTTGGCTCAGCCCAGGATCTGATGGCTCATGGGATGGACCCCAGGTCAGGCTTCATATTGACAGTGAAGAGCCTGCTTGGGAGTCTCTTTCTTCCTCTCTCTCTCTGCCCTTCCTCCCCACCCAACCCCACTCGCACTTGCTCTCTCTCTCTTTCTCAAAATAAACTTTATAAAAGAAGCTATTGGAAGATTTGTTCCACCAAAAGAAGAGCAAAGACTATAAAAATATGCATGAAACCCAACACAAGACATGATCAAAGAGTAAGCTTCAGACTTCCAGTTTTAGCTCCAACATGTAAATACTTTGGAAGTTGTCACCCACCATTCTTACCAGATGGAAAACTGAAAATAATGACTTTTTTTGGACTCATCAGAGACCTGGTGTTGCAGGACAAACCACCACCCCTAAGTCGGGAGAGACAAGGTACATCCCAAATCATAACCAAGATCTTACCCAGAGCAAAAGTCATAAACTAGAGTCATAAACTGGTAGAGACACTTAAGTGATAATTTTAACAAATTGCTGGAGGCTGAGTGTGGACTAGTCTAAAAGACAGAAACTCTTGAGGCTGCAGGATTGATTGGCTCTCACATTTTGGGAGGGGGGTTTACTTCCAGGAACCCCACCAAGTTCTCACAAAGAAGAATCAAGAAATATCCCTGCCATGGTTCTGGGAGGAGGAGGGAAGGTAATCATGTGTAACATGCCCCAAGTATTCTCCATAACAGATGCCAATTTTCCAAGGAAGAAGACTGCCGGGGCTATCACAGCTTGGGGGAGGGCATTTCCCCCAATATAGTACCCTCTAGCTTTCCTATATTGCCTACCCAGGAAATGGCAGGGGAACATAGTTAACAGGGATCATCGTTTCATGGAAATAGGTTGGGAACACATATTATAACATGCTAACACTAATCAAAAGAAAGCTGGAGAAGCCACATTAATTTCAAACAAAGCAGACTTCAAAATAAGGGAGATTACCAGGGATAATGAAGGGCATTACATAAAAGGGTCAATTCTCCAAAAAGTCATAAAAATCCCTAACATGAATGCACCTAATAACAGAGCATCAAAATACATAAAGCAAAAACTTATAGAAATGCAAAGAGAAGTAAACACATCAACCATTATAGCTGTAGACTTCAACACCCTCAATCAGTAAATGGTAGATACAGCAGGCAGAAAATCAGTAAGAGTATAGATGACCTAAACAGCCAGTGTGATCTCACTGTGATTTATAGAATATTCCATCCAACAACAGCAAACTACATTTTCTTCCTCAAAGAGTATAATTCAATTTATATGAAAGTGAAAAACAGCAAAACTAATCTGTGTTATTAGAAGTCAGGACATGGGTGCCTAGGTGGCTCAGTTGTTTAAGTGTCTGGGTATTGATCTCAGCTCAGGTCTTGATCTCAGGATTTGAAATCAAGCCCTACATTGGGCTCCACTCCATGCTGGGCGTGATGACTACTGAAGAAGAAGAAGAAGAAGAAGAAGAAGAAGAAGAAGAAGAAGAAGAAGAAGAAGAAGAAGGAAAGGAAGGAGAAAAAGAAGGAGAAGGAGGAGGAGGAGGAGAGTAATAGAGAAGAGGGCGTAGCATGAGTTGTCATCCAATAAAAGCGACATGCAATCCCTAGGATGCGGAGCCGATTGAGGGAGCTGTCTTAGGGTGTGCCGTTTGGGGAGGAAAAGGAAAAGGGAAAAATCAGGATGTGGTTTGCCTTTGGAGAGCAGGATAGGGATGGTTACTAGGAGAGATATAAGGTATGCTTCTAGGGTACTAATAAAGTTCTATTTCTTGACAACTGCATATGCCCTTTGTGATAATTCATCAAGATACGTACTTATGCTCTGTGCTCTTTTTTGTTTGCATACAACACTTCAGTTAATTTTTAAAAAGAGAAACAAAGGAATCCCCTGGGATCATGGAGTTGCATGGAGGACACTCAGTTCAGATGCCCAGAGAGCTGCCAGTGCACTTGGAGCAGCTTAGGAGACTCCAGAGTAAGTTACCCCAGGAAGATGAAATTGAATTGCTTCAACAAACATCTGGAATCAGAAGGGAAAAAGGCAAGTGTCCCAAGGATAGGGAGAGATGGAGGTGGAGCTGTGTCTCCACAGCCTGCACAAGAGTACAGATGCTCTTAAAGAACTTTCTTCTCTCGTAGAGGAAAAGAGGGTGGGGCTAGGAGATGGTTGATGACTTGGGTCAAGACTCATGGGATTTGGATAAGAGGAGCTTCCAAGTTCCCTGGTGTTCTCTCAACCTGTAAATGGAGTCTGAAGGAATAGAAATATTATTTTCTCTTTAACATGCTTCCTTTCGTTAGGATGCATTACATATTGCCATATGACTTCGAGGTGCTTGTTTTATGAGAGAAAACAATGTCCCTATTCACATTTCTCAAATCCCTTGAGACCAGTGTTAACTCCAAACTTAGTTTCAGTACATAGCTAAATGCACTCATAATCCACTTGCTTTCTCTTTGCTTGCCTTCCCCTCGTGAATGTTATAAATGGCCTATTTTCAATTTCCATAATTTTTCATTATAACAGGCGGAGGTCAAAAGAGCAGAGATAAATGAAATTATTAAATGGTCTCTCCACACTCTTTCTCAATCCCCACACGTATTCATTCATCCATCTTTTCACTAAGGGTTTGTTGATGAATGTAAGAACAAACCAGTGAAGAAATAGATGATTTCATCAGAGCTTGCCAACATGTAACAAAAACAAAGCCTTCACCCTCTTGCCTCACTATTCCCCTGTCAGCTGTTGAAGCCAAAGAGCCTTGAAATAATCTAGATGCCGACATCAAACGGACAGAAGAGAAACAGACAAGGGCACTCAACAACCACATAAATCAACCATGAAAAATCAGGAGGGATTTTCCCCCCCGGTAACGTTTTTGTAATTAACCTACAAACCTAAATTCTCTGGAAAAGAACCCAATGCAAAATCCCAAAGTAGTAATGAAATTCCCACTTCTTAGGTTCGTGTTTCAGGCATGCCTCAATATTAACTTCTCATTTCCGCCTCTCCTATGCTAATCAGGAGCGAAATAAATACAATCTTCAAACTGTGGCCTTAAATTTAATCCCAGGTCTCTAGGGGGCCTTATTGCTTTTCTAGTCTGGCCTCCTCATTACAGAGATAAGAAAGCCAAGGCCCAGGGAGACAGCAAGCTGCCCAAGGTCACGCAAGGTCGGAGGTGCACTGGGACCGGAACCCGACCCTGCCCCTACATTACCTCCACAAGAGGAAACCCAAGTCTCAAAAGATGCCCGTGTCCCTGCAGCAGCCTGAGAGCCTGAGCTGGAACCGGAGATTCTCGGTGCTCGCCCAGCCTGGCCGCCAGCCCCAGAGAGCTGCGGCCACCTTCCTTCACCCTCCTCCAAGTTCGGAGCTGCCTCCTCCCTCTGCTGCCAGCATTTGACTTCACCTCCCGAGGATCCAGAAGCCGGCAGAGAGGAACCTCCACCTTTGCCCCCACCCTGTGCCACGACAGGCCCACCTCCATCCTGTCTTGTCCCTCCGTCTCCCCAAGGCCAATCCCCGGAGCCCTCAGTTCGTGACCTCTCCCTTCCCCTCTCCTCACGGCCCTTGTCACATGCAGGAGCCATCTCTGCTTCCACCAGCCTCTTGCAGTCGACCTCGAAACATGGCGGCTTCTTGCCTCGGAGAACACCACTCACGTGCCGATTTGGGCTCTCTGCCCTTCTGGATCAGCCTCCTTTGAGGGCCGCCCGCCTCGCTGCTTCCCTTCCCCATCTCCTACTCCACCTCCTCCCACTGCCCCTCCCCACGGCCTCCTTCAGTCCAAGAGACTCTTCCCAGTTCTTTGCCCCTGACTTACCTGGTGATTTCAACCCTGAGGACCATCCCCTCCACAGAGCACTCTCCCCCACCCTCGAAGGAAGAGCTCCTCTCTGGGTTTGCTTGTCTCTGGGTCGACCCTCTCCCGCCTGCACTGGGTCCTGGCCCTCCTCCCTCATTTCACCCTCTCCCTGGAGGTGAGCACCCCCTCCAGGCCGGCCTTCAATTACTGTCTAGTCCCCCCTGACCCCCAACATCCAGCCTGAGTACACCTGCCAGAGGCCGCATGGACCGCTCCCCAGAAACTTCACACTCACCTCTTCACAGACACCGCTACCCTTCTCCCTTCCCTGCAACCTGTCCCTGGATTACCTCCCCTGAATCACTTGCCCCTCCCTACCTTGGCCACTAATCTCCAGTGACACTGAACTGTCTGGCCTTGGGGCTTCACCCTCCGTGGGAAACACTAGCCCTCTCCCGCCTTCCCCTTCCCGACCCCCGACTGTTAAATGACTAGGTCCTAACTCCCAGGCCTCAGCTTGGAGGCCACTTCTTCCACGGACCTCCTCCAGCTCCCCAGGTGAGCACTAGGAGACCCTCCCCTGTGTCCCCATCTCTCCCTGGCCCCACCCCCCAGAGCTGACATTGTGTGTTATTCACCAGGCCTGTGTCTATCTTGTTTGCAGCTAAATGCGCAGCTACAAGCATGCGTCTGGCTCAACAATGTTCCAGGGGGCGCCTGGGTGGCTCCGTCGGTTAAGTGACCAACTCTTGATTTCAGCTCAGGTCATGATGTCACAGTTGTCAGATCAAGCCCCTTGGGGTTCTCTCTCTCCTTCTCTCTCTCTCTGCCCCCCTCTCCTGCTTGCTCACGGACTCTCAAAAAAAAAAAAGTTCCAGTTTGTCAAATTCTAAGTTGCATGAAATAGGTGTTTACCTAGCTAGGTCGTCCTCTAGACCAGGCGCACCTGGAGGGCAGCGACTCTGTTCTAGCCACGTGTCCCAGTGCCCGGCACACAGCAGGCCTTAGTAAATGCTGCTTCTCTGCCCGAAGGAGACACTGCCCGCTGGGTAAGCCAGGACACCCTGATCCTCCCGGGCTCAGAGAGAAGAGCAGCTGGTCTAGGTGACAGTGACTTGGGCCGATCGTGCATAGTCATTTCACATGGGTCCCCACGCCCCACAGAGAGGAGTTCAAACTGATGACGTCACCTCCATTCAGCAGAAGCACTGCATCCTGGCTTCAGTGGGCATCTAAATGACATGGGGAGGACGTGTTGGCACTGGGCCTCCCGTCGTCAGAACTTCCTGTGCTGCCTGAGACCGGCCACTGGAGAATGCCTGATGCCTTCCCGGGAACAGAGGAGCAGGGGCCCGACCAGCTACACGGCTGAACTTCAGGGCACCTGGCGAGCCCTGGCACCGGGACAGCACCCCGGCCTTGAGCCCCAGCCACACACACGATGCTGCACACTGTGAAGAGCCAGGTAATGACCTTTGGACCCGGGGCTTTGCTGGAAAATTCAGCCACTGTGTCCTGACCGCCAGGGGCTGCTCAGTGGCGACCCGATGTCAGCCAGCCGTCCTGAGATCTAATCAGCCCCTGAGAACACAGCAAGCAGCCCCCTTCTGCAGAATCCGGACACAGGGAAACCCTAAAAAGTGAAGGTATGACCCCAAGCCGCTCAACTCGGATGCGTGCATCTGCTCAAGGGGCTGAGCGCACCAGCCCTCTCAGGGCTCCCAGCCTCGGCCGCTCACGGTCCTTGCTTCCCCTCCCCTCGTCCTCCCTCACAGACAGCATTCAAGCATGGGGGCAGAGCCATATGTACCCCACGAAACATCACGTCACTCTCCCGGGAGCACAGCTCCCTGAACATTCTGGAGGGGGAAGCAAGGTTGGGCGGGGGGCAGTAGAGCAGGGGGTAATAATCAGAAACCTCTGGGGTTCGAAGAGCCTCAGCAGCGATCGCCGCTTGCAAGCTACGGGTCCCTGGGTGAGTTACGTAACTTCTCAGATCATCAGCGTTCTCATCTTTAAAATGGGGTAACGACGGCGCAGAACGAGGGGGGCACGTCACTCACGCATGGCAGTGCTGACTTCTCCTCTTCTCTTGATAAACTGGCCATATTTTTACTGTCCCAGACAAATAGAATGGATTGGTTTCATGTCCTTTTGAGAGACCTATTACGTTTCCCACAGTTGCACCTTATTTCCTGCCCTGTGAGAGGTCACGGGGGAGAGGACGCCCCTACCTGCCACAGCCAAGCTTTGGCCGAGATTCCCTCCTACTCACTGAACAGATACTGGTTGAGGACCTGCATTCTAGAAGGGAGAGGTAGATAATAAACGATAAGCCTAATACATAAATAAGTTATGTAGTAGGTTAAAGGTCACAAGTGTTCTGGAGGGGAAAAGGAGCAGGGAAGGGGAAGAGGGGGTGGGGCAGGTTGTACATTAATTGGATCGGTCAACATGGACCTCACGGAGAGATGACATGAGAGCAAAGGCTGGAGTCAAACGGGGAGAAATCTGCGGAAAGACCATTCCAGACGGAGAGAATTGCTAGAACAAGGCTTTGAGATGAGGGCGTGCCCAGCATGTTTGCAGATGCCTCCTCAACACAGACATCTGGTCTACCCTTCGACCCCTGGTTCTCGTTCTAGGCATCTGCTGGCAGCCAGCCAGCACAGGGCCCAAGCCTCGCTCGTGGTAGTCCAAGTCTGTCCACGGCTAGTCCCCGAGGCCCTGCCTCCCTGAGCTGCCCAGACGTCTCTGTATCACCTCCGCCTGCCAGGAGACCCCTCAAAGGGAACCGCGCTCCAAGACGTCCATCTTCGCTGTTCCCCACCCTGCGCTTACAGCCTGGTCGGCCGACAGGGTTGAACTTCGTCCTCGACCCTGCGACAGGGTCTCATCCCACTCGCCTCGTCAGGTCCGGCACTCTGTGCTACTGTCTCGATCCGCGCGCCAACCTCTCCTCGGTTGCCGCGGTTAGCCAGGTCATGCAGCCAGCTCTCCCCAGACACAGCCCGCGGCCACCAAGAGTGGTGGGTGGACTGGACGTAGCCTTACAAACAGAGGGCTGCCCGGACAGACGGTGGGTGGATGGGTGGAGAAGCACATGGACAGATGGATGGGTCACAGGTGAGCTGGCTCCAGGGGAGAAAACAGCCCCATTCTTCCGAGAGGAATGCTCTCTCACTCCCAAAGCACTGTTTCCAGGACGCCCACTCCCACAAAGACGGGCCCCCTCAGTCTCCACCCCTCAATCCCGGACTCACACCCGAAGCGACTTCACCCACCTCCTGGCATCGTTGGCTGTGGAGATACAGATGCTTCATGCGTAGTCCCCAAGTGTCTTAGCGGCCTATGAGGCGGGCCAGTCGTTCTCAAATCTTTTTTAGCAATGGAATTCTTTCTTCAAAAGAAAAGTCATGAGGAGCCCTAGTAGACAAAACGGAAATGTGAAGCTGGGCTAATTGAAGTGAAAATAAGAACCATGGCTGGAGCGCCAACGCTCACGCCAACCGGCCTACCCCTTTGCCCTGGATTCCACAGAGCGCCATTTACAAACCTGCCAACAGACCCAAGGGGCTCCAGGAGCAGGGGGAGCCACGCAGCCCTTGGCCTGTGGCTCGCAGCTTGGAGCAGAGTTCCAGGAGGCCGCTGGGGACTGTGGCGAGTGGAGCGGGTGAGGCGTGGGTGTGCACGTGGGTGTGTGTGTGTAGACTGTGTGAGAGTGTGTGGAACAGAAAATGTGTGTGAGGATGTGTATGAGAGGGCGTGTGAGTGCGTGAGAGTAAAATGTGTGTGTGAATGTGTATGAGAGAGTGTCTAAGTGTGTGTGAGTGAAGATGCGTGTGTGTGTGTGGCTGTGAAAGGGTATGTATAAGAGTATATATGAGAATGTGTCTGAGAGTGTGTATGTGTATGAGTGTGAAAGGGTGTGTCCGTGAGTGTGTGTGAGAGAGAGGCTTGATGAGAGATATCAATATATAATTGAACTACACAGGTTAAACACACACAGGCCATAGTCATAGCCATTTCACCAAATGGCCATAAAACTAAAAGATAAATAGGAAATCCCTAAATTACAGGGATTTTTCTGAGGAGGGAGCGGTGCAATAAAGTGCTATCTGAACGAAGTCAAACTTGCAGCGACCCCGGGGGAGCGGGCAAACAGAGAAAGGACCTGTTTCTCCCCGTCAGTTGTCCCATAAAACCTTCTCCAAGGCTGAGAGTCTGGCTCTGGAGGCCCAGGTCAAGGACGGGTCTCCATGACTGGAAACGGGTCCCCTCGGTGGGGGAGCCGTCCTCAGCCGGATCATCTGTGAGCCCCGGCTCAGCAGCGCCTTAGAAGCAGGGGCCCTCCCCTTGGTCACTCAGCATCCAGCAGGGAGTTGAACCCAGGCCTCGGGCTCCAGGGCGCCCACGGCCTACTCCCCACCCAGGGGCCGCTAGCCAGGAGCCCAGCCCTTCCTGTGCCACTCCTCCTATAGCACCTCCTTCTCCCTCACGGCCACCGTGACGTCACAGATGGCAAGAGCGAGTCTAAGCAACTTTCTGGAGACCACCAGCCAGCAAGCGGTCAGACAGGCGTGTGCCCCGGCCCATGCTAGGGCCACACTCCCCGCCAGTGGGTGGAACCTTGATCGCTGGGTGACTATCCAGGAAAGGCACCTCACGAAACCAGAACCACTGAAGGAGATTCCAATTATAATTCCACTGGGGGGGTGCGGCGGGGGGTCAGGAAAGGCTGAAGTCAACCCTCCATTAACACGTCCATTCAGAGAAGACCGACCATACAACCCTACAGACAGCTCCCATCACCTGGGACCCGGTGACAGAGTAGCCAGGAGCAGGGGCAAATTCTGGAAAGCTGGGGCCGCAGACAGGGCACTTCCTGTCTCTGTCTCCCTCTCTCTGTCTCTCCCCTTCCCTTCTCTTCCTCTTTCTCTCCCTCTCTCCCTCTCTCTCTGTCTCTCTCCCCTTCTCTGTCTCTTTCTCTCACTCCTCTCTCTTCCCCCCTCCCCCCTCTCTATCTCCCTTTCCCTGCCCCCCCCCTTCTCCCTCTCTCTCTCTCTCTCTGATGCCTGCTTTCCAAAACACCTGTCAGGGACTTCTCTCTCCGTTGCAAAACGGGTCAGCCAGGTCCCTCCCATCTTCCTGCTCCCGGGACCATCCCCTCCAGCTTCCCTCACTTCCCAGCTTCCTCGAAGCAGCGTCTGCCACTGAACAGGCACATAAGATACTCTTCTCTTCACTCTTTCACAAAAGAAAAGGCCTCGGATCTCAGAGCCCGTCTGCCTCGGCCAGCGTGTGCTCCGGGCAGATCCAAGACCCAGGGACTTCTCTGCCCACCCAGCCTGGAGGCCGTCACTCAGGGGGAGTCCCTGAGGACTGAGCCCCGAGCAAGGGGCCGGGACCGAAGAGGGGCTGTCAGCGGGTGGGGGCGCCCGCAGAGGTGCCCCACAGACAGCAAGCACAGGAGAATGGCCCAAGACCATAGAAGCAGGAAGGGGGGGGCGGGAGATAACAGATTTTAAAGACAGGCGGAGAGTGATGAAGAAGGGACACTCTTTCCAGCACCCACAAACGCCAGGCCCTCGGTCCGATGCCCAGCCGCTTCACGAGGGCCTTCTGAAGCCAGGTCATTGCATCCATTTGACAGACGGGGGCACTGAGACTCAGACAGGGTAAGACGCTCGCCCACAGCTACACAGCTAATAAGTTCCCAAACTGGGATTGCAACCAGGGAGAGAGTCAGCAGACCAGCCGGGGGTACAGAAGACAGGGGCAGAGGCCCCCTCGGCCCTGGTGTTCCGCTGAGTAGGGGAGGACCTTGTCCCCGTGGGGGAGCCCCACCGGCAGAGCAGCGGGGAAAAGTGCAGACCTCCCTGGAAGGACATCTGGGATCAGGCAGCCGGCCAGGCCCCAAGGGCCAAGGGCCAAGAGTCCCAGGGCTGAGTTTCCAGCGTGGCGCTCAGCGTCCAGGACAGAGAGGGCCTCCGCTTTGATACCACACTGTGTCCAGCGAAGGATTGAATCTGCCCACAGCTTTCCTGTTTTCGTTTTGTGACAATGAGCTCCCTGAGCTCTCATTCAGTCGTGCTTGGAGAGCCGGACTTCTCGCAACCCCGCTACCCCACCCACGTCACGCAGAATGTGCAGCCGCTGTCAGCCGCAGAGGGAGCAGGGAGCCTGCTGGCCAGGGCCACCGCAAGCCTGGGGGCCCCAAAGGTGCTCGGCCAGTAGGAGCTGGGGAGGGGGTGAGCACCAAGCAAACAGCCCGAGTCTAAAATCTTTAAGATTATGGGGCGCCTGGGAGCTCAGGCAGTTACCCGTCTGACTCTTGACTTTGGCTCAGGTCATGATCTCACTGTTTGTGGGCTCAAGGCCTGCATCGGGCTCACTGCTGTTAGCACAGAGCCTGCTTCAGATTTTCTGTCCCCTTCTCTCTCTGCCCCTCCCCTGTGTGTTCTCTCTGTCTCTCTCAAAAATAAATAAATATTTGAAAAAATAAAATAAAATCTTTAAGACTGACTCAAAATCAACCCCCTCACCAGAATCTCGGAGTGTGAGCTCTTAAGGCAGAGGGGAGAAGGTCAGAGGACTTTAAATCCGGCCATCCGTTTCTCTGGAGGAAAAGGGGGGCAGGGACTGACTGGGTGAGCCATTCTCTGAATCAATGGGCTTCTCTCCATCAGCAGCAGCCCAAGCCTGGCCTGTGCTGTGCGAGCCTCGGTTCCGTGTCCCAGACGTGTCAATGGCTCGGCCACCCATCCTATGGGAGTTCCGGGGCACCAGAGTGAACCGGGCACTTGGTACTTACAAGAGTACTAGTTTCTGGGAGCAGAATGAGGCCACAGTGACTCAGGCACACACCGGCCTCCAAGAGCTCACCAAGGACAGGGGCGACTAAAGTGGGGGCTGGGCACTCGTCCCATGGACAAGCCGGCCGTTCAGGCAAGATGAGTAAACCCTCCACAAAACAGTTACCTCTCGTGGGGACTGACACTTGGGGTACCACGGTCATGCCCTCTTTTAAAAGTCCTGGGGCTGATGCTTGTCACCTGAATTGAGAGAAAGAAATTTTCCCCGGAATGTTTCATGAATAAAGACGAGATAAACACCTTCACTCTGTCTCAGCGACGCTCTCTGTGGTTCCGACGTGCCCGATTAAGGAAAATGCACCTTGGGAGGTTAAGAAGTGTTGCCTATCACCTCTAGAATTTTTTAAGTGGGAGAACATCCAGAAACCAGCGTGGTTCTAATTTCTACTTGACAAGTCAGGGTAGCAAGTTCTAAAATGAAAAATGTGTCAAATCCAAAATGCCTTTCCCTCCCTCCACACTAACTGCTGAATAGCCGCACTCCCTCTGGGCACAAATTGGGAGCTGCTGGGACAGCCCGCCCATCAGACCATGTGCTGCTCTGGCCTGGGGGAACCATTCACTGCCCATGGCCTCCTTGCCACCCTGCCGAGAGGGGAGAAGCCCAGGCCTGGATTTCTGCCCACCGCCCACTTGCCGTGTGACTCTTGGCCGACTACCCAACCCTTCTGTGCCTCAGTTTCCTCATCTCTGAATTGGGGATCATTATGGAAGCCACCAAATAAATCCTTGGGGATTAAGTGGAACAATGCACGGGAATCGCGGCACGTCGCTGAGCACGGTAAGCCCTCTGCAAGTGTTGGCTGTGATTATAACACAAATGCACGGTATTCAACAAATTGTTATTGAGGGGTCAAACACATTAATAGGAATTTTAACGGGAAAGAATAAAGCCACCTATCATAAAATTCTGATTTTATCCATTTTACCTCAATGGTCACTATAATATAGGACTACGACGGCGGTGGGCAAAGAGCATATATAATTACTAAGTGTCTCTGCACATTATACTTTGATTTAAAATTTATGTTAAAGGGCACTGAACTATCCTTGTCATGTTTTAATAGCCTGACAGGAGGGATACGCTTACCTTTAAGGATCCGGGTAGTAAAAGGTGTCCTCATAAAATAATAGAGTGAGTGCCAATGAATGTGCTTTATAAGGGATGCTGGAGTGGATTTCACAGATTTCTCCCCTAAAAAGTCTCAAAAGCCTATTTTCAAAAAAACATTTACTTTCAGAAGTCCTTATCCTGGCTGTGCCTAACATGATTAACTTCATCCAAAATGATGTATTCGTTGTTCTAGAACCTGCAGGTGCCCAAAGACACGTGGAATGAGGTGCCCCAAGAAAACAGGGAGAGACACAACACAGGATCAGGGGAGACTTGGGAGAAGCTTTCGAGGGTGAAAGATTTGCTCCCAAGGCGGCCTTGCTCCTCAGTGGAGGTGGCAGTGGTGGTGACAGCTGTCCCACCTTGCTGGTCTCCCCTGGGCCTGCCAGCCCCTCCCGCCTCCTGTAACATGAACCCCTCATACTCGTGTTCTCCAGCCACACACAAGGTGCCTTCTGAAGACCACAGGGCTATTCCTTTCTTTCTCTTTCTTTGTTTCTTTTTAACATTTTATTCATTTTTGAGAGACAGAGACAGAGCACAAGTGGGGGAGGGGCAGAGAGAGAGGGAGACCCAGAATCCGAAGCAGGCTCCAGGCTCCGAGCCATCAGCACAGAGCCCGACGCGGGGCTCGAACCCACAAACCGTGAGATCGTGACCCGAGCCCAAGTAAGTCGGATGTTTAACCGACTGAGCCACCCAGGTGCACGGGGCTCTTTCTAAACCCGGTGAATCCTCTGAGATAGGCAGACGGGCCCAGATGAGAAGTGAACCCAGGAATGTCCGAGGCTTCACGCGCTGAGGCCTCGCCTCACTCACCCCACGAGTCTGCAGGGCAAGGGGCCAGGCCCACACGGGCTCCCCGTCTTGGGGTCCAGCCTCATCCACAGATGGCTTCCGGGCCTGCCGGACAGGGAGAAGAGAGTGGAGACCACACGTCAGCGCTGCTCACAGCCTCCTGGCCGCCACTGCCCCATGTCCCACCCGGGGCAGAAGTGGCCCTGAGCGCCCAAGAAGAGGAGACAGCAGGGAAGCTGGCTCAAACCACTCTGGTCCCACCTGTGGATTCACAGCTTCTGAGCTTGCCCTTCGAGGCCCTTCCGTCAGGCTGCCCAGCATAGCAGCCTCCGGGCAGGCCTGCCTCCTTCTCCTACGTGCTCCTCACCCTCGGCGGGGCTCCTCCCAGTCCCACATGCTCTTGTGCCCACAGGCTGCTGTCTGCGCCCCATGCCCCCAGCACGTCCTGACGTGGGATCTTCTCTGCACCTGCCTATCCCTGGCTGAACTGGAAACACCTGGGACAGACGTGGGACCTCCCACCTCCCTCCTCCAGGCCCGATGCTGTCCTCCTAGGGGCTGTAGGCCCATTTGTCCAGCTTCCAGAGCCCAGAGAATACACACTGACTGCACCTGCTCCCCAGAGCCTGTAAGGAATTGTTCTAAGCCACCGGGTCACGGGGTAACTAGACGGGCAGATGTGAGAGAGCTCATTTCTCTGGGTGTGGTGCTGATGGGGCACTGCCACACTGGCACAGAGGCCTGAAGGCTCCAGGACCTGCCAGCTCAGGTCCCGCGGCCCGGTTTCCATCCCCGCACATGCACACGTGGAGCGCCATTCCCTGAGACCTGTCATGGGAAAAGATGGCACCCAGTATGTTCGTCTTCTGTTCCCGCTCTAACAAATTCTCACAAACGTGATGGCTTAAATCCATACAAACTTATCATCTTACAGTTCCAGAGGCCAGAAGTCTAAAATGGGTCTCACTGGACTAATCAAAGGGTTCGTGGGGCCGTGTTCTTTCTGGAGCTTTCCTTGTCTTCTCCAGCTTCTGGAAGCCGCCTGGGGCCTGTTCCACCGTCAAAGCCAACGATGGCCGGCTGCGTCTCACACATCGTGACTCCACTGACTCTTCCACACTTAGGGACCCTAGAGATTGCACGGGGTGACCCAGGATATGATGTCCGCATCCCAGTGTCCTTGACTGAATCCTACCACACTCACAGGTTCTTAGGGTGTGCTTGTCTCTTTATTGTGCCCCCCACAAAGGAAGGGGTTCCCCTGGGTCGTGAATCAGGAGACTTGGACTGCTCCAGGCCAGCTGGGTGGCCTCCGGGGCCTCACCGTGGGTCATCTTTGTAATCAGTGAGCCACACCCACCCGGCAGCCACGGGCTTAAGGACCCCGGGAAGGACCTTTGCAGGAACTGGGGGTCCCATTGTGAGCAGACAGACAGACAGACGGGGACTGGTCTTCCATAGGAATTTTTTTCCAGAAGCAGCATTTCTGCTGCTCTGTGCATTACACCAGGGAAATAACTAGAAGGGGTGGGTGTGAGGAGCAGCCCCGGCCCGCCACGAGGGAGAGGAGGCTGGCACCCCTGCAAGGAGGCTCTGGCAGAGGGGATCCTCGGGCAGTGAGGACATCAAGGGGGTCTCCTTGTTGGGTTGATGGCCGAGCGGGCTCTTGTCGCATGCCCTGGAGAGAGGTGTGGCAGGGATGGGACCTCGTGGGGCGAGAAGAGAGCTGCCCCCTGCAAGGTGCGTGGGAAACGAGTGGGGCCGGAGGTGCTGTAGCCGAAAGCAAGGCGAGGTCTCGGGGCTCTGGGGGCCCTGATGCTCAGCGACCGCAGGAGTGGCCTCCTGCCCCGCGGCCCAGCTCCTCACAGACCCCTTCTTTCTCACTTCAAGACTCCCGAAATCACGAACCGTGCGATGCGAGGAGGGGACAGCATCTAGTCTGCCCCACCTGCCAGAGGAAGGCATCATCAACCCCTTTCCAGAAGCCACAGGCGGTCCAGGGCCCCAGGGCGGGTAATGGTGGTATGGGGCTGACACCCCTCTTCCCGCTTCTTCCCTGATAACCACCCGAGAGAGCCGGAGCCGGAGGCGGGATCTGGGCCCCCTATTTCTTGTCAGGGCCTGCAAGCCTGGGGTCTGGGAGAGGCGGTCCAGCAGGGCAGGGGCAGGGGGTGACGGTGGGCTCAGGCTGGAGGCATCGAGGGCCTACAGGCCCGCATCCTCTCTCCTGGCCGGCCGCAAAGCCTCTGCCAACTGCTTGACCTCTCTGAGCCTTGGCTTCCCCACCGGAGGAGGGAGGTGAACAACTCACGCCTCACAGGGGAGTCCAGGGTCTCCCTGCACACCCCCTTCCCCTCGCCTCTCTCCTCCTCCTCCTCACCCAATTCAAGTCAAGCCAAATTGGTTTTCCTAATCGGCCTCACTAATTTCCTGTCCTGGCAGTTTCCAGAAGCAAAATGCCTTGTTGTTCAGGGCCCGAGGTCCGAGCTTCCTGTGGTCTTCCCATGTGGGCCACATACCAACGGGGCGGGTGAGGAGTGGGGTCAGCCCGGGGACCCTGGCCAGCCCCGGCCCATTGTGGTGGCGCAAACGGTTTAATTATTAACTCTTTCTCCAATGCAGTCAGCCTCCCACGCACATTCATGAGATACTAACCCCTTCATCTCGTTCGACATAACTTGGCCGCCCACATTACAAGAGGAGCAACATACTTGGGTTCTGAGTCACTCACGAACACGATATTTAATGCCTTTCCAGGGTGATTTATCATCAGAAATCACGTATGCTCTGTATGTCAACAGCTCCCGAGCCAGCTTGACTTCCCTGGGCCTCCTGTGGGCTGATCCTGCCCCGGGGCCCGCTCCTGCCTTCTCTGGTCCCTGCCTCTCACCCGGACTCGGTGGTTCTCCTCCTCGGGCACCCAGCCCTCACCTGGACACCAGCCTGCAGCCACAGCCCCTGACACCAATCTAGTCCTTCCCTCCACCCCCCTCCTGCACTCTTTAAGGACCCCTAAGTCGCAAGGGAACTCCCGAGTTTCTCCCTTCTTCTGGGAGTACAGCTGATGTAACCGGGCAAGGCCGTTCCTTTACCCTCACCGATCCCTTGATGAAGCGCAAATATTCTAAACACTCAGCAGGTTCTTACCCTCTTGCCCGCACTCATGCTCTCAAAGCTCCCCAGGATGCATGAACCAAACTTCTGCTCCTCCTCTGGTTTTTGAGACCTTGCAGCAGGGATTCTCCTCTCTCTCCCTCTCTCTCTCTCAAAATAAATTTTAAAAAAAGAACAGGGATTTATTCTCTCACGTTCTGGGGGCTAGAAGTCCAAACTCAAGGTATCAGCAGGGCCATGCTCCCTCGGAAGGATCTACAGCAGGATCCTTCCTTGCCTCTTGACTTCTCTGGTTGCAAACAGTCTTTGGCTTGTAGGCGCATCCCTCCAGCCTCTGCCTGGTCATCATCCGGGATTCTCTCTGTCTTCTCTGTGGGCGTGTTGTCCAATTTCCCCTCTGCTTATAAAGACGCCCATTAAGGGCGCCTGGGTGGCTCAGTCGGTTAAGCGGCCGACTTCGGCTCAGGTCATGATCTCGCGGTCCATGAGTTCGAGCCCCGCGTCGGGCTCTGTGCTGACCGCTCAGAGCCTGAAGCCTGTTTCAGATTCTGTGTCTCCCTCTCTCTGACCCTCTCCCATTCATGCTCTGTCTCTCTCTGTCTCAAAAATAAACGTTAAAAAAAAAAAAAACAAATAAAAAAATAAAGACGCCCATCACTGCGTTAGGCCCACCCACATGACCTCATCTTAACCTGATTATATTTGCAAAAACCCTAGGCCCAAGAGAAGTCACATTCACAGGTCCCAGGGGTTACAACTTGAGCATATCTTTCTGGAGCACAAAGTTGTACCCACAACACTAGTCCTGTATCTGCCTGAGCCTCATTTTCTTATCATCACCAGATAATGCCACCCCCCAACCCCCACCCTGGGGTTACCACGAAATAAGGAAGGTGGAACCCGGCCCCTTCCTGACACAGATTTCTCAACCTTTTTCTGTCAAGACCCACAAGACATTCTTGCAGGTATAACTTTGGGCCCACCTGCTGCTTCCCCCCACTGGTTCCCTCTTTCTTTCTCCAGAACATGTATCCCAGTGAGGGTGGCGATATTATATAGACAAAACCTGGAATCAGTGCTAATTTTATATTTTTTTAAATGAAGGCATCATTGGGGCGCCTGGGTGGCTCAGTCGGTTAAGCATCTGATTCTTGATTTCAGCTCAGGTCGTGATCTCACGGTTTGTGGGATTGAGCCCCGCGTCGGGCTCTGTGCTGGAGGCTGCTTAGGATTATCTCTCCCTCTCTCTTTCCTCCTCCCTCTCTCTCTTTGCTCCTCCCTCTCTCTCTCTTTCTCCTTCTCACTCAGAATAAATAAATAAACAAAAGGGGTGCCTGGGTGGCTCAGTCAGTTGGGCGTCCGACTTGGGCTCAGGTCATGATCTCACAGTTCGTGAGTTCGAACCCCGCGTCAGGCTCTGTGCTGACAGTTCGGAGCCTGGCGCCTGCTTTGAATTCTGTGTTCCCCTCTCTCTGCCCCTGCCCCACTCATATTGTCTTTCTCTGTCTCTCAAAAAGTGAATAAATGTTTTAAAAAAAGTATAAATAAATAAACATGAAAGAAAGGAAGAAGAAAGAAAGAAAAAGAAAGAAAGAAAGAAAAAGAAAGAAAGAAAGAAAGAAAGAAAGAAAGAAGAAAGAAAGAAAGAAAGAAAGAAAGAAAGAAAGAAAGAAAGAAAGAAAATTAAGGGATCATTGGCAAACTTTGCCACTTTGGCAAACAATTTGCTTGAAAGATGAGTTGTTCTTAAACAATCAAAAACTAGGGGTGTCTGGGTGGCTCAGTCAATTAAGCGTCTGACTTCGGCTCAGGTCACGATCTTGTGGATCGTGAGTTCAAGCCCTTCACTGGGCTCTGTGCTGACAGCTCAGGGCCGGGACCCTGCTTCAGATTCTGTGTTCCCCTCTCTCTCTGCCCCTCCCCTGCTCGTACTCTGTCTCTTTGCCTCTCTGTCTCTCTCTCTCAAAGATAAATAAACATTAAAAAAATTTTTTTTTAATCAAGAACCATCAGTTAAGGCAGAGCACAGTTACTCAACAGGCACCTGCACCCCCTTCCTTCCATACAGCCCAGGGCAGCAGAGCCGTTTCTTGGGGGCTCAGGTCTGGGGTCTGCTGGTCCAGCCGAATCCCAACTCCCTATTCATCAGCTGCACAGCCACAGGCAAGTCGGGTCCGCAATCTGAGCCTCGCTTTCTCACCCGTGAAACACGAGCACCCACCTCCCGGCGCTCAGAGGATGGAGTGGATGGCGCTGGGGGCACGGATTGCCCCTGGCGGACCCTGTGGACCGGCACCCGTCAGCTGCCACAGTTATGCAATCCTTTCCCTGCCTGGTAGAGACTCCCAGGCAAAGCCCAATGTCAAGGCCAGAGGTCTTCTCTTCAGTACCTGAAGGCCTTGCTGAACTCACCAAGATGCTATTTGCTGAGTGTTTCCAGGGCCCTCTGAGGCTCCATAAAGCCACCTGGGTCCAACTCTCTGCACTTAGAGGCTGGAGCTCCGGCACCCGGCTCTCAGAAGACGGAGAGCAATGCAGCGAGCGGGCACCCAGCTAATACAGAAAATGACCCCCCGCCAGCCCCTCCTCCCCAGACATCCCCCTGCTCGGAGGCTGTTGAGATTTCGGGGAGCTCTGCAGTAGTAACCCCAGCCCCGGATTCCTAGTCAGGCCACAGCAGCAGACATGTTTCTGACTCAAGTGAATTCAAACTGATTTGTTCTGGAAATGCCATGGGAGGTTTTGAGAATTCGAAGACTCAGGTGGCTGAGAATTCTGCACTCAGGGACTCAGACAACACCCTGCGCCCCCCGAGGACCCTCCCACCTCTCCCTCCAGCGTCTCTCTGGGCCTCCAACGGTCCCCAGTCCCCCTGCATTCCTCTGCCCAGAATCTCTGTTTTTCAATCATGGAAGAGATAACGCTGTTCACGTCTTTTCTTCCTTCCCTGCATTTTCCTCCTTCGCGTGCCTAGAATGCTCTCTGCATCTCCGTGGCCCGCGTTACTTCTGTCAACGTTGCACGAAATCGGAGACTTTTGGAAGAATCGATACGAACGAACACAGGGAGGAGAGAGGAGCTAACATCTTAATTAGAAGTTAATGTCTGGCCAATGGGAAGCGGTCCTGGAGCGCTAGCCGTATTTCCCGGAAATGCTGCTGCACAATTATTCACCACTTTCTTTCATTATCATACACTCAACATCATTCATGCTATAATTTTTCGTGCTCTTTCCTAGTCCACTTGATTACCAGTATGTAATTTCCTCCCGGTGGGCGTGGCTGGGTTCTGTTTTGCGGGTGAGGGAATTTGTTCCCGTTTGGGACAAAAAAGACCGTTGTTTTTCTCATTCTGTCGATGGGAAAGTGAACAGACACACAGAAAAGCAGATTTCTGGACACGAGTGACTCTGGAGCACTTCTGGAGTTGACTTCCCTACAGGGGCACCTGACCGGGATGAGCAAGACGATACCAAGGGCCCCAGGGCCAGCTCAGCCTGCTTTCACGCCTGGGAACATGACCGCAGCCCTCTGCCTGGCGGGGTCCTGCCAGCGGAGCCCCGGTCAGTGACCAGGGCGCTGACACAGGAGTCCCCAAAACGCACAGGAAGGGCCTTTCCCTCCGTGTCCAAGCGCTCCCTCGGAGGGGGGGGTCCCTCCTGGCCCCGGATTCCTAGAAGTAATGGGCACTTTCTAGAGGCCAAGGCAGGTTCTAGAGACTGATGGCCTTCTGCTAGTCACTGACCAGTGTTACATCAGAGCAGCTGATTTTGGGTCCCAGATTCCTGAATTTAGAATCAAAGAACTGACAGGCTAGAGCCCCTGGTCTCTCAGAACAGGCATCCTCAGCTCTGGGTTTCTCCACGGGTTTAGCTTTGCTGAAGCCCATCCCCACCCGCTAACAACTTCTCTGCCCCCCCCAAACCGTGGGGGCTCCTCAGGAACACTGACTTTCCAGGACTCAAGCAATCGTGGGGCAACTTTCCCCCAAACCCTCTTCCCCCCGACCCCCATCTCTGTTAGTGCCTTTGCTGTGGGTACAGAGCAGGCATCCCTGTGACCCCAGGAGCCACTCCCTGAAGGGGTCCCCTAGAAAACGTGCCTAGGAAACAGACTCCGCTGGAGCCTCAGGGGCCCCGAAGGCAGCCTTTCAAAAACCTCCAGAAACTGGAGGCGGGTAATCTAACCCTCCTTTCTGATAAGCGCTCCCCACACTGTCCTTTGCCCAAATACAATGGTCCTCATTAGCTTTCACTCGGGGCTTTGAACTCCACACAAAACCCTGCCCTCCCCCGCAGGCCCGCTGGAGCCGGGATGGGGCCGGCCACAGAGTCAGCGTTTCCTTTGTTGGCTCTTGTTAAGGTGTTTATAATGCAGCCTTTTTTCTGCTCTGTACTCTCACCCTCGTGAGTGAAATCTCAGTCGAGGAGGATGTCCTGCTTCCCGAACACCTAGGCCTGAGAGGAGGTGAGTTGCTCGTGAGCAGGACCAGGTCTGGGTGCGCTGGCGGGGACAGGTGATCGGGAAGGTTGTGCACCGGCTGACAATCTGAAAGGCCGGTGGGAACGAGGCTGGGAAAGGGGCCCCTGGCACCATTTCTCCCTCTGGCCCCAACCCACTGACAAGCTGTGTTCCAAAAAACATCATTGGGAAGCTGAATGACTCACGTGCAAAAGGCCTTTGTCCCTCAGAAGTCACGATTAGCTGTCCTGCGGCCCCGCTCACCCACAGAACTTGATTGCATCCTTGGACTTGCTGCCCTCTCTCTCTAATGATGTCATCTCGGGTGTTGAGTCCCAGAGAGGGGGTGGGCGGCTCCGGGGGGAAGAGAGGTCAGACAGAGAGTCCCCCCTCCCCTCCAGACCAGGTGAGCATCGGGAGCGGTGCCGGGGGCACCGGCCTCACCCCTCCGTCCCTGTGCCCCTCCGTCCACTGGCCTCCACTGTCCCTCGTGCTAACCTCTGCTCCCTGTGGCCTGGCCCGCGCTCAGTCTAGTCGGTACGGAAGAGAAGCGACAGGTGCCGAGTCAATGGCCCTGCCCCACCCGGCCGCAGGCCAGCAGGTGCCACGTTCCGTGCCTCTGTGGACATTTCTGCCTCTGTCAGAGGCGGGCATCGAGGCCCTAGACCGGCTCAAAGGGTCTCCGGTGTGGGCATGTGCATTCATTAAAAGAAATTATCTGTGAACCCAAACGAACGCATACCTGATAGACTTTCAGGCGGTGCCAGGGCGCATGATGACGTCACAGGGACGGTTTAGAAGAAGCTACTTTGAAGCCCGTTGCCCCTCGGCCCTCTCTCCTCAGCTGTCCTGATTTTCGCAGTGGCTTCCCCTTCCCACCCAGCACATTCCGAAAGCCACACGCTTCTCCAATGCTTGTTAGGTCAATGCTGCCAGAGCTTCCTCGGCGGATGGGGCAAGAGCGGAGCGGCTGTCGATAAATCTGCACGTTTGTGCAGCTGGGGCCGCCTGGGTCCTGGGAGCCCCCGAGTCACGGAGCCCCGTGTCTGAGGAAGCACACCTCCCGTGGCCCGTCTGTGACACAGACTACCGATGTAATCAATACAACCAGCGCAGCTAAGAATTCTTAAGTGCAGCCCAGAGTGGCCACTGTCTGTGAATGCCCTGGGGTCCCCCTGTATCGTCTGATCTTAGTTCTCTCACTGAGCTCTTGTCCAAGCGAGTAAGCCATGGGAAATGGGATCACAACACCTCCAGGGTACCGGCGGGAGGCCTCTGGGAACTGCCAGTGTTTTCTCTAGAGCCACACCTACCGTAAGCAGATCCAGGATGGGGAGGAGGAGGAAGGCCCGAGATACGATTCGATTCTTTATAACAGACTTTCTCCAGGTTTGTTTTTAGTAGAAAAGTGTATACAATGTGTGCTTAACACTGATTTCGTAAGTGAATGCTCATCATCCTATATTCGGGCAACTTTTCAACAAGTCGTATTCCAAAAAGCAAGGTGTCCCTGCAAGGATAATGGAGCATAATTTAAAGAGTAGCAAGGCCTCACTCAAAATTCTTACCGGAGGTTAGGGGCACCTGGGTGGCTCAGTCGGTTGAGCATCTGAGTCTTTCCTTCTCGGCTCAGGTCGTGATCTCACAGTTAGTTGGACGGAGCCCCGCGTCAGGCTCCGAGCTGGCTGTGAACAACCTGCTTGGGATTCTGCGTCTCCCTCTCTCTGCCCCTCCCCCACTCATGTTCCCTCTCGCTGTCTCTCTCTCTCTCTCTCTCAAAATACATAAGTAAACTTTTAAAAAATATATATTACCAGAGGTTAGGGCAGCCACAGGTCTATTACACAGGGCACCATCTGCCCATGGGGCTAAACGTATACAAGCCTTACAATATGGCGTCACACCATCAGCATCCAACGCTGAGCTGATTCTCCAGGCTGTGGATTGTTCTGGCTTCCTGCTTCTTTCTCCTGCTTTCCCTGCCCCCAGCCCGCTAGCTGGAAGATGAGGGAAAATGCAAAACCATTGGTGTCCCAGGGAAAGACCCTGAAAGAAGGCACCAGTCTGCTGTTTGGAACGGACTTGTCCGTTCCTTTACCAAACTCCCAGTACAATCAATCACTGCACCAGCGTGGAGGCCCCACACCCAGCACCAGCCTGGACCCTGGGCCGTCACGAGGCACGTTTCCAGTGCAGCTCCTATCACCCTAAGGCAGGTGATCTATCTAGTTCAGTGGTTCTCAACCAGGGGTGAGTTGGGTAATGTCTGGAGACGTTTTTGGTGGTCACAATGGGGGAAGGGTGCTACCGGCATTTGAGCAGAGGCCAGGGACGCTGCTAAATATCCTAAAAGGCAGAGGCTAGCCCCCGACCACAAAGAATTCCCTGTTCTAGTTGAGGAGACAAGGTGAGGTGAACACGCCCCATCCCAAAGGGAACGACGCCAGACGCTGTGAGCGGATGCCAGATTCTGAGAGCCACAGCGGCTCGGGGGAGAGGGAGGTGACCACGAGGGCTTCGCAGCCCCCGGGCCACTCTCTCCGGCCGAGGCGTGAAGGTTGTGCCCTGACTACGGTTGGCAGGGCTTCTTCCGCCCCCTCCTCTCTTAGACATGAAATCTCCCCCTCTCACAGCTTTAAATTAGGAGTATTTGGCGGTATGATCATGTATGTTTAAAACCAAACAGAAATTTCCTGTTCCCCGGCACAAAATAAAATTCGAGTTTATAAAAGGGCCTGTAAAATCTCATAATCAAGCCCATTAGCTGAGCAAAATGCTCCGCTTTGCTTCTGTGGTGTTTAGCTTGCTTTTCTCAGCCCCGCTTCATTAGCGCGCTTTTAATGGATGTTCTTCCAGCCTGCTTCTCAAAATTGCTTAAAAAGAAAACACACGACTTTAAAGTACAAGATACAAGGGAAATACCCCTCCCCCTTTAAAGACGGAGGCTCTGGGAGAGCGGAGAAGTGGGGGGCCGGTGGGGGGGCATGGAAATACGGCATGGCCCCAGATACCAAGTCTTACTGGAGCGCTGGGATCTGCCATTGCATTTTTGCTCCCTGGCCTCATTGCTGGCCTCGCTAATTTCCAGCTCTTTGCTGCTTCAGAAGACCAGATTTTCTTGATTAATAACAAAAGGTTTTGTTGGGCTCAGAGCTGTTTCCCACCATCTCTATGCAAACCCCATCGACACAAACTGTGTACATTAGCATTTCAAGGCACTTCCTATTACAGACGGTAAGAAAAGCCCCTCTTGGTGGGTAAAATCCATTTTGTCCTCTCTTGTGACATCTGTTCTAACTTTTAAAGCCAGAAAGGAAACTAGATAATGCCAGAGCCCTTTGATTTACAGCACTGGCCCCTTCGGACGCGGCCGCGCTCTGAAAGCCCGAACCCTCTCTGGACGAACCCAGAGTCCCTTCACGCAGGAGGACTCCAGAAGTAGTTCCGAACTTGTTCAGACTTGGAATTGTCTTTCTCGTGATTTCTGGGCTACACGTTCAAAGTACTTCTAAAAGTCACAAAGCCGAGGATCTTCAAACTTCACGGTTTTGAAAGAGAAATGCAAACGTTGATTGCCGCATCTGCTATTGTGTTTCATGTCTATTTCCCCCTCCCCTCCCCAAAGCTGCCTCGGCTTCAGGGGAGCGAGGGAGATGGAAGCAAATTTCGTTGAGGCAACTGAAAGATGTCTACGAATATGGAGGAAAAGCCCCGCGAGTGAGTGATAGGATGAAAAGGGAGAGACAGAAGCCCGTCACGTGGCTGCCTCCTCCTCCCATCTGCGCTGGGAGCTCTGGGGTCCCTCACACTGGTCATCCCCGAAAACAAAGCTGAAGGCAGATTCCAGCCGGTTTTCCATTCACTATTCATTCAGGGGTCCATCCGCTCCGTATGCATTCAGCCAACTGCTGTGTTCAATCAGGGCCTTCTCCCAGGATTGACATGGTAATGAAGTCGTGGTGCTGCTCCCTGAAAAGACCGCCCGAGATATGCCCCTCTCTGACAAATCCACCCTTTTCGCCCCATTGAGGCCCTAAAATTATCTCATAACATCGCAACATCTGTGCACAGGGCCCCTGCCTTTTGGAGCGGGGCGTGTTTATCACGCGGCCGTGCCTCCCACGCAGGCTCCCTCCTCAGGCTCCTTCCCACAGCCTGGGGGCTCCAAAAGGCCTCCCCAGAAGAGCCAAGGCCCGGATGCTGAGCCCCAGGAATTGCCCTTTGATCACTTTCAGGGCGATTTAAAGGTGGGCTGCTGAGGTAAAACTATGTCAGGTGAAGTTGCTGTCAGAGAACCTTAACATTAGTGCAGCGAGGAAGCCAGACCAACAGTGGGGCGGGTGGTGGGAGGACTGGGCGGGGGGAGAAGTTAGCGGATGCCTTTTGCCCAGACTCTAGCAAATGACATTTGCTCAACTAATAAGTATATCTGAACTTTATTTAAACTGGCCCAGGTCAATAAAATCTAAGGGGAAGCAGTGAGGTTGGGGAAATTTATAGAGAGACTACACCATCTGCAACTTATATGTGTTCTGCCTGATACAATGATTTCGTTTAATTTGATTTGACATTTAAGAGCCTTTTTTGGAAGAGAGAATGAATATTTCTATATTCTATCTGCAATAATCTCACCTGACTTTGCACAGAGCCAAGAAGAATAAATGTCACATTCATTGCAAACAGTTGTGGGCCCTCCGGGGGAAGGGGGCAGGAAGGGGCAGGGCAGGGGTCTACAGGGAACGTTCCCAGGGCATACCTGCGGGCCCACGCAGGCTCTGAGCACCCAGGTTTGTTTTGTTCTGTTCCCTGTGTCCAAATTCAAGCGATGGTTTGGATAAAGAGTTTCTCGATCACGTATGAGACGGAGTCATGCCCGCCAACGGGGACTGGAGAGTGGCTTGCTCGGACAGGCGGCCAGGAAGCCAGGCTTCCATGGCGGGGCAGCAGAGGGATGAGGCCAACATGGCCCCAGCCCTTCACCAACACCCCGTTCCCTCTTCAACCCCTGTCAAAAGCCTTTAGGTCAAGATTTAACTGTTCTGCCATCACAAGACCTGGAAATGCAACCATGGCAGACGTGTGTTACTTCAGTCGTCCTTGAAAAAGAAGCTCTCTGCTGGCTGACCTCCAGGGGTCGGGCTCAGGGGACAAAACGGCAAGAGGTCGAGGACTTTGGTGGTTACCTCACTTCCCTGGGCCTCTGCCCAGAACCTGGGGATGACCCACGCGGATGCACCTCAGAAGTGTCTCCTAGCGGGACCTCCCCCCGCCCCCCCAGGCATGAGCTGGGCTCACCTGGGAAACTACAGTGGCCTCCTAAAACCAGTTCTCCGGACCATTCAGCCTCCAGGTCAGCTTCCAGGCTTCCAAGCCATGCCTGGCAGACTCAGAGCCAGACGGGAGGCTCGATCTCGCGCTCCTTGCCCCCACAACTGTCAGAGGACGCATCCCTGTCGTTCAAGCCACCCAGTCAGCACCACTTGGTTCCAGCGGACCTAGCAACCCAGTACAGGGTCCGCAGGGCCAAGGGGACCTGCTTCCGGGGGCCCATGCCCTCACTTCAGAACCAGACCCTGAGTACTTGTAACCCCAGAAATCCCAGCCCAGAGGCTCCAGCCCTGCTTTCCAGGGCCTGAACAGCCCTCCTCGCTGGGTGCGTCCTAGGCTAGAAGAACCCCAAGGCCAGGGGGTCTGTTTTTAGTGGGGTGTGAGTCAGGAGTTTGGTTCGAGGGCTGGGTGTGTGCGGGCCACTTGCCAGGCCCTTCGTGACTACGCAGACCCAAGGTGGGCAGATGAAGGGCGGGGGGACTGTGGGCCAAGGGACCCTGCCACCCCCCTGTCCTGGGCCCCATGAACATCAGAAGTGGGTCTGCCCTTCTAATCGTGCACCCTTTACAGCACCCACCCTCCTCCCCAGGGCAGCAGTGACAGGGCAGAGAGAGGAACCAGGCCTGACAGGTGCTTCCCAGGGCGACAGGGGGCTGTGGATCCAGGAGAATGTCCTCATTCCCCCGTTTCCCCGACACTATCCCCTGGTTTATTAGTTATTCAGGACGTGCCGTCCCTCACGGGGCAGCCGGGCCCTCAGGCAAGCACCCAATGCTGGTCAGGGGCTGCGGAAAGCCTTCTGGCCCCCGCCCAACAGTCAGCAGGCCTGGGCGCAGCCGCCCTCCTCCTGCAACCCCAACAAGCATGAGCTTCGTTGCAGGGGATGGGGGCATCCCCACAGAGCCTTCTACGCCACGCCTTCCGTGGAAGAGCACCTCCCTAGCCGAGGTGCTCTGTGTCCAGTTCGCCTCCAGTACCGTCCACGGCCTCTGCGGACGGCGGGAACTGGGAGCTGGGAGCTGGGAGCTACCTCCTCGCCAGGCCCCGCCCCAGCCGGACTCTGCCTGACGGGGCCACGCACACGGCAGCCACGGGACAGGCCACGCAGGGCACGTGGCAGACTCCTCTGAGGCCACGAACAGTGCTGGGTTTCACCAGCACCCCTCCTCTCCTGCTTGCCCCCACAGCCTGCCAGGCCCCGACCCCACCTAGCAGGGTCCACAGAACCAACTACCACAGGATTGCCTGAGGTGGGTCCAGGGCCCCCACAGGTAGGGCTTCCCCGGGCAATGGCATCACCTCAAGGCGGGGGCACTGAAGCGCCCTGGTGACGCGTCTCCTCAGGCCCCGGCCCCTTCACAAATCATCAGCTCGGCCCCCTCCTTTCCCGGGTCTAACAGCTAACGTCCGAGCCCGGTCCTCCCGCAAGAGTCTCACCCACCCCACGTCCATCTTCGCTGGTGGGAGAACCTCGCTGCCCCCAAGGAGCACAGGGGTCTGCTGCACTACAGACAGCCCATAGAGAAACTCAGGGTACATGTCCCCAGATGGAGGACACCACACGTCTTAGACCTGCAGCCCCCAACTGGCCTGTCCCCAGGGCTGGACCCTCAGAACCACGCCAAGTAGACTGGCTGCTGTCGTAGGCCATCATGTTAGGGTACTTTCCTGGACAGTCCTAGACAACCAAACCATCGTTAGGCGGGTCTGAATCATTTCTTGGATGCTAATTTACCAGTGTTTTTGTTTTTGTTTTTTGCTTTCCCATTTTATGACCTTCCTAAATCATTGCTCAAGGCTTCTCCAGAAGTCCAGCTTATAATAGGCAAACAGTGTGTGCACTGTGGTCTCATTATAAAACCTATTTATCTTCCTTTAAATATCCCAGTAAAACTAAAAATATTATCCAGCTATTGTGGCTGGAGTTAACAATAGCCTCTCCACAGCACTTAACTTCCTCATTTCTTTGACCCGAGTTTAAAGGAAAAAACATATGTACGGATCACTCTGAAGATGTACGTTTTGGAAAAATGTCACATAATCATTACTTCCCTTCTTTCTGTCAATATCTTCCCTCTCCCGGGGCGCGTTCGGTGCCTTCTCGTTCCCGTGCCCCCTTACCGAGGGTCCCCTGCCTTTCCTGATTGTCCCCTCCCAATGCACTTATACCTGTGGTTCGACAGCACAACCCACTTATCTCTGGGTCGACCAAACCCATCAGTCGGTCAGCAAGTATTTGTTGAATGAGCTGTACATGGTGTGTGCTTTCCAGAATGCCTCCCCTACCCCCCACCCCGTCCCCTCCCTACGGAGCCACAAGACTTCCTGGTATGACATTCCCGATTTTCCAGATTCCTGCATTCCTACCCTGGCCCGCTCCACAAGCCGCCAATCGTTAGCCTACTGGAAGGGTCCCACGGTCACAGGAACAGAGGAAAGGACTCACACGTTGCCAGTTTCTTTTTTCACACTCCCGGTGTATTAATACTTAGCAAAACCATTTGAGCACCTAGTAATCCCATGTTAACCGTTCAGTGGGTACCCACCAACCACACACTAAGAAAACCACGCAAGACATAAATAAATAAAGCACGGTGCCCAACCCTGAAGAGCTCCCCATCTGGTGAGGAAAACAAATGGGGATCTGGGGAAAACGTGCACTGGGGGACAACAGGGTTAGAGCACAGGTGAGTACTCGTGCTGCAGGGGTGCAGGAGGGAAGAAGATTCTCCAGAGGCGAGAGGAAGCTTCTTAATGAAGGGCACATATAAGCAGGCCGTTGAGGATGAGGAAATTGTGCCAGAGGGCAGAGAAAGGGGACCAGGCAGAGGGGTCAGGAGAGGCCTGAGCGAGTCTATTTTCTTTACCTCCATCAATGAATCAGCTAAGGAGGTATTGATAGCGACTGGCACAGTGAACCAGCCTAGGGCCAGGACTAGGGTGAGGGTTTGGGAGGCCTTGAGTGTAAAATTAAAGGGGATTTCAAAAAAACTCAGTGGTCAAGACAAATCATATTCTAGTGCAATATTTAAGAAATCAAGGGCACCTGGGTGGCTCAGTCGGTTGAGCGTCCAGCTTCGTCTCAGGTCATGATCTCACAGTCTGTGCGTTCGAGCCCCGCGTCGGGCTCTGTGCTGACGGCTCAGAGCCTGGAGCCTGTTTCAGACTCTGTGTCTCCCTCTCTGCCCCTCCCCTGCTCGTGCTTTGTCTCTCTCTCCGAAAAATAAATGAACATTTTTAAAAAATGAAAAGAATAAAAAGAAATCAAAAGTGATGCAAAATCCACGGCGAACAAAATAACAGATGTTCATATAAAGATGGGATCGGTGTTACTGACCTCTCCTTCGTTTCTGGCTCATTGTCACCACTGAAATACAACCATTTAACTGTTCACGGCTACGGATATTTGTGCACTTGTTTTTAGCAACAATTCCCTTCACTTTATCTCTGGAGAAAATGAGAGAAAGGGGGAAAAAAATACAAGAAGACAGTTGGAACCAAGAGCTCGTTCATTGCCGCCTTGGTCTCCAGCAAACTCTTCTGTCTAGAAATCCCTTCCACCTTTTGGAAAATCAAAACATTTCTGGCTAGATACCTCAGTTCTAGAACTGGAAGCTTTCCTTCACATTGAGTACCGTTCAACACCCTTTTCCTCTGTTACTCAAGGAACAAGTAAAAGCACACACCGGCCCCGGCGGATGTGTGTGCATCCTGCCGGAAGCTGCAAAGCTGGGCAGGAAATTGCAATTACCAAGAAGGCTGGGCTTCAGCAGAAGCTCCGAGGTACTGGCCCCATAAACCGGGGCTTATCAAAGGAAGGTGTATGGGGGTGAAGCTGGTAATTAATTGCATTGTAGGTTTCAAAGGAAAAGGAGGAGGCAAGGCCAGCTTTGTTGGTGCCTTAGCCTTTTCCCTAAAGGCACAGACAGAAACTCAATAAGCAGCCGCCCGGCAGGTCCACCAAAGCCCCTCCCTTTGGGAATGGAGCCTTCCAGAAAGTCTGCCCAACATTTACTCATTACAAGTTATGGTCAAAACCCTTTATCCTCTACCGTGACTCCTTCTTCACTTTTCCAGATAATTATCACTTTGGATGAAGTTTCTTACTCTTGGATCCTAGCCAAGAAGTGTACTTATTTTTAGAGTTTAAGGAAGATTTTTACATTTGTCTGATAGGCTCCAATTTCAACACGTTCTAAACAAAACTTACCAGAAGCAACTAAATATTGAAAATGTGCATTTCAGTACAAGAGAATCGATTCAGTTCTGCGGGGGAGAACCTGGGGGCCGCAGAGAGCTGTATCGCCTCGAGATCTGCCCTGGGGAAGGACAGGGATGCACCTGTCTGCTATTTACTGGAGTGTTCTCTGGGGACACTGGCAGCAGCCGCCGTGGCTGGCCACACACATGAGCTGATTTGCTTTCTGGACCACTGGTTCACTCGTGTGAGCCAGGAGCCTGGGTCCTCCATTCAAAGCCCACAAATGCCTACTGAAGCGGAACATAAAGGGAAAAGCTCAGAGGAAAAGGTTTCTCCCTTCCATGACCCTGAAAGAGACCCAATCGTAGCCTGCGGGGCTGGATGGAAAGATTTAGACAAAAATCACAGAACTGGGAGTACAAAAGGTCACTCTCGGTTTCCATGGCATGATGCAGAGCCTTTCACCTTGGAGCCAACAAAGCTGCACTGGAATCCTACTGCAATACACCTGCTGCATTTCTGAGGTCCACCGTGAGCCTCAGTGCCCTCGTCGGGACAAGGGCTGGGGCTGATGGAGTGCCTGACGTGCCCTCCCTCCCACCTCCTGCTCACTGCAATCCTCATTCCCCGGCCAGTGCCTCTTCTTCCACTCCCTCCTAGGAAGCCCTCCATCCAGGCTCCGGGGATCCCTCTCTGAAGAGTAAATCTCACCTTGTTCCTCACCTGCTCCAAAATCACCACCGACCACCCACATCAAGCGCCTGCCTACAAGGAAGACCACTGCCCACAGGGCCGGCTCCACACTCCTGGGTCCTCCAAGATGCCTGCACAAGGAGCAGGGCTCTTCAGTGCCCTCCCTGCTTCTCTCCGCTTGAATTCCTCACGCAGAGCTCAGACCACCAAAGGGAGAATACCAGTGCTCACCTCCGGAGCAAGGAGGACATTATTAGGTAAATCACCAAAGGCATTACGACACCTATCAACACAATCGTCATCATCATCGCCCACCACACCTACCATCTCGTGAGGCCCACCTTCTCAGGAGGTCTTGTCTCCCAGCCCCACATTCTCCAGGTTTGGTGTCAGCCCCCTACTCTGGGCTTCCCGGCACCCAGCTTGCCTCTGTGCTAGAACTTACCATGCTGCATTCCGACTTACACATTTGTTCACCTGCCTTACCAGAAATTTGCATTCTCTGTCTTTGCTTCCTGTGCCCCTATCCTAGTAGTTGCCACAGCACAGACGCTCAAATTAAATGAATGAATGAATGAATGAATGAACGAACGAACACATCTGTCCTATAGTGGGGGCTCAGTTGTTAGTTTATTGTTGAGTCTCTTCTTAAAGATATCTGCCTTTGATATAACTCAGCAGCCTGCTGGCCGAGGCTCGGGGGGCTCTGAGTTCCTTCAGGACTACTCCTTGTCTAACTGTGTCCTCTCCACCACACCTCTGGCTCACCCCAGCGGACTGGGGGGTGGGGGGGGGTGAATCTGGGTGGCACCTGCTCTCGACTGTCTCTATCCACCCCAAAACACTGACTTTCTCACCATATCTTAGCACTGACGCTTCCCACCAGCTTGTTCAGAAAGAAGAAGTTTCAATTTTCTCTACAGATGATGTTCTATGCATCCCTTTCAGAAAGGAGGCTTGGGTCTGACTTCCCAGTCATGGTTCAGCACGGCCTCTCTGCTTTGCAGCTAGTTTGTTTCCTTTCAGCTCTGTAGGAGGAGTGACATGGGCCAGAAGCTCTCGTGATGTGGTGCGGCACCCCCCCCACTTCTCTCCCCAGATGGAAACTGAGTAGTTCTGTGCAGAACAAGCGATGGGCAAGCTGACACCTTTCATAATCCTTGATGATGTTTCTCCATCACTCCTGACCTTTCCCCCAATTAAATAACCTCAATTCTTCACCTTCAAAAGGATCGTTAACTTAGCAACAGGAGAGAAGTGTCTGGAACATGGAGAAGGCCAGGAGGGAGCCGGCTTGGTCCTGACTTCGAGAAAGATCCAGGAGGATTTGTGAGCAGTGTTGTTTTATAGGGGAAGGGAGGAGCCAAACACGAAGATTTAGTGCCAATGTCATTTTAGTGCAAGTGTCAGTGGCACCCTCCCTCCGGGGCAAGTTCCCAACTTCCTGATCAGTCATGGACTGGCTCTGAAAATGTTGCTTTTCATTAGGAGAGAAATCGGAAATTTCAGGGCATCCACGGAGTGCTCCCTGGGAATAAACTTCTAAAGGAGTGACATTAAAACGAACAAAAAAGGAAATGTGTTTTCTCCCTCCCTTTGGAAATGGTAGTGAGAACATTCAAAATTTAAAGAGATTTCCAGGGGTGCCTGGGTGGCTCAGTCAGTGAAGCATCCAACTTCAGCTCAGGTCATGATCTCACGGTTCATGGGTTCAAGCCCCGCCTCGGGCTCACTGCTGACAGCTCAGAGCCTGGAGCCTGCTTTGGATTCTGTGTCTCCCTCTCTCTCTCTCTCTCTCTCTGCCCCTCCCCTGCTCAAACTCTCTCTCTCTCAAAAATAAGTAAGCATTTAAAAACATTTTTTTTTTTACAGAGATTTCCAAAAGCGTTGGGAAGTTTGGCCAATAAGACAGGAGAAGACTGCACTGGCTGCAGCAGCCAGGTCACCCAGCAGCTCACCGAGGCAGCTTCCCTGCCTGACTCCCCCGTTGCCTTGTCTAGGGAAGTGAGTTAAGTCAAGAGCCATAATGGCAGGCTAACTTCCACGCCCTGCAGTCTCATAAAGCCAATTGATTAAAGCAACAAAGTACCAGCCGACGTCTACACTTCTGTCTCCCTGCTTTCCGGGCACCACAAATCCGGACAGGCCACAAAAAGTCATCCCACTCGGGCCCTCCTACAGCCCAAAGGTACCACGGGGCCAGCAGGCCTGGTGGCTGGGCTGTGGACGTCTCAAGGCTCAGGTGGAGTATTCCAGAGGTAAAAGACTTGTGCCAATTAGTCGATCAACATGTGACATCACTCTTCATTCTAGAGAAAGAAGTATACACATCTGGGTCTTTTTGCTTCTTATGATGGATACCTGTGAACTGGTGATGTGTCATTTTCCTTCTGCTGAGAATAAAATAAATCATTCGTCCATTCAGTGAATGTTAATTGAGGACATTCACGTGCCTGGCTGGTGCTAGGTGTTGGGGGAACAACAGTGAACAAGAAACAGAGGGTCTGGAAGGAGCTAACTGGGGAAGCAGACGTACCAACACCTGCGTGCCACATGCTCATCCAGAAGGCTCTTCATGCCTTGCAGGGACTCTACGCAGGGCAGGGTGGGACCTTGATGCGGAAATGGCCTCTTCTAAGTGAAGGCTTAGGCCACAAAAGGTTTCGCAGATCTGAGTCTTAAATGAGAGATCTTCCCGCTAGGCCGGGAAGTGGCCAAGAGCAGGGCTGCGGGGATCTGGAATGGGCTCCAGCGGGCAGTGGGTTGCTGTGCTGAAGGCTGGGTTTTCTGTCCCCTGTGGGCACCACTCAGCAGGGATCTGCTCAACTCCAGTGGCAGCTGGAGAAGGGGGATGGGTTCTTTAATCAGGAGAATGTGTGTAAGCGGCCCTTCCCCTCTGACAAAACCGCCTGTGTGCCCCCGAACGGGTCGCTTCATCCCAGGTGAACACACCATCCCCGGGGATCCCTTCTGACTCTGAGATTCCTTAATGTCCCTACTCCCCGACCCTGGAAGACACTGGAGTGGAAGGATCTCCTTTCCTGGAGATATGTAGGAAGAGACAAGTTAACCAGTTCAGCAGCTAATCTCGAAGCTTCTAGTCTGTGATGGTCACAGCGGGGGACAGGGGATGAACAAGAAACGCATCTAACTCTCTGCGGCCCAGCCTGGTGGATGAGGCCCCCTGACCATTGGAGGAATAGGAGCAAAAGAGGCTGCTGCCCCTGCCCGGGGGCACCCAGGGAGGCCTTTCAGAAGAGGGGGTTTGAGAACCAGTTTCCAAGGCCTCCGGTGGCGAACGGGTGGGAAAGAGGCATGCTGGGACCTGTGGACATAGGTGCAGGGGGAGGGGGCGGGAGGGCCCAGAACCAAGTGACAGCAGAGTGGGGGCTTCCAGAGGAAGTCCTGCCTCTTCCTGTCAGCCATGAGGAGCTGTTGAGAGGCTTGGAGCAGGACAACCGCAGGATCCCAGTTTTGCTAGAAAATTGCTCTGGCCTCACTTGTGTTGGAGAGACTGACTGGGAGGAAACCAGAAGGTCCCCAGGGCTCAAACTGAGAATGCACCGCGTCCTCACATAGCCGACTTCCACCCTCCATGCCAGGCTGTCCTTTAAGCTTAATTCCACTTACCGTTTAACCCAGGGCCTTGGAAGTCACTCTTTCTGGTGCCCGTAGATCATGGTGAGACCGCCAACGTTCTATAACAATTGTGTGTTGTGTTTTTGCTTATGAAATCCTTCACAACTACCCTCAACCGGTTCATAGATGGGCGACCACACTGTCTACTTGCCCGGGACAGCGGGCGGCCTTCACACCTGCTTAGGCCGTGGCCCTGGGCTGCTAACAGTGCCCCCTGTAGCTCTCACTAATGTCCCGCTTTAGAGACTCTATTATGTATGTGGTCATCCTAGTCCCGACACCATCACTGGGAGATCCGGAGCTTGGGTTTGTTGGGGGGACAAGGGAGTGCATGTGTTAGGCCTGTTTGTCCCCACTGTGGTCTTGTTCGTGAGCTCTGGGGAGAAGAGAAAGCCCAGGCCCCACTCAGCTCCTGCTTTCTCAGCACGGCACGTGCTAGTGAGCGTAGACATTGCAAATTTCCCCTTTGCCTACGCACTGGGCAAAGATTGAAGAAAAAAGGGAGCTATGTACCCGAACTTCTCAGAAAGCCTCCAACAATTAGGGTGGACCTGCCTGGAGGAACACCCCGGCCCCCGGCAGCCTGGAGATGCAGAAAAAGGGGCAGGTGAGGGCGGGGAAGCCCCCGCTCCCGGCTCTGCTCTGTGAGGGTCTCTGCCAGAGGCCAGGGCTCCAGACCCTGCTCCCGCCCTCCGGCAGACATCTGCTGAGGCCGCTGAGGGGCTCCAGGCCTCTGCTGCTCGACTGTAACTTGAAAAACGGCACAGAGGGACCTTTCAGGGATCTTTTTTGCCAAGACCATTTTGTGAGTCCGTGAATATAACAATTAAATGTCCAGGCCCGATAAGACAACAACCACCACCTCAAGAACTGGGGCCTTGGACTCTCACCCGGTGCTTCTAGCTGCTTTCCTTCCCCCAGCCAGATCCTTGTTAACACGTCTCCTAATCCAACCCGGGGCGCCTGGCTGGAAGTCCCAGTGGGCCTGGCCCCCGTGGGCCCTCAGCTGGAAACACCGGTGGGCGCTCTGCTCCCTTTCTTCCAAGGTCTGGTCCTGCCTGGTCCCCAGCGGGTTTGTTGATACTTGGTTTTCAGCTATGGGTGACAAACTCTATTTCCTGCGCGTGGGCCTGCGGGACGCGGAGGTCACCAGCCGGCGGCTTCCGCACGCCCATGTTCAAATCTGAGCACGCCGGGGAGGCTGGCAAAGGAGCAGCAATGTCTCTTCGTCACCGTTCTCTGCTCCAGCCCAGCGGTCCTCACTCTTGGCGAGCGTCAGAATCCCCTGGAGGGCTGGTCGGAACCGACCTCTGGGCCCGCTCCCCAGAACCGCCCCAGAACTGATCCGGCAGGCCTGCGGTGAGGCCCGAGAATTTGCAATCCTGCCAAGTCCCCAGTGATGCCGCGGTCATGGCCACACTGAGAGCGGCTGCCCCACTGCATGGAGACAACGGATAGCTCTGGCCTCTGGACGCTGCCCTGTCTGCCCCCCACAGGCGCTCTGCTAAGGAAGGGGGCTCCCGGAACACTCCCAGCCCAGCCCTCTCTGTGCAGGCGAGGCTTTTAGGTGGAAGGTCCACCTTGGGGGCCGGGAAAGATTTTAGGGCAAGTGGTATCTGAGGCTGAAGGACAAAAAAGCTCAGGCCATGAAAGGGGGCAATGAAGGGAATCCCTTGTAAGCAAACCCCCGCCCAGCGCCCATGAGAATGTGGTGTCCTGGGGGCAGCACACACAGCGTGGGTAGGAGCAGGTAGTAACAGCTGGGCTGGAAAACGGATCAGGGCAGAACCGGCAGGGCCTTCGGGCCAGCCAGAGTCTGTACATGGTGCAGAAGGCTGGGGGGGCTGGGAGGGATCAGAGGGGCCGGGCTGACAGCTGGACTGAGGCCAGGACAGCAGTGACTTCCCAGAGGGAGCACTCCTCAGAGAGGTCGGCCCCGGGGATCCAGGGTTGAGACAGGGCGGGTGGTCCATAATTGGGGGGCGGGGGGGGGGGCGGGCTATAACAACATACCATACACTGGGTGGCTTAAAAGACAAACATTCATTCCTCGCAGTTCTGGAGGCTGGACGTCCAAGATCAAGGCACCGGCAGCTTCAGTGTCTGGTGAGAGCCCTCTGGCTGGTCTGCAGCACAAGGGGTGGGTGGAGCGAGCTCTCTGGACTCTCTTCTTATCAGGACACTAATCTCATCCTGGGGCAACAGCCTCAAGACCGCATCTAACCCTAATCACCTCCCAAAGACCCACCTCAAATACTATCGCCCGGCAGATTAGGGAGGGTTTCAACATCGGAATCTGGGAGGACACAAACATTGAGTCTTTCGCAGGAGAGGAGGGAGAAAACTCAGAGCTGGCACTTACTTCATTTCCAAAGGAAAACACTGTTACTTGAGAAAACTCATGACATCTACGAGAAGTCCTGCGCTGTCTTTCCCCATCCATCGATGATGCTGTTTCTGGTAAGTCACAGATCACCTCTGAATACGATTTTCTCTCCAGAGGCAAAAACTCACAGGAGGTGCTGTAAGTTAAAAATTAAACAAGGGGCACCTGGGTGGCTCAGTTGGTTGAGCGTCCGACTTCAGCTCAGGTCACGATCTCGCGGTCCGTGAGTTCGAGCCCCGCGTCAGGCTCTGGGCTGATGGCTCAGAGCCTGGAGCCTGCTTCCAATTCTGTGTCTCCCTCTCTCTCTGCCCCTCCCCCGTTCATGCTCTGTCTCTCTCTGTCTCAAAAATAAATAAATGTTAAAAAAAATAAATAAATAAAAACTTGTTAATAAAAAAATTAAACAACAAAACGAAACTCAGACCGTGTGAGCGTCCTACCTTTTTAAAAAGCAATCGATGACTGGTTTTTCTCTTGATCTCTACAAGATCAAATAACATTTGGTATCACTCCCTGATGGTCAAAATCCACTCTTCAACTTTTCTTTTCACTTGGGATTCCTTGCTCAGCCACACATCTCCAAATACACGCTTGGTCCTCATCATGTCCCTTTCCCTCTCATGTGGGGACAACTACAGCCACTGATCTCTTATTTTAAAATGAGAATCGCTGGGGCACCTGGGGGGCTCAGTCCGTTAAGCGTCCGACTTTGGCTCAGGTCATGATCTCACAGTTCATGGGTTCGAGGCCCGCATCGGGCTCTGTGCTGACGGCTCGGAGCCTGGAGCCCGCTTCGGATTCTGGGTCTCCCTCTCTCTCTGCCCCTCTCCCATTCATGCTCTGTCTCCCTCTCTCAAAAACAAATAAACGTTAAAAAAATTTGTTTTAAATGAGAATCCCTGAGCAGACTTGGACGCAGAGAATGTTCACGACAGCCACCTCTTCATGCGCATCTTCAAGGATTCGTCCATGAGCATCGTGCCGCGCACATTGTAGGTAGTGGGGACAGGGCGCGAATGACGAATGAGACCCTGCTCTCCCAGCACTTTTTAGAGAACATTCCAAGGGTGTGGGTGCTGTACGGAAAACCGAAACAGGTTGGCAGGAGAGAGAACGAGAGCGTGAAGGCCACCTTCCCCGTCTGCCTCAGTGTAGCCCCGGGCCCGACCCCGAATCTCCCATGCCACCCCTGAGCTCAGGTCAGGCGCCCCCCCCCCCCAACCCCCCCACCCCACGGGCAGACCTGTTGCTCTCCTTCCTTACTCCCACACCCTGCAAACATCCAGAATGCAGACAAGACATTAAAACAAAAAAACCAGAAAACCCTTCCCCAGTCTTCAAGCTCCACTTTATGACCTAAAAAGCAAAATCTTTCTGAAGCACAACAAGCCACTTCAGCTGAAAAAAAAAAAAAAAAAAAACCCAGCAAACTTTAAAAGGCGAGGAATCCAGCGTAGTTCTGTGTCACGTGAGCCCAAATACCGAGAAACCATCCTGGGACGAGGAGGCTGGCCCAAACCAGCTGCTTCAAAGGGGCTGTTCTTTAACCGAAGGCTTAACACGGATGACCCCAGAAACGCCGAGGGGAAACAGGCAGCGAGCTCCCACCGGCTTCCCGAGAAGGAATGCCAGCAGGGCCCTGGTCACAGGGTCCGCAGCATTAAAATCCCATTTGTAGAGACGGCCCCATGTCAGGGGCCGCGATGTCCTTTTTAGCCCTACTTTCCAGGCCACTTGAGAAGAGAAAGGAAAGAATCGAAAGGTTCGCTACAGCTTAAAAATCTGGAATAACCTGTACCTTTCCTCTCACATCAGCCCCTCTCCGGGGACACGGTGACACAGTGGCCCCCTGTCACTGCTTCTCGGCTCTCCGGGTGGCCTCTGAGCCGCGGCTCCCTGCTTGGGCCTCAGGGAAACGGGGCTTCTGTGCTGCACCCTCTGAATCCTTGAGCTACTGCTCCGGTCCATGTGTGTGGGAAGACCTGGGCCTTGTTTTTTTTTTTTTTCCCCTGGTGTGTTTGCTTTACCGTGATTTTGCTGAACAGGGTGGCTGCTTACCCTGTATTGGCCGTGCGGTAAACTAGCCCGGCTCCCCTAAAAAGTCAGGTCCATGGAGTCACGCAGAGCGCTCCCTCCACCAGAAATCCGTCAGTGCCACGGCCCGCCTTCCCGGAGCCGTGGAGGCACGGTCAGCAGGGCCGTGAGAGTCAGGCCAAGATGCCACAAACAGCTCTTACAGAGCAGCAAATAGTGTCTCTACTAGGCACTCTGTCCGCAGAGAGTAGCGGTGAGAAGCACTGAAGACACTGGTGGGTAGAAACGAGAGGAAAGAAAAACGAAAAGCAGAACGTCGTCAGCATCCAAACACAAAGATCACTTCGATTTGGACTTTTAAAAATTTGCCGTTTGATCTCTCTAGGGCTGTGTGGTTTACATTCAAAGGTGAAAGAACCACTTCGTTTTGATTAGAAATAATCGTGTTTTTCACCGGGACATGGGTGACCGTGGGAGATTATTTCCTATCGTGCCCTCCGTGTCCCCAGACATCAGAACCTTCCTTCCATGATCAAATGGCCCCTTCCAATCACCAAATGGTTCGAACAGTCGCCTGGGGGATCATACCTAAGATGCAGGTCCTGGAGTCACATCTCCACCTCTGCTAAGAAGCAGGGGTCTGGGGAGTGTTTCTTAAGGTAAGACCCTGGGGTTGCCTAGGAGTCTTGTGAAAAAACTTAAAGGCCTGGCCTTATTCCTCATCCCACTCCCAGATTCTTATAGAAGAGCTAGGGATGGGAGAGTCTACAAATACCATGTTTTCCAGAAGCTGCTAGATCATTCTAGTCAAGTTTTGGCTGGCAGTGCTTTCAAGAACAAAATGGCAAGGTCCCATCACTGCCTGCACGACACTCAATTCCTGAGCAGACTTGAAATGTTGCCTGGGGGCTCTGTTACTCTCCTGTACTTGAGGATGATTTTTCTCACTATTTGACCAAAAGAAGCAGAGAAAGCATATCTATCACCCCCAGCTTTGCTCCCTGATCCCAACACTTAGTGGCTCTGTGACCCCAGAGTCGGCGTTTTATCCTCTCTGAGTCTCAGCTTCTTACTCGCATTAAAATGGAGTCCCTGAAGCTGGGGCTGCTTACGTTAGGGTGTAGTTAGAACTCGGCCAACACCTTGGTTTTGTTCCCTGATGATTCCTAAGTTCCTAAAGGAGTATCTGGAGCATAGTAGGTGTTCGGAAAACATGTATTGTACGGGCAGATGGACAGACGGATGCCTTTGAGCTCTATTTCCTCTGTGCTACCATTCACACTGGCTGCGGTTTCTGAGCCTGGAAAACCTGTCCTCTTTTCCAGCCTGAGGTCAGATCTGATGGCTCACATCCTTCTTTAAAACCAACCTGGTTGTTTTATTACTGACATGTTTTCATCAGATCTGTTTGCATGTTCATTAACTCATGTAAACGTTAATAAAGGAATTATGAAAACACCTTCCTACATGTTTCCTCTTGCTTTCTTTCAAGTATAAATTAAATAAACACACAATATGCCGCCGACGGAACAATTCTCTCTACAGGGCTCCCAAATGACGGTTCTTCTCCCTGACAAGACACCCAAATACCTGACTTGCACGTTTCCCTTTCTACCCCCAGTCTGCTCTGCCTTCTGCAGAACTCAAGGGACCTCCGGTAAGACAAAGCCATCAAAGCCCCTCCCTGAGACATGGCTGCCGGCCATATCCGTTCCCACTCTGGGGCAGCCTGGGAACACAGTCAGGTGCATAAAAGTGTTTGTGAATCCTAAGGGGATGTTCCGAAGTGGACATTTCCTCCTTTGCTGCACCTTCTCTCAAACATCCACCTCTTCATAAATACCCAGTGATGCCCAACACAGTGGTGGCGTTTGGATTGTCTTCATCTGACCCAAGTCCGAAATGCTGGTCTCTCCAGTTCCTGCATCTGCCACCCCCCTGCGCGCCCTCCCCGCCCGCCCCCCCCCCCCCCCCCGGAGGGAACAGCTCTGCAGCAGCCTGTGTGCCCACCGCAGGAAAGGCACCGGCTCTCTAAAGGTCATTGCGAAAGAGGCAGGCTGGTAGGCTCCAAACCAGTTTATTTTCTTCCTGGTCACACAACCAGACCAGGTCTCCCAGCCTCCCCGGAGTTAGGCGTGGCCAGGGCGTCTGTGCAACTGAGTTCCAACCCCCAGGTTCTCAGCCAGGGGGATTTTGCCCCCCCCCACCCCCCACCCCGAGGCCTCTGAGCAATGGTTGTCACAACTGGAGGAGGGAGCAGAGGCCAGGGAACGTCCCGCTCAGGACAGACCCTCGTTGGCTGGAAAGCCTGAGAAACCCTCTCTAACCAACAGAGTGTGAGTGCACGTGTTGTGAGCCAGCTCCGGGCCTGAACCAGAAAAACCACCCAAGGGGTTCTGCACGGGCTTCTCCACGCCCCCTCCCATCCTCGGGCAGGAACCCAGACACCCTGGAAGCACAGGGCCAACGTGGTGGACCCGCGTGCATGGAAAGAGCCTGTGTCCCCGAGTCCTCACTTGGAGCAGAGTGGCCTGCCGGCCGCTAACACCCACCCTGGCCTGGGAGTGAGAAACGGACTTCCTGCGCGTGGAAGCGATTCCACATCTCAGGGCTCGTTTGTTGTAGCCACTGGCATTGCCTGAACTCACTCAATCACTGACACGTTTCCACGGTTTCTTCCATACGGTCTCCAACGGTGTGGTGCTGTGCTCCAGTCAGCCCTAGATCAGTGGATGTTCCCTGGGGCATTTCTGGAGGAGCAAGTCTCTTCACGTGGAAGAGGGGCCTCGGGGGGTGCATTTCCCTGGAAATGAATTACTTTTTTAATTTTTTTAAACATTTATTTATTTTTGAGAAGAGAGAGAGAAAGACAGAGCATGAGCAGGGGAGGGGGGGAGAGAGAGACAAACACAGACACAGAATCCAAAGCAGGGTCCAGGCTACGAGCTGTCAGTACAGAGCCCAACACAGGGTTTGAACCCATGAACCCTGAGATCACGACCTGAGCCAAAGTCAGACGCTTAACCGACTGAGCCACCCAGGCGTCCCTGGAAATCACTTTATAATTGACACCATGAACTCGTATGTGCAGAGAGGTGGGGTGCCTGTGGACCCATGCGAGTCTATGAGGGACTCCTGAGGTTGGGACTGCTAAATAAGATCTCTAGGGCACCTGGTCACCTGGGTGACTCACTGGGTTAAGCGTCTGACTCTGGATTTTGGCTCAGGTCACGATCTCATGGTTCATGAGAGCCCACGTCGGACTCCACATTAACAGCAAGGATCCTGCTTGCGATTCTCTCTCCTTCCCTCTCTCTGCCTCTCCCCCTCTCGTTCTCCCTCTCTCTCTCTAATAAATAAGTAAACATTAAAAAATAATAATAAATAAATAAGCCCTCTAATGGTCACACACCACATTTTGCAAGCGTAGTTAAAAATGTTTTTTCTCGGTCAGTTAGCTTGACGGGTCAAAACTTCATAAAAAATAAATGCAAATCCCTATTTTTTTTTAACAAATTCCTTAGCTCTGTCATGAGGTGTGGTTGCTGCTGTCATAGTGATCATTCATGAAATACAAGGATGTATACTAAAAAAGTACCATCATTTATGTGAAATTTCAATTTAAATGAACGCCCCGTACTTTCCCTCGCAACCTTGTTCACCGAGCACTTACGTTCTTTCAGGTATTGAGTGGGGCATGCGTTGAATGTCCAAAATATCATTTGGAGGGAGGTGGCGTTCAGTCACATTTTCAAGCGGGGAAATGGATCAGGAGGGCCAGGCGTTTTCCCACCACATGCGGTGGCCACAGAGGCAGGGGCTTCCTGCTCAGAACACTGCTGCACGGGGCGAGCTCAGGGACTTTCTGCCTTCAGTATCGTTCCTTCAGTCCCCACAGACAGCATGACCTTCTTCCCCCACCCCCCCAAGGGCAAACACCAGAGCAGAGAATCCCATAAGAGAGCCTGAAGACACTGTGAGGGTGGTAGTTAGGAATATTTTATTTCAGGGGCGCCTGGGTGGCTCAGTCGGTTGAGCGTCTGACTTCAGCTCAGGTCATGATCTCGCGGTCCGTGAGTTTGAGCCCTGCGTCAGGCTCTGTGCCGGCAGCTCAGGGCCTGGAGCCTGCTTCGGATTCTGTGTCTCCCTCGCTCTCTACCCCTCCCCCACTCACACTCTGTCTCTGTCTCTCAAAAATAAATAAACATTTAAAAATTTTTTTTAAAAAAAGGAGATTTTATTTCAAAATGTCATGTTTCAAACTATCATAAAACATCCATGGTAAATGTTTTCTTTTTTAAAGCAAGCATTTCTCCCGGAGATAATTACATGGACTTGACACCTTTTCAGAAAGCCTCGCGAAGGAACTCAGCACAAAGATTAGACACTTAAGTTAGACGGATGTGGGTCGAGATACTAGACCCCCATCTCCTGGCTGTGTGGACACACAGGTCACGTGGCAGTGTCCTGGTGTGTAAGCAGGGAAAGCCAGGGGGCCCCACCTCTGAGGGTCCTACGTGGGTTCAGCAAGATCGGGCCATACAAGCACTTGGCCCACAGAGAAGAGCGCCCCAGGACGCAGACCAGGACGTGCGGTCGAGGCCCTCGGTGGGAGTTCCAACCCGGCAATTCCCAGGCCCTGCGCTGTCAGCCAGGCCCCCCACACCCCACCCCCACCCCGGCATCCGCGGAGGGGGGGGAACTGGCACCAACAGCCCTGTTAGCAGCGGCGGCTCCACCCGCGACACCCAGGCTTGCTCCCCGTTCGAGGCCCCTCACCTGCTCTTCCTCCGCAGGCCCTCCCTGGGCCGCCCTGGGGCGACGGCGAAGGGAAAAGCGCCCTGAGCTTCAACCCTGACTCCCAGGTGAGCCCTGGGCCACGCGGCTATGGGCTCCCGTCTGCACTCGGTCACTTCGTCCGCAAAATGGGAATGAGGCCACGTGCCCTAGCGGTCAGTGTGAGAGCCAGAGGGCAACGTTGCCAAGTCGGCTGTGTGATCCAGGTGCAAGGTGCTGCTCAGAAAAGACGCCGTTTTAGAGGTGGCCGCATGAGCATTTGTGCTGGCTGGCTCTTTCCACGGCCTTGGCTGCCACGTCGGCTCCCTGAGTCTCAGGCTTTGCTGGGCAGGGACCACCCAGACTCCTGTGAAAACGCGGGTTCCAATTTGTAGGTCTGGGCTGCAGCCTGAGACTCTGCATGTTGGTTTTTTGGGGTTTTTTTTTTAATGTTTGTTTATTTTTGAGAGAGAAAGAGAGAGTGTGTGCGCATGGGTAGAGAGAGCGGGGGAGACACAGAATCCGAAACAGGCTCCAGGCTCTGAGCTGTCAGCACAGAGCCCCACGAGGGGCTCGAACCCACAAACCGTGAGGTCATGACCTGAGCTGAAATCCAGCACATAACTGACTGAGCCGCCCAGGCGCCCCCAGACTGCATTTCTCAGTATGCCCATGCTGGGGCTCCCAGAGCACATTTGGAGGGGTACAGTTCAGAGCTGAAATGCTCCTGTCCAGTCTGCTGTCGGATTTAAACCCCAGCACACTGGTGGAGGAGCCCCGGCCTCCCAGGAGCTCACCTGAGGGCACACTGCAGGCAGCTGTACAGACACTCGGGGAGCATAAAGAAATTAGCCACCCCCTCAGGGCCAAGGGCTCAGGCTCAGGGAGGGGTGAGTGATAGGAGCCCTCAGAGCCCTCAGCTCCCCCTCAGCCTCCCTGTGGGTGCTCCCCTAACACACACACACACACACACACACACAGCAGCAGCCACTGGAAGAATCTAAACATTGTGCTGTGAGCGAGCATTTTACTCTTCTGCATCTCCACAGTGGCTCCTCCCTGGGAATATGGGCTCCTGACTTCAGAGCAGGACTTAATGAATTGTAATTGCATCGACCCACTCCTGACTCCTTTCTCAGGATCAAAAATGGCCACACTGGGATAGCGTCACAGGGGAGGACGGAAGCCTTTGGGCAGCCGCCAACAGCGACTGCCTGCGGGGCTCCCAGCCCCCTTCTTGGTACAGGCTTCGGAGTCTTGGTGCCAGTTGTGTCTTCGGAAGGGTAAACAGTGTCCCAGGGGTCCCTGGAGGTTAAATCAACAAGGCAGTGGGACAAAGAGGCTGGTCCTAACTGGGAAGCATGATCCCTCCGCACTCAGCGTCTTCATGTGGTGTGAAGAAAAAAATGTCAAAATCTTGAAATCTTGGTGATGAGGAGTGATACTTCTGAGACTCTTCTATAACACGGTTTCTGGAATGTCTGGAGGCGCCAGATTCTTACGCCCTCAGTAGGGATGCTGTGGTTCACTTCCAGCCACCCTCCCCGCCCGCTCAGCTCTCCCCCGCTCTCCGGGGCCCTAGAGTCAGGCCACTTATCCTACTCAGTCTGGGACCAAAATACATAGTTAGCACATGTGATTATAAAGTCTATACCTGAGGGGGGAGTTGGGAGGGATTCTGATCGGTTAAAAAAAAAAGACTCACACTACATTCCTGACTGTATACTGGACACTGCATTTCAGGGCACCGGGTGGCTCAGCCGGTTGGGCGTCCGACTTCGGCTCAGGTCATGATCTTGGGAGTTTGTAGGTTCGAGCCCCACGTCAGGCTATGTGCTGACAGCTCGGATTCTGTGTGTCTCTTTCTCTGCCCCTCCCCTGTTCATGCTCCGTCTCTCTCTCTTTCTCTCTCAAAAATAAACAAAAATTAAAAAAACAAAGACACCATGCATTTCTTTTAAAATTAAGATACTTTTGGGGCGCCCGGGTGGCTCAGTCGGTTGGGCGTCCGACCTCGGCTCAGGTCATGATCTCACGGTCTGTGGGTTCAAGCCCCGCGTTGGGCTCTGTGCCGACAGCTCAGAGCCTGGAGCCTGTTTCCGGTCCTGTGTCTCCCTCTCTCTCTCTTTGCCCCTCCCCCACTCTCACTTTGTCTCTGTCTCTCAAAAATAAATAAATATATTAAAAAAAATTTTTTTAATAAAATAAAATTAAGATACTTTTGTTGGGTGTGGGCCTATTTTATTTTATGCACTATAAATAATTTGTTGTTAAAAACTTTCAGGGCGGGGGGGAATGCCCAGTTATACGCAATTACAATTATAATGCATATGCAAAATTATATTTAGAAACTCTGATCCCTGCCCCCGCCCCCACCCTGACCGGCCCAATTTCTCTTTTGGTAGCGATTTAGTTATCAATGTATTAAACCACTCCAAAATTTAGTGGCTTCAGGTGACAACTTCTTCTCTCATAATCTGCTTGGGCTCCAGTGAACAGTCTCACTCGGGGTTTCCAGCATGGGCGCAGTTAGTTAATGGTTGGGGTAGGGTCATCTCAAGGCCTTTCTGAGTCATCCAAAAAGTCTTTCAATAAGCAATTATGAACATGATCCCAAAAAGTGGGGGGGGGGGGGGGGGAAGGGAGAAAAAGAAAATCTCAGCAAAGAAATACAAGACGTAGGGGCTCCTGGGTGGCTCAGTCGGTTGATTGATTCTTGTTGTGACTCAAATGGTGATCTTGCTGTCATGGGATCGGGCCCCACAATGGGCTCCACATTGAACACAGCCTGCTTGGGATTCTCTCTCTCCCTCTTTCTCTGCCCTTCCCCTGCTCACACACATGCACATTCTCCTTCTCTCTCTCAAACTAAATAAACTGGAAAAAAAAAAAAAAGAAAGAAATAGAAGATATAAAGAAGAACCAAATGGACACTCTAGAGCTGAAAAATACAACAGCCAAAGCAAAAACTCATTGAATGAGCAATAGACAGAACAGAAGAAAGAATCAATACATTTGAAAATAAAACAGTAGAAACCACCCGATCAGAACAACAGATAGAAAACAGACAAAACAAAAACAAAAACAAAAACAAAAACGGTACAGTCTTACAGACCCTGGAGGGACTATAACAGAAGACCTAACATTTATGTCATCAGGATCTCAGGAAACTGGGGCTGAAAAAAATATCTGAAGAAATAATGGCCAAAACGTTTCCAAATTTGGCAGAAGATTTAAACTTACAGATTCAAGAAACTGAGAGAACCCCAAACTGGAAAACCACAAAGAAATCCAAGCCAAGATACATCATAAGCACACTTCTGGAAACTAAGGACAAAGGAAACAGAGACAAATACCGCCTTATTTGCAGAAGAAAAAGCAAGTTGAACAACAGCGGATTTCTCATCAGAAACCCTAACAGCCAGAAAGAAGTAGCACTTGGCAAATGCTGAAAAACAAGAACTATCCACCCAGAAGTTCAGATACAACCAAAATATCCTCCAGGAACCAAAGGGCAAGCAAGACCTCTCAGATGCAGGACATCTAAGAGCACTTGTCACCAACAGACTTACCCTGAAAAAAATGTCTACAGGACACTCTTGAAACAGAAAAGAACTGATGAGAGAGAGAATATTGGAACATCAAGAAGGAAGAAAGAACAAAGTAAACAGGTAAAAATGTGGGTAAATGTAACAGACTTTCTTGTCCTCTGGAGTTTAATGAAAACAAATGTGGTGGTCCTCAAGATGTCCAAGACGGCTCACTCTTGCCTAGTAGGCAAACTTCACTAACCATGGGGTTGACTTGAGAGGCTGTTGTTTACCAGAAGCTTCTCAGAATGCACTACATACAGTAAGGTTTGAAAAGTCCTCATGACAATGGAACACTACGTGGCAATGAGAAAGAATGAAATCTGGCCTTTTGTAGCACCGTGGATGGAACTGGAGAATGTTATGCTAAGTGAAATAAGTCCTACAGAGAAAGATAGATACCATATGTTTTCACTCTTATGTGGATCCTGAGAAACTTAACAGAAGACCAAGGGGGAGGGGAAGGAAAAAAAAAAAAAGGTTAGAGAGGGAGGGAGGCAAAACATAAGAGACTCTTAAAAACTGAGAACTGAGGGTTGATGGGGGGTGGGAGGGAGGGGAAAGTGGGTGATGGGTATTGAGGAGGGCACCTGTTGGCATGAGCACTGGGTGTTGAATTTGACAATAAATTTCATATTTTAAAAAAAAGAAAAAAAAAGGAAAAGTCCTCATCAGTTGTTAATAAAGGGTCGAGCTCGGTCTCTCAGAGTAAATTTCTCAGAAAGGCCTGAGAACAAAGTGTTTTTTACAAATTCCTAGCTGTGGGCACCTGATCGTCCAGGACTGCGACAAAATTCAAGGTAAAAAAAGTATCCCACCTGGGGTCAAGGTCACACACCTCTGCCTTGTCACAGGGTGATGTCCTGGGAGTGTGGGCCCACATCCGTCATTCATCTGTGCCTCGGTTTCTTCCTCTGTAAAACGGACATCTGCCTTTCCTAACTCACAGGCTGGAGATAAAGAGCAAAATAGGTGAGCTGGGCTAGTAAAGGATTAGCTATTTTTCCCCAATGTGAATGTTTAACCTCCCCTCAAAGAGGGCCATTGTGTGGTCCTTTTTTCTCTGAAATGGAATGTCTCTGTGTTCTTCAGCCTGGGAGAAAGGCAGGCATGGTTACATAAAATGTAGGACTTAATTCACCCTCCTTCCAGGGTCCGGAGAACGGCCAACTCCAGCCCTGAGACGGCTGAGGCCCCTGGCGCCTGGGTCAGTGGTGCTGGGAAGATGGGTGGACCCCCAAGAGCTGATGAGGAGGGCCCAGGGCTTGCTCCTCCGGAGTCTGCAGGTCCTCGCCCGCCCTCGGGTCCCCAGCACTCACCTCCCAGAGGATGTAGCCCTAAGGCCTGTGGCCTCCCCGCAGCCAGTGGCAGTGTTGGGGGGCTTCCAAACCCTTTGCTGGAGGTCAGTCCAACCAAAAAGGAGGAGGTCTGTAAATGGACCTGCGGGGTGGGGTGTCGGAAGCAGAATCTGGGAGTGAAAGCCACAAGGACTTGGGTAGGTAGGGAAGAGAAGGGCGAGCTATTTTATCAACACAAGTCTCCACCAGCAACCCGAGAGGGCAGTGACCAGAATCACCCGAGCTGGCGCCTTCTGGATGCCACCAGGGCCTCAGGCGATGGACAGCACTGGCCTCCCGGGTCGCGAAGGGCCTGCGCCTGGCCCCCGCCCCGGCCCCCGGCGGCGGCGGCGGCGGCGGCGGCGGCGGCGGCGGGCCGGGACCTCCGGGCGCAGCGGGGAGGCGGCGGGAGGGGGACGCGCACGTGGTGCGGGGTGGACGGGTTCCTCCCCACTGAAGTCATGGACTTGGCGCGCAAACGTGGCTTCGGCCAACAAGGGGGTGGGGTGGGGGTAGGGAGCGCACAATGTGTTTCTTGTTAGGGACCCGCAAGCCGGGGCTCGGGTGTTGCTTTTGGTGCCGTATTATAATATTAAGATGTTGCTTGATTCCGGACAAGCCCGCCCTTGTCGCTGGCTGGAGAGGGCCGCTGCGGGTTCCCACGGACGCCGCTGCGCTCGGGCGCGCGGAGGAGGCGCGGCGGCCGGGGATCCCCGCGGTGACCCGGCCTCCCCGCGGGGGCCGGGCCCCGCGACGCGCGCCTCGGGGTGGCGCAGACTCGGCGACGCCAGCCCCGCGCCCGCCAGCTCGCGGGCGGCCCGGGATTGTTTTCTAAGACCTTATCTCTTGCTCAAGTTAATTTTCTTTTTTAATTTGGTGACCGGAACAAAAAGCCACAGGACAGTCCTTTGTGAACGCCAAACGCAGCCACACATCGGGGTACTTCACAGCATCTGTAACTAAATATTTGCTGTGCTGGTGGCTAAATAGGTCCCTCCGCCAAATTTCCCAAACTCTTTTTTTTTTTTTTTTTAACGGAGCTAAAGGTGATCTCCCTACAAGGAGATCAGACGGTGGAAAGCAATTGGATTTAGCACGGCGTTTTTCCTGGTGCTCTTGGGCTCTCTGGGCAAACAGGACCGCGCGCCGGATCCTAGAAGGAATTATTAGGGCCGGAATCGCGGCGGGCGGGGATGACTGTTAAAGCCATCGTGGGAGCCGAAGCGCTTTGTTAATGCAATTCATTAGCTGTGAGCGACAAGAAGGAGAAGAGGCTAGGCGAGTCTTCAAAAATACCCAAAGAGAGAAAAATAAACATCCTCTTGTTTGTTTTTTGTGGCTTGACTCCTTTTCCTCCCCTCCCGTGGCCCCCCTCCTGTAAGGCTGTCTTAAACCCAAATTCGGTTATCTGGTTTCAGGGTAAGGGCTCCCTCTTGCCAAGGTATTAAATAAACAAGTAAAGCAAAAACTTGAATCCTTATGTAATCCAAATGCTGTTTCCTCGAAAACCACAACAAACTCTGCTAAACCAGAGAACACGTCGGGAACAGTCGTGCCCCCAACCCCAGCCCGTTTCAGGGCCAGCAGAGGACATGCTTGCCCAGGAGCTCCTCTCCAGGACAGACGATAAATAATTGCTACTAACACCGAACTGCAGATGAGCCCCCTTGAGGGACCCGGATGCCGTCAACTGTCCCGGAATGTTGGCATCTGGCTCTTAAAATGGAACTTTCCCTAGAGATAAAGCCGGGACCGAGCAGGCGTCTGCGTCCGCGGGCTGGCTTGGAAGTTTCTGGCCTCTAGATGCTCCCAGTTGAGAACGCAGCTTTGGAAAGAGGCTCAGTCGGCCCCGCTTTGTAGTGGTAATGAGGGCGCAGACGCGGGTCTGCTGGCGCGCGCGGCTCGGAGCCGCGGACCCCGGGGCGGAGGGTTGGGGGGTGCTGTTCTGGAAAAATCTGACGGCTCCCAGCGCAGCCTCCAAGGGTTCCGAGGAGGGAAGCAGGGGCGACGGGGGGCGGGGGTGGGGGTGGGGGAGACAGCGGGGGCGGGGAGGGGGTCATTCCAAGGTATTTTTAGGAGTCCAGCACCAAAGTCATCCCCGCGAAGATCCAGAGGAATAAATAAATCTCGCCGTCCGCGGAGACCGTCACCTTCTCCCCATCCGCTCCTCCCTCGCGCCAGCCCCACCCCGAACGCCTCGGTTGCAAAAACAAATGAAATAAAGCAAAACCTCTTGCTTTCGCAACCCCTAAGCCACGCTATGCCTCTTTCGGCAAAAGGAAGAGTTCTTTCTTCTCCCTCTCCCGGCTTTTTTTTTTTTTTTTTCCTTCTTCTTCTCCCCCGACTCCCACCCCCGCCCCCGCCCCCGCCCCTTCCTGCTCTCCTCGGTCCCCTCGCCGTCCCCCAAATCGCTCGAAACTTAAGACGTGCGGCGGCTGCAGGTGCGCGCGGGCCGGGCGGCCCGGCCGGGGCGAGCCTGGGACGGCCGGGCCTCGCAGGCATTGATCAGCTGGGCGCGCGCGCTGAGTGACGGCGCGGTTGCCATGGCAGCCGCCTGAGCGGCGCCGCGAGGACAAGGCTGCAGGGCGGCGTGAATGGGCGGTGTCACGCGCCTGGCGCCAGAGAGTCTGCTCCGGGGCTCCGGCTCCGGCCCCGCCGCGGCCTGGCCCGCGCGCCGCCGCCGCCGCCGCCGCCGCCGCCAATTCATCACCTGTCAGGGATCACTCGGGGGGTCACGGGCGGAATGGACACAGCTGTGAGAACAAAACCAGGGGGAAGAAAGGCGAGCGCTCCCAATTGCGCCAGATGTGCAGGGAGGGCCTTGCCCACCCCCCCCTCCGCCCCCCGCAGGCTCCTCCCGCCCCCCGTTGCATCACGCGGGGATTGCAAAGGCGGCCCGGAGGCCCGGCGCGCCCGGCCCGGAGCTGCTTCCGATTACGGCGAGGGGCCGGACGCGCCGGGAGCCGCCGGCCGGGCCGGGATGGAGACTGAGTGAGTGAGCCCTGGAGCCCGGCTAGGGGAGCGTCCAGGGTAGGCGTGTGGCTTTAAGTGGGGGGCGTCCCAGCGAGTGAGCCGAGGGGACGGTGTCTCCACCCCCACCGGAAGCCCTTCGCACCTTCCCACCACCCACGGATCGAGCAAGTCCAGGGCCCTTTCTGCAGCTGGGACCATTTGAACTTCACAGGCCTCCCATATAAACCCACAGAGACACCAATGGACAGATTTTTTCAGTGCCTTGTAACCCACCCCGAAAATGCTCCCACACCCCTTTCTCCCCACGGAAACATCATTTTGAAGGTAATTTCGCATTGGGCTTGCTGAGACCCACGTACGAGGAACCCGGGCCCTTTTTTTTTTTTTTTTAAATCATTAACTTCTTCAGCCTCGTAATCCCCTTAAAATGATCTTTAAATGGACGTGGAACGGGGGGGCGTGCCGGTCGAATTCAACGCGATCGGGCCGACTGGACGCTGCCATGGCAGCTGAAGAAAGAAACCACGAAACTTTCACCATATTTAGCAGTTTTACTACATCAGGGTACAGAAATGATCCTGGGAGAAGACACTGCCTTCATCAACTCGGCGAGTGTGTAAAGTAATAGCGTACAACGCTCATCACGAACCAGCCCAGAGCCTGGCTGTTGGGATAATCAGGCTGGCACGGATGTTAACATACGGTGTCCTTGGAAAAAGCTAGGAATGCGTCAGTATCACAGAGCCGCAATGTCCAAGAATCACAAGTAATAATTTGAGAATCCCAAAGATGTTTGTTTACATTGGCTATTATTGTAAAATAGTCAAAGTATAACATCATGAACCAAAATAGTGTCAAAACAAAATCTGTTCCACTGTGGCACGTATGTGACAGAAACACAGGCACACAAAGTACATCAAAAGGCCCGCACCGTGGGGGGGCTCGGCATTAAATCATTTCCAGACTTAATATCGGAGGAGAGGTGGTTAAGCGAACGCTGTCCGGAGCGCAGTCGTAGGCAGCTCTCCGGGGCCAGGCCCTCAGCAGATTTCTCGGCGGCGTCCACCTCCATGCTCCAAAGTAAAGTGACTTGGTTTTCTGAAAGCGACATCCACCTCAGCACCCACCACCAAACCGCCCGGCCGAAGAGATACCCTGGGGCAGGCACATGGCTCGGGCGGGCGTCCAAGAGACAGGCTGGCCCACTAGCCGAGAAATTAATGATTAATTCAAGGGGAAAATGCAGCTTCCCCACTACTAAGCTTTGCTTCTTTTCTGATCTGCCCCCTTCCTTTTTCTTAAACGCAAAGAAGGTGAAGATTGAGGGAAAAAGTAAACAGGGGACTTACAAATATTACATTTTTCTCGGGTTTTCTGCTGTCTTGTATTCTTAGGGAAATGGGATTTTCAAAACACAGCTGACTTACTGTAGTCCTCAGTTAAATCAGAATTATGTGTGAATTAACTGGAAGGTATTTAAATAAGCTGCAAACTTTAGACTGCAGGAAGAACTTCCTACAGATTTACAGAGGGAAAAAAGGGAAAAAAAAAAAAAACAACCCAAAAACCTGAAGCTGCATCCAGTCCTAGGGCTGAAAGGATTTCAAACCTCATACATAACAATTTTTTTTTAAGTGGGAAGACTTCGGTCAACGGGAGAGCCACCTCCCTTTCGCAAAACTTAAAAAATACTATCAGTGCTGGAATGTGGCACGAGAAATCAGGATTTGTGCATAATTAATCACATTAGTTTGCCACCCACACTGCAAGGCACAGACCGGCAGCCTCTCAAGGGCAGTGTATGTAAATACAGCTTCGCTATGCAAATGTTCCTAATGATTTCCGATTAATAGGATCATTATAATAGCCCTGCCTGTTCTAGAAAAGGAACCCCGAAAGTGTCCTGCCTCTCAGAGCTCCATAGCGATCAGCACGGTTTCCAAGAAGTACTCATTTTACTGAGTTTACAATAACGCCTCCCGTGTTGCTCCGAGTTGCACGATCCCACACTAAACCTGTCGTGGAGGGCGCGCGTGGGTGCTTTTTGTTTTGCTCTGCTTTGTTTTGTTTTGTTTTGACATAGCTTAGCCTCATCTGGAGACCGAACTCTACGCACGTCTCTCGTCAATGGCAAACTTATTTGCGTTTTCACTTTCTTCAGCAGTGCTTTCTATCCGATGACATTCCGCGGGTCGCAGTGAACGGTGACTTTCCCTCTGCTGTGCAGAGCCTGCCGGTGTCGCTGTGGTTTTAGGGCTGCTGAAACCTCCAGGGTGTGGAAGGCTCCGTCAAGGGACACCCTAGAGCGAGGGTACTGCCTCACCCCTGGAATTAGAATAAAGATGCACATTTGGACTCCTGGGGTCCCCCCTTCCCCTCCTCCCCCTGGCCTCCTCCGTCCTCCCCTCCTCCGCGGCCCTCTGCTCCCCTCCTGCCCCGCGCTTACTGTACTCTATTTACCACCCCAGCTGGGCTCGCGCCCGCCCCGCCCACACCGCGGGGATTGGCTGCGAACGCGGAAGGACCGAGCGCTCGCCCCGCGCCCGCGCCCGCCAATGGGGGCGCCCGCGCGGCCTGATGGACGCGCCGGCTTCCACCAATGGGAACGCAAGGAACCCGGATCGTGTGCCCCCGGCGAGTGCCGATAAAAGCCGCCCCGCCAGGCTCCCGGCTTCATTCTGAGCCGAGCCTGGTGCCCAGCGCAGGAAGCTCCGCAGGCGGCGGCGGCCTGAGCTCCTGGGCAGCCCGCTCCCTCCCGGTCTCTCCTTCCCCGCGCGGTCAGCATGAAAGCCTTCAGTCCGGTGAGGTCCGTTAGGAAAAACAGCCTTTCGGACCACAGCCTGGGCATCTCCCGGAGCAAAACCCCGGTGGACGACCCGATGAGCCTGCTGTACAACATGAACGACTGCTACTCCAAGCTCAAGGAGCTGGTGCCCAGCATCCCCCAGAACAAGAAGGTGAGCAAGATGGAAATCCTGCAGCACGTCATCGACTACATCTTGGACCTGCAGATCGCCCTGGACTCGCACCCCACTATTGTCAGCCTGCACCACCAGCGACCTGGACAGAGCCAGGCGTCCAGGACGCCGCTGACCACCCTCAACACGGACATCAGCATCCTGTCCTTGCAGGTAAGACCTGCTCCCGGTGCCCCCGCCCGCTGCCGCGCACCCCAGTCATCGCCTGGGCTGCCACTCGCAGACCCATTGTCGAGACGGCCGCAGTCCGTGACTTACCGATGAGCTAATTAACTAAAAAAAAAAAATTAAAAAAAAAAAAGCAAATCTGCTATAGATCGAGCGGTGCGTGAAATTGCTGATAAGTTCTGACACGTTAATGCATCTGTCTTTGATTCGGATTGTAGCATAAAACGTGTTTAATGAAACTTACTGTTCTATGGATTACTTTAAAAAAAAAAAAAGCCCTTTCTCCTTAAGATTGTCTAACATCGCCGTTTATCCCCTTTCTCTCGCAGGCGTCTGAATTCCCGTCTGAGTTAATGTCAAATGACAGCAAAGCGCTCTGTGGCTGAATAAACGGTGAGTGTTAGCTTGTGCCTCCCGTCCGGACACCGCCTCTTGGAGAGAGCGAGAGCAGCGAGAGAGCGAGAGCGAGAGCGAGAGAGAGAGAGAGAGAGAGAGAGTGTGTGTTTTCATTTGTGTATCTGCAAAATTGGGGATTTTGTAAATGAATGTGTACTTAAGTCGTATTGCACGTAGCACACTGCCTGTGCCTACGAGCTATGAAGGAGCTTCTAGCTCTGATTACTCCAGATCACAGAACATTTTCCTTTTAAACGCAAAAAACAAAACAAAATACCAGTAACTTAAGTGTGAAGGCGGCTGGGGAAAATGCGTACTGGCTTCTGCCACACACGGAACGCCTGGCTTTCTCGTACTGGTGCTCTGGTACTATGAGGTACTAACCTCCACGTAATTAATCTTATCACCACAAATTCCGTAGAGATCCTCCTTCCCTAAAACTTCGGCCCTCCTGAGACTCGGCCAGCCCAGCGCTGCCTGCCTGCGCCTCAGACCCTGTGATGTGGGATTCCGACTTCCCTATCTGTTAACTAAAGGGCTGTTTTCAATCAAATAATTGTTACAAGAAGCAGTCTGGCGCCCGTGAGCACTGCTGTTGGAGATCCAACTAGGAGATTGCGTTGGGAAGTTTCTCCCCGGAGTCTCTGCTGTTTTAATGTTTAATTTTCGCTGTGGAGGCCGAGTGTGTGTGTTGCATCTGGACGCCAGGGTTTGCCCAATCTTTGAGTGTTTGGTGGTTAAATGTTCAAACTGCGGCTTCCTCGTGGCGCCAGTCTGCCCGCCTCTGCCCTTAGGTTCCGTTCTCCTAAAACACGCCTCTCCCCCAATCTTTTGCAGGTGGTCATGACTTTTCTTTTCTTTGCACAACAACAACAAGTCCGCAGGATCTTTTAACGCGCTGAACTTATTTTTCAACCATTTCACAAGGAGAACAACAAGTTGAATGGACCTTTTTAAAAAATGGAAGGAGAACTAAGAATGATCATCTTCCCCAGGGTGTTCTCTGACCTGGACTGTGATATTAGTTATTTATGAAAAAGACTTTTAAATGCCCTTTCTGCAGTTGGAAGGTTTTCTTTATATACTATTCCCACCATGGGGAGCGAAAACGTTTAAAATCACAAGGAATTTCCCAATTTAAGCAGACTTTGCCTTTTTTCAAAGGTGGAGCGTGAATACCAGAAGGATCCAGTATTCAGTTACTTAAATGAAGTCTTTTGGTCAGAAATTACCTTTTTGACGCAAGCCTACTGAATGCTGTGTATATATTTATATATAAATATATATATATATATATATTGAGTGAAACCTTGTGAACTCTTTAATTAGAGTTTTCTTGTATAGTGGCAGAGATGTATATTTCTGCATACAAAGTGTAATGATGTACTTATTCATGCTAAACTTTTTATAAAAGTTTAGTTGTAAACTTAACCCTTTTATACAAAATAAATCGTGTGTTTATTGAATGGTGATTGCCTGCTTTATTTCAGAGGACCAGTGCTTTGATTTTTATTATGCTATGTTATAACTGAACCCAAATAAATACAAGTTCAAATTTATGTAGACTGTATAAGATGATAATAAACATGTCTGAAGTCAATACCTGAATTCTGAATGGTTTTTAAGATCTCTCTCTGTCTCCACTCGATTTAACCATCACTGCCACCACCCCCTAAGCCTTGGGACTTGTGTGCAGAAGAAACTCCTTCTTATCAGATGTGTGCTCCGGTGCGAGCACTTTGGGGGCAAAGCGCTAATGTGTTTTAAGAGAGCTGACCGGGCTGGGGAGGCTGTGAACAGAAGTCTTAGTCCTGCAAGGAAATAGTAGTTCTGTGCCTTGGGGCTGAGTTTCAAACCAAGGAGTTGCTGTGGCGGTGACTCCTAGGAGTTAGAGCATTCACAATAAATGAGTCTGGAAGGACTACTTGGCTGAGTAGGTGTTCAGACACTTTTGGAGTATATGAAACTGCTTGTAGTTCGGGACATGACTTAAAAGAGTCAGGGGAAGGGCGAAAAGACCCCTGGGTGCTAACTGCTTGCTCCCAGTGACTGTTTGCCTGTAGGAACTCAAGCCGCAGTATGGCTCCGGGCGCTCCCGGCCTCCCCAAGCTTCCCCTGTACCTTCTCCACCTGGAGCTCGCCCAGGCTCCTGGAGACAGGGCCTGGGCGGAGCCCACTTTCCAAGACAGGTGGCCGTTAAATCGCCCTTCACCCTTGACTGCACCCCTGGACTGCCCTGGGAAGGAAAAGAGGGAGGGAGGGGAGCAAGGCCTTTTAAGTCACAGAAAAAGTACCAGCGCGCTGTTTCCATGTAGCCCTCACCTGGCAGCTTCTGGCTCCTGCTTTAAAACAGGTAGTTGACGCGGACAGATACTTAAAATTCGTACGTATGCAAAAATTCCCAAACTGGAAGGAAGACACTTCCTGAGGTATGTGAGGGTGGGGTGGGAGGTTCTGGAAGGCCGGCCCGAGGTGGACGGGAGCGGAGAAGGAAGGTGGGGAGGACGGGCGGGTGGGGATGGGTGTCTCACCTGGGGCCACTTTCTCAGGCCCAGCCCAGCAGGTGTTTGGGTGGCGCCACCTTGTCTGCGCTGGCGGCGGTGGCGTTTCCGGCCCTGACCTGGAATCCGTCACGGAGAGCGCGGGGCCAGGTGCGGAGGGGCGGCCTCGGGCTCTCGGCCCAACCTCGCCCGGCTCCCGCGTCCTCTGCGGCGGTCGCGCCCGACCCCGCTTCCTCCCGGGGGGGGGGGGGGGGGGGGGGGGGGGGCGCCGGGGACCCGGGCGGGGCAGCCTCCGACGCCACCCGCGCCCCGCCCGGCGTCCGCGCCGCAGGTGAGCACGTGCTTTGACCGGGGCCGTCGTTGTTGTTGATAATCGTACCGACGGGGACGCCGGCTCTGCCCGCCACACCTGGGCGGGGCGGGGCGTGCCGGCGCAGGCCGCCCTTCGGACCTGCCACCTGATGATGTCCGGCCACCTGTCGCCGGCCCGCCCAGCGCCCCGCACGACGAGCCGCTCCGCTCAGGGCGGGGGCGGGAAGCACGAGGACGGGTCGCTGCCCCCCCCCCCGCTCCCGCTCCGACCCCATCCTGTCCTCTGGGGACGACAGGGTGGGGGCGCGGACGCCGGCTCCCGGTCGCCCCAGCCTCTCGTGGTCCGCTCGGACCGGCGAGAGGACCAGACCCGGACGGCAGGTCCTGTGCAAGGGCTCGCCGGCTTTCCAGAGGAAGCCGTGCGGCCGGGGTGGGGCTCTCGAGCACCTGCGCGGTCCCTGGAAGCCGGGGACCGTTTGCAACGTTTGGACGACGACCCAGAGTAGCAGCACCGTCCAGGAAAAGCGGCACCTTTCGGAGGAGGCTTTCGGCGGCGCAGCTGCGGCCACTCGTCCGGGTCCGGCCGGTGGAGGTCGGGCGCCACCTGCTGGCCGGCGCCAGGAAGGCGGCTCGCGAGCGGGGCTTTCGGGGCGCTGGGAGGCCGAGGGGCGATAGCTGGAGCTTGGGGCGGGGGGGGGAACGGCACGGAGAAACTGCCTTTTGAAAACGGATTATCAGGAAAGAGAGCCTCTCTAGCATGTGTACAGTCGTTTCCACCGTGTTTTCTTATTTCGTCTTCTTACCTACTTCGTAACTTAGGATCCCCTTTTGCAGATTAGTATCCACTGCCACTAGGTGCTGTCTTGGATGTTAATAAAAGTATCAGACTTGACCTCCCGGGAGCAGAGAGACTACAACTGGATTGTGGAGAAAAGTGAGTTGTGAAGTCGAATGAAAGCCGGCGTGTTTTCGCTTCTTTTCCTTAAATCTTTAAATGTGTTTTTATTTCTTCTGAATAACCTCAACCACGACCTCCAATATTGCGTGAAAGGACTAGGAGGGGAGAGGGAGCATCCTTGTTTTATTCCAGATCTTAATGAAAACAAGTCAGACTTTCTCCATGATGCATGACCCGGCTCTAGGATTTTGTGGTGTTATGTAGTCTTGATCAATTTTAGGAAGAACCCTTTAATTGTTAGCTGTTTTTTGTTTTGTTTTGGGGGGATTTTGACTCACAATTCGGGATTGAATTTGGTAAAATATATGTATTCTATTTATTGATACTATTTTCCTTTAGAGTCTTAACACTGATTTTTCCGATGTGAATCGGCCTTGCATTTATTCTGTAATAAATCCTACTTGAACATGACATATGATTACTTCTTACACTGTCGGATTCTGTTAGCCAGTATTGTACTTGGAATGTTCTAGAATACAATGGAGCCTGTGGTTTCTTTTCTTGTGCTGTCCTTATCTGGTTTTGGAATCAAGGTCACACTAACCTCAAACGATAAATGTGTGGGTCAGTTTACATTTTAGTTCTCAAAGCCACGGATAAATCTTCGAAGTTAGGCAAACATGTGGTCTCTCCATTCTACAGAAGCTGTCCTCAGAGACACCAAGGGAGTGACCAAGGGCATGCGGCAGTCAGTGGACAGACTCGGTCCAGTGTTTTACTCAAATGGGGAAGACTTCTGAGGACAACGATGTAGATGTTACTAGGAAATAGTAACCAATAGTCACTAAACACCTGTTTCCTGGAGCTTTTTTGTTGTTGTTCAAGGATAATTATTTATGGGGTTTCCACGTTGTGCGTGCACAGCTCCAGGGCAATCCAAATCCGTGTCAGCCTGACTCACCACACGCCCTTCTGATTCCTAATGCCCTTTGCTACTGAAAGGGAGTCTCCAGGCTCTGTCTTTCCCGGGTGCTGGTTCTGCTAAGGCCTCAAACGTCTATTTCCTCATAAAGGTGATCTGAGACAGAGGCAAGATTTGTCCAGAAGCCCAACAGGTATTTGGTTTAGTGCTGACCATGGGAGTAGTCACTTGGAGGAGAACCGCCCCTCACTGCCCCCCCGACGGCAAGAACCGGGGGAAATCTGCAGAGACGTGTGGACAGAGAGCTGAACACTGGCGCGGTTGGCTTGTCTCCAATCATTTGCTATTAAAAATCAGGCCGCGTCCGGTGGCAGTTCCTGAGTGGGGGTACCAAGCCCGGCACGGGGGGCACTGACCCAACAGGAATCGGAGGCGAGGTTTCACTCCCACGGGAAGCAGGACATTGGCAGGGAAACCACTCTTGAAGGCCTGCCATGTCAGTGTGTAGACTAAATTACTCATCCTGGACGATCTTGGGGAAGCCTGTCAGCCTGAGGTCAGGAGGGGAAAGAAACATCTCCCTTGAAAATTTAGAGCCACGGGTCTGCCCTCGCAGGGAGTGGAGATTTAAATCCATGGGACCCAGACAGTCTGCAAAATTCTAATGCTGATAAATTAACATAAAAATGGTTCCTGGCTGGTGATGCCCCTGGGGTGTTTGGCAGGAGCAAGGGCAAAAGTTCTCCAGAGAGAGAAGCCCTCAAGACTAACCACACAAAATCCTCCTGTTTCATGGCTTGCTGAAAGTAAGTTTACAATTCAAAACTTTAGATGCTACTGAAAACCAGTTTTCGGTGAAGGAAAGATTCAGTAGATACAATGAAGAGAAAGATTAGAAACCAAAGAACTATATAGGCTCAAAGGTGAGGATAACTAAAATGATTCGAGAAAAGAAATAGAAGAACGAATTAAAAACATAAGAAAATCGCAAGGTACAGTTAACCGAAATTGAAAACTCAATGGAAGGTTAAAACCCAGATTAAAAACTACTGGAGCTTTTCTACATGCTAACAATGAACAATCTGAAAAGGAAATTAAGAAAACAATTCCATTTACAATAGCATCAAAATGAATAAAATACCTAGGAATTAATTTAGCCAAGGATGCGGAAGACTTGCACAATGAAAACTATAAAACACGGCAAAAAGAAATTAAAGAAGACGTATATAAGCGAAAAGGCATCCCACGCTCAATGAAATGGAGGCTTGAATATTGTTAACATTTCAATACCACCCAAACTACAGATTCAGGGCAATCCCCGTGAAGACCTCAGTGATATCTTTTACAGAAATAGAAAAATCCATCCTACAATTTAGATGGAATCTTAAGGGACCCTGAACAGCAAAAGCTTTCTTGAGAAAGAGGAACAAAGTTGGAGAACTTACAGTTCCTGGTTTCAAAACTTATTACAAAGCTACAGCCGTCAAAACAGTGTGGTTCTGGTAGAGGGACAAACGTATTGACCAATGGAACAGACTAGAGAACCCAGAAATAAACCCTCACATACATGGTCAAAGGATTTTCGACAAGGATGCCAAGACCCCACCATAGAGAAGGGCTGGTCTTTTCAACACACCGGACATCCACATGCAAAAGAGCAAAGTTGGACCCTTCTCTAACACCATAGACAAAAGCTAACTCAAAATGCATCCAAGACCTCCATGTAATGGCTAAACCTATAAAAGTCTTAGAAGAAAACATATGGCATAAGCCTCACAACTTTGGAATTGGCAATGATTTTTTGGATAGGACATGGCACAGGCAACAAAATATAAATAAAACAACAACAAAAATAAAAGTGGGCAAATTGGACTTTGTGAAAATTTACAACCGTGCCTCACTGGACACCATCAAGAGAGTGAAAAGGCAACCTACAGAATGGGAGAAAATCTCTGCAAATCATACGTTGGATAAGGGATTAATAGCCAGCATATACGGAGGACTCCTAAAACTCAACAACACAAAGAGAAACAATTCAAAAATCGGCAAAAGAGTTGAAAAGCATATCTCCAGAGAAGATCTAGGTATGGCCAGTAAAGCACGAGAAGATGCCCCACATCCCTAATCATCAGGGAAATGCAAATCAAAACCATAATGACATCTCATACCCATTAGGATGGCTACTATCACAAAGAGAAAAAAAAAGCAGGAAATAGCAAGTGCTGGGAGGACGTGGAGAAGTTGGAACTCTTGTACGCCGTTCGTGAGAATGTAAAATAATACAGCCGCTGTGGAAAACAGTAAGCATGGCGCCGCCTCAAGAAAATTGAAAAATAGATTTCCCATATGTTCCAGCAGCTCCACTTCTGGGTATGTACCCAAAAGAATTGAGGCAGGGTCTCGAGGAGACTTTTTGTGTCCGTTTTCATGGCTGCATTATTCACGGTAGTTAAAACACGGAAGCAACCCACGTGTCCGTCAGCAGACTGAGCGGATAAGCCGCATGTGGTGTCTACATACAGTGAAACACTAGCCTCAAGAAGAAAGGAAATTCCAACATCTGCTCTAAGATGAACCTTGAGGATATTATGCTAAGAGAAATAAGCCAGTCACAGAAAGACAAATGCTATGTGATTCCATTTATATGCGGTACTTAGAGTGTCAAAATCACAGAGACAGAAAGTAGAGGGGTGACTGCCAGGGGCTGGGGGAGGGGAGAAGGAAGGAGGAGCTTTGCAGGATGAGAGGGTTCTGGAGACAGATGGCCGTGCGAATGTACTTAATACCTCTGAACGACACGCTGAAAAACAATTACGATGGCAACTTTTACGTTATGTGTATTTTTACCACACACACAAAAATGTGTAAGCTACTAGAGAGAGAATTCATGAACTCAGAGATGGAGCTGAGGAAATAACCCAGAACACAGCACTGAGAGATAGAGTTCTCAAAGAGATGAAATCAAGGATGGAATGGAAAAGTCCAACACATAAGGCAGTCTCTACCGAAGGTCATGGCAATGGAAGGGTGTGCATCACAGCCAAGAGGCAACTCGAACTTGAACATTAGACATGCCTAAGCATCACACAAGCCTTTAGTCAAGCCAATGGGCCACACACACATATGTCCTAAATCTGAAAAAGAAGAAGTCCTTCAACACAAGGGAAAGAGTTCACAGGTAATACAGTGGCCTTTACACATACAAATAGATGGTCCGTTCCATTCGTAGGGAGATAACAGCAAGTGGAAAGAAACCACATGAGATACCAGTTCTCACCCAGCAGATGGACAAAAGTGCAAAAATGACCATGCACTCTGTTAAGACCGGGGGTGAGGGGAACGGTCTTGTCCATCGTTCACGATAAAATGTGCAGGGGAACTGGACACCAGCCCACAAGATTCTGGGTGCATTGACAGTTTCACCCAGCTGTCCCACCCAAGGGATCTATCCCAAAGTTACACTTGCAAAATAGGAACTAGTTTATGCCTCAAGTTAACACGTGGCATTATTATTTTTTTAATTTTTTTTAATGCTTATTTGTTTTTGAGAGAGAGAGCGTGAGCAGGGGAGGGGCAGAGAGAGAGAGAGGGAGACACAGAATCCGAAGCAGGCTCCAGGCTCCGAGCCGTCAGCACAGAGCCCGACTTGGGGCTCGAACCCACAAACCGTGAGGTCATGACCTGAGCCGAAGTCCGCCGCTTAACCGACTGAGCCACCCAGGGGCCCCTGGTATTTTTTTTTTTAATAGTAAATGATTGGAAACAAACGCCCACCAGCAGGGGGCTGGCTGGAAGTTCTACCGCACATTCATGAGCAGCGTCGTGACAGGGAGAGCTGTGTGCTTTCCAGGGTATAACGCCCAGTGGAGAGAGCATCACACAGAGCCATGTGGGGAACAGGCTGTTGTGTCAGAAGAAAGGCATACTATACACGTAGAGATTCGTGTTTGTTTACATTTGTAGAGAAATAGAAGATACACCAAAAACCAATTGAAATGGCTGTTGATGGAGGAGGGGGGAGAAATGTGATGTTTCTAAATGTATCTTGTCATATAGTTTTGATTGTAATGGAAATGTTTTTAATCAAAGAAAAAAGCAATATACACAACTTTAAAAGTAGAACAGGTGTACCTAGTCATATCTCAGGTTGGTGGTATACCCATATCAAGAAAAGAATTATCCCAGCTGACTTTAGGACACAGAAGTTTTACTCGACATGCCCAGTGGAGATGTTCTAAGGACAGAAAGAGCTGCAAAGAGGGGGCTCCTGGGTGGCTCAGTCGGTTGAGAGTCCAACTCTTGATTTCGGCTCAGATCATGATCCCAGGGCCGTGGGATCGAGCCCCATGTGGGACTCCACACTGGGAGTGGACCCTGCTTGGGATTCCCTCTCTCCCTCTGCCCCTCTCCTCTGCTCGAACTCTCTCTCTCTCTCAAGTAAACATTTTTTTAAAAAGAGCTGCAAAGAAACCATAAAGTTCACTTAGTTGTCATATTGTTAGTAATAATCTTGATATTGTTATCTTTAAACCGGTAAATATATAAGATAAGCAAAGAAGTAATTATACTTAATCTCTTTCAGTGTCAGAGAGATTAGATACAAATAAAAGTTAAAGAAGTAAAAGCCCAGAACTCTTATATTTGAACTGACAATATCAATTGAAACTCACTTCTCTTAAAAAATATTTTTCTAGCATTCCACTGAAAATGCCTAGAAGCTATGATAACTTGGTAGTAATAAGCACCCCCTTAAAATCAGTTTGTGTTCTCCGATACCATTAACCACAAGAAGTAAGCAACATTCCTTGGAGAAAGGACTGATGCCCAGTCCAAGACAGGAAGTAAAAATGATAAAGATAGACAAAAATAAAGAGATGACAAAAATAGACTAAAACTCTTTGGGTCCCAATGGAAGATTCTAGGGTACCAACTCATTTTAAAAATTGATAATTAAAGGGAAATTAAAAAGCGTTCACCCTGCCTTCCCAGTACGAGTTGTATGTCAGAAAACTGTAAAAGACAAAATTAACAAACCATTTTGCAGCCCCCAAGTCCCAGGGAACGCAAGGACTGCGACGTATCACATAGTTGCTGATTCAGGCAACGGTCATCAATGTTGAGTGGAATCATTAGGTGAAAGATTGATGGGGGATTCGATAATGAAATGATCTGGCTGTTTATGAGGAAATGATTGCTTGAACCCCTGGGTCAGTCACTAAAAATCCAGACGAGGGACCAGGAGATGCTTCCTGGCGTGCAGTCAGAGGGACACAGCATCACTCGTGAAACACTTGTAGGAAAACATTTATTTCTAATAACCCAATCTGAAGTAAAACAAAGCCTTCAGATCTAACCTTCTTGTCTATGGAAACGGGGGTGGGGGGTTGGGGAGCAAGTGAAATTATATCACAAGGAAGCGGCAGAAGCCCAGAATGGGGACTTCCTCAGGACGACTGACCCGGCTTTGTCTACACGGCAATGATATTAAAGCAGAGCTCGTGGGGAGGACGGGGGAAGAGCTGTCCTCAAGGAAGACGACATAGGAAATGGAACAGCCAAGCGCAATGAGTGAATCTCGTTCAGCTTCCTCAACTCTCAACAGGCAACAGTTTCAGACAATTGGAGAAATGCGAATGAATGCGGGGCATGGGATGATGTTAAAGGATTGGTTGGGTCGGTGTGAAATAGGAGAATGACCCTGTCCTTTAAGATGCGTACTGACGTATTTCCACGTGAGGTGTCTCGTATTTGCTTTCAAATAGTCCAAAGGAAAGGGGAGTGAGGCACACGACACAGGCACGGCCAAATGCCGCTAGCGTCCCCGCTGAGTGATGGGCACAGGACCGACCTCTGTGTTTGGAAATGCTCTGGAAATGTCTGGAAATGTCCTCTGTGTTTGGAGCCGCGGGTCACAGAGACCCCGTGCTATGCTTACTGTGGCACAGGGCCCTTCCCTTCTCCAAAGTCTCTGCCCTCCTGCCACGTGGCTCGACTTCCGTGTTCCCTCCCTCGAGATCTACCTTGACCTGTGGCGCAAATGAACTCTCCTCCGTCACCTGGCTCAGCTGCCTTTCAGAGACACCGCTCTGCGTGCAGGACACCTGTCATGAGTCTCACGACAGGCGGCAGAGAAAAAGTCCACGAGGCCCAGAAATGCCCCGGGGGCCCGTCTGTCCTCCCCACGGTCATGAGCAGAGGAGAACAGTATGTGTATTTCCGCATGTGTGATTACGCCTTCCTTGTAGAATATGGTCCTGGTTTTAAGTAAGTTTCCACCTAGAAACAATGCTGTAAGGTGTGTTTTAAACATACAGTCTTCTAAAGAAGTTCCATCGGTTCCGGAAGAAAGTTCTTAAAAACTCACGCATTCCTTCAAACTTTTATGTCTCGGAAAGTCCTCCGGAAGCTCTATCAAGACAGGAAAAGGGAAAGGCCCTTCTTAAGGTTCTAATTTTACCGGAATTCGCCAAAGCCTACCAGGGGAAAAAGATACTCCAAAAACGCTTAACTGAAACTCTGGGCCCCTAAAGTGAAATATTTGAAGGCGCAAAAAACCCCAAATTTAAAGGTAATCCATACTGGTTGAGTCAATCCAATTTAAAACTGTCTTGACTGGGAAAGCAATTTCTGAACAAGCGTGTGAGGCCCTGGTTTTGTAGCTGACGGTGACTTCTAAGAATCATCCCGAAGTACGCATGAGCCCTGGAGGGCTGCCCCCGAGAATTCCATCTGATGAGGAAGCAACCCCAAACCACACAGGGACAGGGCTACGCAGCAGGACATGTGCTCATTTTCATCCAGGGCTCTACGGTCTGTGAGGACCACACTGCGTCCTGCTAACACAGGAGACGCTTCTTTCCGGGGAACGATCTCCGATGTGCCAAAGGGGCTACGTTCATTAACTCGGTTATTGCACATTTATCGAGTGCCACCTGTGTGCCAGACATCGTTCTAAGTGCCGCGGACCCAGCGAACCAGACAGACGGGGACCCCCGGCCCGAGTTCCAGCAGTGAGACACGGACCGTATACAGGTAAATTCCGTCATGTGAGAGGGAGGTAAGTGCTAGGAAGAGAAATCAAGCAAGGAAAGGCTGCAAGGTGAGCCAGGGTTGAAGTTACTGTCTCTGGGCTCCGAGCCCGCCCCACCAGGCTCAGCTTTGGGGGTCCGGTTGCTCTGCGGCGCGGCGGCCTCTGGGTGGCCAGTAGGGGTGGGAAAGGGCACCTGCAGGCGGGGAGGGGACGAGAGAGGGCACCCGCAGGTGTGGGGCGGCGGGACTCGCGGAAGCCACGCCCAGCACTCAGCCTTCCCGCAGCACCTGGAGGCTGTTTGCAGCTTCTCAACACCTGGAGAGCTGGCCGACCCCCCACCCCACCCCACCCCTGCCCTCCCCGCACTGATTCCAGCCCCAGCGAGCAGCACCTGGTCCTCAGGGGATCCGGGGGCCAGGCCCAGGGCACCCTCCTCCAGCTCAGAGGCCCCCACACCAGTGAGGGTCACCCCCTTCTTAGAGCTTCTGAGGGTTAATAATTCCAGCCGCCCGCTTTGTGTCCTCGGCCCAAGCGTGGAAATGCTTCCTGCGGTGACCACCTCTGTGATGCCTGACTGTTCTTTGCTTTTGCTTTTTTCGGTTACTGAGTTAGTACTTTATACCTAGTTAACAGTTTTATTCTTTCCGCTAAAGTTTGGGACTGGACCCTGACGGGTGCACCGGGCTCTGGCACCCCGTGGCCTCTCCTGTACGACTCGAAATCCACGCCGCTCAGAGGAGAGACACCGCGGGCTCTCACCAAGTCTTGGATTTAAAATAGAATTTTAGGGGCTCCTGGGTGGCTCAGTCGGTTAAGCATCCAACTTCGGCTGTGAGGTCATGATCTCACAGTTCGTGGGTCCAACCCCACGTTGGGCTCTATGCTAACAGCTCAGAGCCTGGAGTCTGCTTCAGATTCTGTGTCTTCCTCTCTCGAGCTGCACCCCCACCCCTGCTCACACTGTCTCTCTCTCCAAAATAAACATTAAAAAATTTTTTTTAGGGGCGCCTGGGTGGCGCAGTCGGTTAAGCGTCCGACTTCAGCCAGGTCACGATCTCGCGGTCCGTGAGTTCGAGCCCCGCGTCAGGCTCTGGGCTGATGGCTCAGAGCCTGGAGCCTGTTTCCGATTCTGTGTCTCCCTCTCTCTCTGCCCCTCCCCCGTTCATGCTCTGTCTCTCTCTGTCCCAAAAATAAATAAACGTTGAAAAAAAAAAAAAAAAAAAAAAAAAATTTTAAAAAAAAATTTTTTTTAAAGAAGTGATAAAATAGAACTTTAGTTATGTGTTAGTCCTACACTGCTGTATAACGAAGTACCCCCAAACTTAGTAGCTTAAGACAACAAATGTGTAGGACCTTGCACAGTTTCTGAGGGTGAGGAATCAGGAATGGCTTACTTGGGTGGCTCTGACTCAAAGTTTCTCACCTCAAGGCTTGCCCAGGTTGGGGAATCAGCTTCGGACTCGCTCACGTGGTTGCTGCTGGCCTCTGTTCCTCACCAGCTGTTGGCCGAAGGTCTCAAGTTCCTTGACACATGGGCTTCTCCAGAGGGTTGCTCACAACATGTCAGCCAGCTTCCCCCAGAGTGAGACAGAGAGAGAGTGTCCAGGGCAAAAGCTCAGAAGTGACATAGCACCACGGTGGGTCATTCAGACCAACCCTGGTACAATGGGAGGGACCACAAGGGCGTGGGGTGTGGGGTGTGGGCACCAGGAGTGGGCGATTACTGAGGCCATCTTGGAAGTTGGCGACACAAGCTCTTTTCAGTAGACACTTTGGGCTTTGGGGTGGGGCGGGATCAGAGCCAGCCTGGGTGTCCCGAGTCCTGTGCTGCCGGTGCAAATCAAGAGACTTCAAAACCTGAGCAGAAGCTATAATCCTCCGTAGGTCCTACAAGTGGGAAATGGCTAACTCCTTACCGCAGGCACCATTTTAGAAGCTCTTTGGAAACATTTGGTGGAAATGGCAGGGATAATTTTGGCTGTGTGACTCCTCCAGGCATATCTTGCTTTGTCACTAAAACTCTCAATTTAGGAATTATGCTGGCATTTTCTCCAGCTGCTGAGATGTCTAGATGTCAATGGTTTATGTGTGTCTTTCTTAGTTATAGCCAATATATTTCAAACTTATTAACCAGACCGCAATTAACTTGGCTTCTTAACCAAAGGGAAAAAAAAAGCATATTAAGTAACCACGCATCATAGAACATCATCCCTCGTCAGATCGTTTCCCTTTTCCCAACTATCACTCCCAGCTGATTGAACACCCAGTCCGAAATAGAACCTTGGGCCAACGAGGTAAATAATATCTCCACTTCCACAATGGCAGAGAGAATTTTGGCATATCTGAAAGATTAGGTAACTAGACCTAAAACCATACTGCTAAATCGTTTTGGACTTGAAATGATTATTCTAACAACCCACGGAATGGCGACGTGTCATCGCCGAGGATAAAATTGAGAAGCGCTTCCCCCGCCCGGCTACACTACGGACGCAGCTTGTCTAGGAGGAAATATTTTAATTACCGGAAACACACACAATGGATAGCGTTCTCCAGTCCCATCATAGAAAGTGACACCCTTCAAGTAGTTAAGCAGAGAAAGAGATCAAAGTTCTGGAAGTGTTGAAAGCGGCTCTTGGGCCATTTCCACCCGTTTATACATAGGAAGGTGGTAGTTCTGATGTGGCATCTACACAGATAAAGATAGGCGACTTGAATCCTAAATGTTATGTTGATATGCAATCTGAAAATAGTATATATATTGAAGATTTTTTATACACTTCCACATTTTCAGTGTAAGGCCTTTACATTCTTAGTTATAGGCAAGGGCCCAAGTTTTCTGAGATTCCATAGCCAAATCATCAGTGAAATAGAAGGAAGGAAAAAAAAAAAAAAAACACACAAACCTCTTGCTGGAAGCCATATGCAAGAGAAAGATGGTGACAGTGTCTGAAAAGAAAGCCATTTCTATTTTTTACATCTTTTTTTCACTATAGTGAGGGTGTAAATTTTAACTGACATGTTCCAACCAAGTGAAAATCATTCCGGGGGGACAAATGGACGCGATCCCACACGGAAAGTACGCTGAAGGCTTCAGTGTTGAAGGAGAATATCTACTTGACTTCAAATAGTTTCACCCAAGACAGGTTCCGGCCCCACGCTACCCTCACGGGAGCCTCGAGGAACACAGAGCTGAGGTTGAGGCCGCGGAAGAGCGGCAGGAGGCAGGGTTCACCCGGTGCCTCCACTCCCCGGGAGGTACGGGCGGGTCCCTGCACTAAGTGGCCATCAGCGTCACCAGAAGCAAAGCGACGGATCCGTTCAGCTCCAGCACGCGATCTAGAATCCTCCCGCCCTGGAGGAAGATCAGTTCCCTAAAATCAGGCTACGGTGCACCCAGCAGAGTTGTTCTTCCATGTCCGTCTTCTGCCATGATGGTGTCATGGGACAGTATTTGTCTTCCTGGTCCCTATAGTGATCTGTGTGGTACTTTGTGTGTTCTTCGAATGGCTGCAAAAATATTCTGGTCCCACGTGCTCTTCTAGAATCTTGCCACTCCAGCGACAAGGGGTGGGGTCCGTCTTCTGCCCTTGAACCTGGGCTGGAGTTTGTGAACGCAAAAGAAGAGAAGCTCTGTGAATCGCAAGGCTCATTCACGTCTCGTTCACGGAAGGTCATACAACTCCGGCCTGGTTCTCTGTCTCTGTCTCTGTCTCTCTCTCTTTCTCCCGTCCTCTCTCAGTCTCAGGACATTCACCCTTGGAACGTACCTGCCATTTTGTGAAGAAGCCCAAGCAGCGGAGAGAGACCAGGTGTAGGTATTGCCATCCTGGTAGTGACTGCCATCCCAGCTGACGCGACATCTGTCACCCACCAGACATGTGAGTGAGAAACCCTGTGAGATGCCTCCAGACCCCGCCACCATCTGACCACAACTGCATGCAAGACCCTGAGTAAGGACACCTGACTGAGCCCAGTCAACCCCACAACTGTAAGAAGAATGTCATATATATATATATACACACACACATATATGATATAACATATGAATACTGTTTGTGGCATTCAGTTTGGGGTGATTTCCTACTTAGCAATTGGTAACCTGCACATGGGCTGACAAGGTAAGGCATCACGCTGTTTAAGAATTATAAGCTTCGGGGGCACCTGGGTGGTTCAGTCAGGCATCCGACTCTTGATTTCAGCTCAGGTCATGATCTCGCGGTTCATGGGTTCAAGCCCCACGTCGGGCAGTTTTAAAGAAAATAAGCTTCAAATAATCTCCTTCAAGGACTTTGAAAAATCATATATCTGCCCACATTTTTTTAAGTTGGCATCTAAAATTTTTGTTATGTGTTCAAATGGCTGTAAAAGAAAATTTCACACAAAATTATTTCATTATTCTCTTAAGTACATCCATCCACTGCAATATCAACACTGTTTGACAGCCATGATCACACGTGTTTAAATACAAGATGAGATCTTCTTCAGGAGTCAAAATTCTCACATTGTTTCTTTTTCTCCTTGGACTAGTGTCTCTATTCCACTTCCCCCCAAAGTTTTATCCTAATATACGTTTGCATTTGAAAATCATTTCTCACCCTATTATGCCTTCCTGCAAAAAGAATGTGTGTATGCACTCACATATTGCAATTCTAAGGGCTTTTGTTTCCAGTTATTACAAAAACATTCCTCAATGCTTAAGAATCTTTATAAACATTAAGATAATATTTTACAGAAAATATATCTCTAAACACGATGGATAAAACCAGTTTTCAGTTATTTTAAGTCTCCACAGATGAAGATTACTATTGTATAGAACGAGCCAGAGTTCAACATGAATTTTAATCCCTGTTTGTATTTGTATAGATTTAAGTGCCAAGAAACCTCACTCACATAAATAAGTAGATAGAATTGGAAGCGGTTTTGATAGAGCAATGTCACTGATTCTTTCAACCTCTTCCAAGTTCAATGCTAGAAATTGCATAGCAATTCACTCTCAAACTTTATTTTTAGTATTCTATACCATGACAACCCGGTTACATCTAGCTTCCATTTTATTGGTAGCAAAGAATTGGAAATCACTTGGCTTGAACATTTCCCAGGAAAATATTCTGGAGATTGAAAGGAGGAGGGGAGGGCTTTCAATGGTGACGGGAAGACGGTCAGCCAGCCTTCTGCTTTGCATCCCCTTTCAACCTCCACCTCTAGGGGGCGACCCTGGGCTTTGAGGACTTGGGAGCGCCTTTTACCCTCCCCTTCCCTGTCCCCCCCCCCCCACCGCCCCCCACACACACACCAGCTCTCTTCTCTGGGATACAGCTTGTCTCTCTGCTTTCGAGACTTCAGTATGTGTTGAATTCACTCACTGCGTCACCCCCCCTTCCTGGGCTCCTGTCCTTGCAGGCTGACATGTCAGGATACAGAGGAGGAAAGAGCTGCCCGTGATCATTCTGTTCTTACCTGGTATCGAAGGACTAGACTCACCCAAACAAACGTCTTATGCGCTAAAGACGAGCCTTGGGTGGAAATCATTTCCACGGGAACAGCATAATTTTTTGAATAGGCTCAGTGACAGATTTGCTTTATTGAAATTTCCAAAAGTCATTTGCAGGAAAGGCCTCGATTAAGCAAGGCTCTTTATGGGATGTTCTATAGAGTACTGTCCTGCACCCTCCTCGAGGGAAAAAGAGTTTGGGGCAGGATATAGTTGGAAGAGATTGCACACCATTCCCTCTTCCGGAAGTTTCCAAATATACGTTGCAACTTTTAATAAATTATGGAACAAAGGAACCTATTTGATTGGATTTTCAAAACGCATCGGACCACAAATCCAGTTTTTTGTGTGATACTCGCTAATACCCTCACGTAACCAGCCTTCCACAAACATCCAGGGAAAGGCTAAAGTCAGAGAAATTTGGTGACAGACTTTGGTAAGAAACTGTCCAGCTGGGTCCTGCATGTAGTGAAGCCAACAGATCGTGTTCAACTCTCCGCTTTGTGAAGCATCCCACCGACCCTCAGTGTGTGTGTGTGTGTGTGTGTGTGTGTGTCGGGATGGATGGACTGTTGACCTCGGGTTTGAACCATCCCACGGATGGCAGAGAGACAAAGCAACGTGCTCTTTCCTTGCGATTTGACATGTGTACTTCGGGGGGATATCGGGAATGTTGTAATTTTCCAGTGCAAACTTTGACATTTTGTTTCTGGGTCATGGAGAAAACACCATCTCTCATCACCAATTACTGTTTTCCTCAAATCCATGCTATTTTTGTCCCGTTTCCTTTGAAAGACCAGAACAAATGTTAAGCCCTTGCTTTCTCCTGTCATTCAAATGCATGGCACAGATTTTTTTTAAAGTCTTACCTTGTGTTCAAGTTGTCCTTCAGAACATGTGAGTTGCTCTCAGAAGTTAACTCCTTTCCCAGCACGTGTCCCCCGGGCTAGAATCACAGCCCTTACCTCTATCGTGACCATGTCACGGACTGTTCACTTGGGTGGTCATTGACATCATCTATACCTGGTTTAATTTTCAGGGTCACACTCTCGCTTTTGATGTCATTTATGCCCAATCAGATCTCTTTTTATGTATTTACATTTTACATGAAAACTTGACTTCACATGTTCGTTGATTTTCTTCACTCCAACTAATGGCCCCTTCTTTTTAGGCCAATGCATTGTAATGAATTCCTCTATGTGTTAAGCCCACTAGAACAAGATTAGTTTAGACAATGTTGAGATTAATGCTGCTGCAAGTCAAAACAAGTCCCGACGCGCTGGAATACACGCCGAGTCTGATTTTTTAATCTACAAAGTAACGGTGTTAGACTTAAATCTTTTCAGGTCTCTTTGGAGAGCTTTATGCTTCTGTATGTGGCTAAGCTCAGCACTCATCTGAGTCATCTATCATTCATTAAATTTATCAAAAATTTTTGAGATTCAATCATTTTTCCATTTATTGCAGCTCCTTCAGTAATAAACTCTGTTAACTTGCTAAACGCCAAGTTGCGAGTTTGACGCTTGTCCCAGCGCCTGGCCTATGGTCGTGGCCGCGTGCACGATGGCACAAATGAACATGCCCTTGGGTTGTGAAAAGTGTCTAAGCTTCAAGGGAAACCCCAGACAATTGCACTTCAGTAGAAGATATTGTGTCGAGAAGGTAGGGCATTTTGGCATGTGAGGAAGAAAAGAGGAGGCACCTGAACATGGGACGAAGAGAGAGAGAGGACAAACCCACAAAAATAAGGACCGTCTGTGAATTTAGTTTCGTGAAGATCTTTGCAATACTCAGGAAAACCCAGGAAAGTGGCCAACTCTTAGCTTACAGACTGATTTGCACAGGAGTAGCGCGGGGCCGTATTTTGAAGGGCCTTGAGCGTTCATGGGAGCTCACGGGAACTGGATATTTGGCGCGGCGGGAGAGGCATCGCCACTGCTGAGCAGGAAACGATGAACTCTGTGTTTTCGGAGGCTCCATTGGTACTTGTGTGCGGACTGTAATGACGAAGGGAAGGTGTGGGAAGCAGGGGATGGTGGGGGCTAGAGTCAAGGTGAAGGGACCCTAAAGGGACAGTCTGGAGAGCCACTACAGAGAACAGCTAAGAGCTTGGTGACGGATGGGGTGAGGGAGTGGGAGAGACAGGAGGCAAAGATAACTCAATTTCTGAGCCCGAGTAAGGGGATAATTATGGCACCAATGTCAAGGAGGAAAACACGGCAGGGAGAGTTGGTTTGGGGGACAGTTCCGAGTTCTGTGTTAGCCCGCCCGCACGGGAGGGGACCGCCCACATGTGGGTGCACTGTTCCTCTGATGCTGGGGGACGTGGAGGTCTGGCATTGCGGGGCTCGTGGGGCACACACACGTTCTCCCGGTCACACCTATCACAAGGACAACGACTTGGCTCACAGCTATTTTCCCCTTGCATTATTCCAAGAGGAAAGGTCCCAGTGTTGGTCTGTTTCCAAACAGCAGGTTCTTGTGCTGTCACTCACTGTCATTTGCTCTCAGCTCCTGATATCCTCGTTAAGATTTCCTGATCGTCACTAGTCTAGACATAGACTTACCCCGGGGAGGTTTAGAGATATAATAAACCTAGAAGAGTCTTTTCTGTTTGCAGTAATTTCTGATTACAAAGATACATGTGTTTTTTTTAATAACTCAAACACAGAAATTTGCACATAAAAAGCCCAGACTCTTGCATGTGTATGGCAGGAGATGTGTAAAACGCATTTGCACAAACACTGCAATAAAAACTGGAAACAATCCAATATCCAATAAGATAATTAGGTAAGTTATAAGTATTTATGTAATAGAATACTGTTCTTTAACAACAATTAGTGAATTATAACTATGGACAGCAGCAGGGATAAACCCCACAGTGTTCAATGAAGAAAGCAAGTCAAGGGTAAATACCAATGATGATTTTATTAATAGGAGATCAAAATAGTCATACATGAGCAAGTCACATACATAAATACTATGCGTGATTTTATGTCTTTAAAATTTTTTTTTTAACATTTATTTATTTTGGAGAGACAGAGCACAAGTAGGGGAGGGGCAGAGAGAGAGGGAGACGCAGAAGCCAAAGCAGGCTCTGGGCTGTCAGCACAGAGCCCGACGCGGGGCTCGAACCCACAGACTGAGAGATCGAGACCTGAGCTGAAGTCGGACACTTAACCGACTGAGCCATCCAGGCGCCCCTGCGTGATTTTAGTTCTGTGAGATCCAAAGCAGGTAATATTGTCCCACGAGACATATGTAAGTGGTAAAGCGAGGAGAGGATACTTCAAGCAAAGGAATAGTACTTTTGGGGTACTTCCAGAAGAGACACACAAAAAACTTCAAAGATATTGGCAGTTTCTATTTCTTAGAAATTGTGGTTACATTGATACTTGCTTTATTTATAATGAGAAACATATATATGTGATCTTTGACCCAGGTTCCTGACAGAGATTGTAAGTCCCCCGGAATTTCCCGGGGGAGAGGAGCATCTTGTGCTAATGAGGTGACTTTCCGTAGGCTCCCGGATGGCTTCCGAATGGGGCTGGTCACCAGAAAGACCAAGCCGTGATTAGAAGCAGGGAACTTTCAGCCCCATCCCCCAGCCTCCTGGGAGGCACGAGGGGTTGGAGATCTACTTCTGGAAGATACATTGGCTGCTTTGAAGCCGGAATAGTGCCTACAGGTCCCGGAGGAAAGATCACCTTGTTTCCAGCAACGAGGGGCCAGCTGCAGGAGGGATCCTGATGGGTGAGCGGGTCCAGACTGAGCCGTTTTCCTGACCCAATGGTAAAGCCAAGTCTGGCTGCAGCCCACACCCCTGGGGCCACGCTTCTTCCCTCCGGGGGTGGCAGGTAAACCCATTAGCCCAGACAGAAAGGCTGACCTTCCGTTGCAGGTGCAGAGGCGTGGTACTCGGCCCCCCTAGCAGCAGAGAGAGCACCAGCATTTCCAGCACACAGGAAGTCGGCAGGACCTGAGTGGCAGGAAGCTGGGAGCTTCTACTCGTGGTGAACACTGGTTAGCACTTAAGGGGGCTAACGACAAAAAGTGGGCTCCGTTAGCCAGAAGACGATCCAGTGGAAGACTTCACGAACGGAACGCGTCCCCTCAAGACCCATATGATGGGATTTGTGCCCTCGTAAAAGTCACGAGAGGTCGTTTCCTCCTGACTCTCTACCATAAGAGGATACAAAGCGCAGTCACCATCTGCAGGCCGGAAGGGGGCTCTACCAGAACCTGACCGGGCTGGCACCGTGATCTTGGACTTCAGCCTCAGAACTGACATACAAATTTCTGTTGTTTGTAAGCCACCCAGTCTTCGGAGCTTAGGGATAGCAGCTGAGCTAAGACAGAGATAAACGAAGCTGAAAGTGAATGCAAGCAAGCCATTCTGCGCAGAACAGAAATGCTTGTAATGATACGACCGCTGTATAATTTCCCCATCAGTAAACACAAGGGGGCTGGACTGAACGGCCACAGCGTTTGCACCCTGTGTGCTGAATGTCTGCGACTTGCCTGCACGCACATCCCTGGACAGGCGGAGGGATGGCCGGGGTACATGCATTGGCTTTGGTGTCAGACCAGAGCTCCAATTTCTGCTCTCACATGTCACAAGACGCCGCGCAAGGTTTTTAACTTCTCTCAGCTTTAGTTCCCCTGTTTGTAACATAGGGAAAATTTCCGTCCCTCGATATTGCAAAGATCAGAGAACTGATGTTTGCAAGTGACCAACACATAATAAGCTCTGGGGAGGTGACACCAGTTAACAAAGGGAAGAAGTCCTCTTTCCTCCACCATTTATATTTTTGGTAGATGAAGCAACTAAGGCGGACAAGTAAATGGCCATCTGATAACTAAGTAGCAGAGGCAGGCCCGTAATTCAAGTCTTGCGACTCAGTTCTGTTTCTTCACCTGTGATGGATTGTCCAACCAACCCACCAATTCAGCAATGGGCACGATCAAACCAGCTATCCCGCAAGGCAGAATTTTAATACAAGCACACGTGTGTGCTCGGATGTGTGTGGCTGCTCTCACACACAGGCAGAACAAATTTAAATAGTGCACGCTGGTTGTTCATGCTAAACGGACAGCGTTCAGCTCAGGAGATCCCGTCAGTGAGGGCGGTGTGGCCAGATGGGGGATGCGTGCTGAGTCACGCGAGGGTCGCAAGGTCCGGGGTGGCCTGCAGATCTGGAGCACGTGACTGCCTAGCACCCAGGCTGCCGTGGTTCCGGGAACGGTAGGGAGGAAGGACACAGAGCTTCTGTGGAAAACCTGGGGTTCGTTTAGCCGAGCGTGAAGACTCAGACACGTTTACTCCTCTCCACTACCGTTTTCTCCGACGAGGGAGTATGGACGACGGAAACATCACAGACCCACGCGGGGCACAGTGATGGGCACTGGGGGAAGAGAAGCAGGCAGTGTGGTGTGTGACGGGAAAATCACCAGATGTGTCAGAAAAGCAGGGTTGGTGTTTTCTGTTTACTTGCTGGGTGACCCTGGGGGTGGGTCTCAAACCCCCAAATCTTCAGTTTTCTCAAAAACAAAGATGGGGCGCCTGGGTGGCTCAGTCGGTTAAGCGGCCGACTTCGGCTCAGGTCACGATCTCGCGGTCCGTGAGTTCGAGCCCCGCGTCGGGCTCTGTGCTGACGGCTCAGAGCCTGGAGCCTGCTTCCGATTCTGTGTCTCCCTCTCTCTGACCCTCCCCCGTTCATGCTCTGTCTCTCTCTGTCTCAAAAATAAATAAACATTAAAAAAATAATTAAAAAAAAAACAAAGATAATAATAATAATGCCAGTGTTTTAAGGAAGGAACTGTTATAAAAATATAATGCACATAAGTTTATGTAAAAGTGATAACTTCCTGCATTTCAGTCTCCATGTTTGTAAACTAGGGATAATAATAGTATCTAGTCCATCAGCAGGTTAGAACTTAAGGAGTTGGCCCACGGGAAGTACTTTTAACAGTATCTGGCTCAAGGAAGCGCTCAAGTTATTAGGCAGACAGTTACCCACAACTAGAGTGTCACCTGACCACCACCTCAAACCAGTGCCCGCCCAACATTACTGGCGTGTCTATTGGTTTCTTGCCTCGTCTCATGACTCATTGATATCATGAAGCACAAAGAGCCCAGCATTGCCTATTTTCCTTTCTTCTCTTCTTAGGAGGCACCTGGGTGGCTCAGCAGGTTAAGCATCCGACTTCAGTTGGAGGTCATGATCTTATGGTTTATGAATCTGAGCCCTGGGTCAGCCCTGGGATTCTCTCTCTCCATCTCTCCACCCCTCCCCTCTCAAAAATAATTAATTAAAAAAAAAAAAAAGGAGGCAGTGACCAGAATCATTAAAAAACTCTACTGCAGTAATAATGATTTTTAAGTAGATATATATTACTTATCTATTAACATTTATTAAGCATTAATTCTGTTCAATAATAGGATATAAAGAAAAATACATATTGCAGTATTTAGGATATAATCTAGTACAGAATACTGACAGTAGACATACAGAAGAGCAAGTATAAGAAAGCCAAATAACAATAAGACTGCAAAGAAAATGAATCATTTTCAACGTTATGTGCAAACTTTAATGTAGTGGTCTAATCCATCAATAATACTGGAATAAAGGATGTTTTTAAAGTCAATAAATTTTTAACCAAAACTCCGACATTGTTCCAAAATCATTAGTAGGAACAAAGGTGTTTGATGTTAAAAATTTTTTTTCTCTATAAATGTAATTTACAGGGCTATAGACTATTTTTAGATCTCCATCTTTCTAAAACAAAACAGAGAGACCCCAAACCCTATTTTAAAAACAAATAGACAATGATGATGGTGCAGCAAATAAAGCTAAAATTAAGATCTCTCTTGAAAAATGTAAGAATTGACCCATCCCGAACCAGCTAAAGAACAATAAAATAAATATAGCATGAAGAATGGGCATTCTAGAACCACCTTGCCGGGGCTTGGAACCTGACCCCATCACTTCACTGCTATGTGACCTTTGTCTCTCTGTCACTCAGTTTCTCATCTGCAAATTGAGGATATTAGTAATTACTTTATGAAGTCGTTGTGAGGATGAAATCAGTTCATACATATAAGCCTCTTAGAACATTGTCAGGCGCATAATGTGTGTTCAATAACTGTAAGTTATTTTATTATAATAAATGCATAACAATACTTTAAGTATCCAAAATGAATACAGGATGAGCAATGACTGATAACACAAATAGTCAACATAAAATGGTGACTTGCGGACGTCGGTGACATACAAATCATCACCAGCTCATTGCTATTGCTTAAAGTGCAATTCAACGTGACCGTGCCATATATTAAAATAATATCATGTTTTATCAACCAATCAAGACCTCATCAACCGAAGGAGGTGTCGTTACCTTAGGAAATGTTAAGGAGCGATGCTGCCATTGATGCTGTTGGTTGTGAAGATGTTTCAGAAAGGTCACACCGTGAAAAAAAGTGCATCTTAGAATCGATGAAATACTGATGGGAAAAAACTGGAAAGTGGTCAAGAGAGTTAGACTACAGAAGAGTTCAAGAACAAAATTATGGGCCTAAAGTCTAATTTTCCACTGACTTCTAAGGGTGGGAGCTCTATTTCCCCAATTAGGAGTGGTCGCTAACAGGGGTCTAGCTTCTTGCAACTACCAGGCCTCACCCCGGGGGGGCGGGAACCTTCCAGCACCACATCCTTCCACATCTCAAGTACAAGGAAAAGCAGCCAGGGGGTGCTGTTGGCTCTGTGCCAGGAGGAAGAAAGTTCAAAGAATCCATAGCAACAGAAAGTTGGGCAGATTCTGGATGATCTGAGAGTCTTTGGATAGAAAAGAATTCTAGGGAAGGTGAAACATTATTCTCTTCCCATTTGTAACCTTGCTTAATTCTCCCTGCAATTTGCTCCACGTTAGAAATCTGTTAAATTTATTGGATGCACAGAAAGAACTGGCTAACTGAAAACCAACCTCCCCTAAAATCCTTCTAGGTGAGGTGTTATAATTTTAACAGACTTCTCTACCAGAAGGAAAACCACATACAAAGTAAATTTTAAAAGAGATGTCAACAAAAAGAACTAACTGCTGTTAACGTTGAAAACAAGATGAGTCACAGTATCTAATCTGCCACAGATAATCCACATCAAGTGCCGAAGTAGAAAAGCCTCCCACGTGCTCGCCAAAATGTTGGCTCTTTGTGCAGAGCAGAAACAGTTCACCTAACTCCCAGCCTCCCTTGTGGCTGAGTGCTGCCACATGACTTAGGAAGGCCAACGGAGGTGCATCTACATCACCTCCTGGCTGGATGGAGCTCACTGCTGGTGTGCGGTCCTCCTCCCTCTCTGCTCTCGTGTGTCCAAGGAACGCGGGGGATGGACAGAGGACTCTGAAGCCTTGGCACCTGGCGACGCCACAGATGAAGGGGCGTGAGTCTCCGAGGCTCTATGCCAACTTAGATGACAGTGAACTGTCACGGGAGTAAGAAGAAATAAACCTCAATGAGATTTGGGGGTTGTTATAGCGGTTAGCCCCTACTTTCCTGAAGAAATCTTCCAACACATGATGGCCGGCTCGTGTATAAAGTATTCAGGATAGGATCCCAGAATAACATGCTCATTGTTGGTCACACTCAGGCCCACCCGAGACAGAGACACGGCAGACAGCGATGACGGGTGGCCGGGGAACACAGTAAAGAATCCTCCCGAAAGAAAGGCTGGAAGACCAAGCTGTAGTGGGTAAGCCTACATACCAGAGTCTCTGAGATGGCTCTCAGAGGAAGGTCCTCATTATAATGATGTGGTCCCACGGGGCTCAGAGAAAACATGCGCGTGCTAAGTTACACCTGAAAATATTTCCAACGTCCTAAAGTAAAATGTAGAATGAAGCATTTTAATCTGACTCCGCAATTGTGTTAATTTACACGATGGGCATCTCCACCAAGGGCTAAACAAAGGGCTTGAGAGGATTAAAAATACATCCACATGGAACTGCGGCCTAGCACCGTAAAGGGGTGGCGCTTATCAAGATGGGCTGTGGAGATCCTTCCCTGGGAGTCTTTAACAGAGCCTGGTGAAAACGTCCTGGCAGACTCCCAGAGTCACAAACAGAAAAGCTTAGGGGCCAGACGGGTAGCGGGCGGCATAAAGGGAGGGGAGAGTGGGTGGGGGCTGCAAGGACCGCAGCACAAGACGCGGCATAAAAGCATTCCAATTCAGTTTTTTAATTATTTTTTTATGTTTATTTATTTTTTGGGGGGGAGGGGCGGAGAGAGGGAGACAGAGGATCCGAAGCAGGCTCTGTGCTGACAGCACAGAGCCCGACTCGGGGCTCAAACTCACGAACCGTAAGATCATGACCTGAGCCGAAAGTCGGACGCTTAACCAACTAAGCCACCCAGGCGCCCCCCAATTCAGTATTTTTAAGACACAGTGTAGGATGTGTGGGCACTCTCCCAGTTTACGGTAGACTTTATTCACTCACTTCACAAGTGCTGACTGAATGTCCACTGGCTGTCTGAAATCCAAGGTTTGGTCTAAAAGGTAATGAGGGTCTTTCCCGATCTGTTGCTTTAAGGAACGCTTTTTGGTAAAATAGGATGAATATAGAACAATGTAAACACAACAGCAACAACAACAAAAACGACTTAAGACAAAAAAAAAAAGAGTGAAAAGAACTCAGGTAAAAAGTAGAGGAAGAAAAACACAAAGAACTCAAAAAGAAAATAATTTTTTAAAAAACACAAAGAGTTTAATATGCATTAACCGTAACAATACGCTGCGTGTGAATTCTCAGAAACATAGCTAAAAAGGTACTAGTGTCAGGAGCTATAATTTTGAAAATAACAATCTAACTTTTACTAGCTACTTGACCAAGAAGATGCTACGAGACATGAACTGTCAGGTTATGTTGAATCCATTCACATGCTTTTTGCTACACGTTTGGGCTTTTATCTAAAATTGCATAAATGGAACACTTCATTGAAACGAATTCAAATTTTACAACTGCTAGCCACAAAGAAAACTGGTGGAGGTGAGCCAGTCTCTCTTCTCCAGCGAGCGGGTAGCAGGATTACTGAGTGGTAATCGGTAGCGTCTTCGTTACCCCTTATGTTTGGCGAGGAGCCGACTGTGAGAAGCTACCCGAATTGCCACGAGATAGGCTCTACGGGCAGGACACTTAAGATCTAGAGCCCCTGTTGCCTTGAAAGAAAACAAGGTAAATCAGTACAAATTCCATGTTAGGATTAGAAAATGATAGCGGGAAATCGAGGCAATCTTACTTACTTCAAACAGGTTCTTGATTTGAATATGGAGCATACAGTGCCATATTCTTTTTTAAAAGTAAATTTTCATTTATTCCAGTTTCAATTATTCAGTTGAAGTATTATTTCACGTTTTGTTAAATCTCGGCAAAACTGAGAAAGGACTCCTGGTGTCTGTCGCTAGCGTAAAGGGCACTACAAAAACTAGATTTAGCCTCCGAAAATGCAGGACCTAAGTGTGTTCTTGGTAAACAAATGACCGCTGATCATACTCCACAGGCACATTAAGAACAGTTTGTGTGCTTTAAAGCAATCGCACTGCCTTTAGCGTACAATATTATGTAATTCATGTTTTTTCCAACTTTTGTCTTCACTCCAGTGAGATCAAATCATTGACATTTTTACTGACTTCTACACTTGATCTTAGCCAAAAGGCCGAGAAGCGATTACTGACTTCTGATACAAGTCTGGAAATAATCTCCTCCTTCTCCATGCACCCTTTTATTCTTATAAATTCTTTGTTTTCTTAATGCCTCACTGTAACTGGAAATTCAGGATGGAGCTAATCATAAAAGCCACCCAAGTTCCATTAGGAAGTCCTCTCCACCCAAGTGAGACTAGGGCCGTGTTAATGAGATCTTTCAGCCACCATGTGAACCTGGGCACAGCACACTCGTGATGGTGTAAACCAAGGCTGTGCTTTACTAGGAGTTTTACTTTAAAAAGCTTTGGCCTCGTAGGGGACAGCGGATGCTTTCCAGCGATGGCTTTAAATGTGTCTTACTTAACTCAGTTTCTTAAAGCAGGAAGAATATAAATTCTCTAACTGGTGAGAATTGTTTGCAACCGCTGGCTTAAAACTAGTTGAATTTGAAAACTAATTTTTTACATACCTTAGTTTAAATTGGATCCTCTGAAGATGTATCTATCTCAAGGGCAGCGTTTTCTTCCTAGACATGAAAGGGTTTAAAATCATGTAAGATTTTAGCTTCTCTTTCTAGTTAATCAGTCTCAACCAAGGATTCTCAACCTTTCTGAAGTGATGAACCATTAAAAGATCATCCAGTGTGGGCTCACTGTTATATATAAATTTCTACATTTCAATTAATTTGCACAATGATGGCCTATGCTTGAAATTACGGGGTAGGGAAACGTAGGGGGCACCACAACCTGGAAATTAAAAATGCAATCATTTCAAATAGCCCACCCCAGGTTAGCCAGCCCTCAGCCCTACCCCAGGCAAGAAAGTTTCCCCGTTTCTCCCCTCCTGCCAGATGTCAGCATACGTGTAGAAGGGCAGGTGGGAAGTAAAGGAGCGGAGATGTTCAGTCCCAAGTGTTTGCCAAAGAAGTTGATTTTATCGCACCTTCCCTTTCACCTGCTTTTCCCTCAGTGTCACTCATCCATAAAGTAAAGGGAAACAGTTCTCTCTAGTTCTCCCTTTTCTGGGTAGGTCTGTTGATTACCTCAAGAGTGAGCCAGGAATTCAGAGATTTTAAAATTGTAAGATACTTCTAAATAGGCTGAGAATTCCTGGTGTAACCAAAAACTATGAAGTCTTAAAACCTTTTAAGTTTAGTATTTTAGCCAGAAAAATAATTTCATTCAAACAATATTTCCTAACGGTTAGTATTTGTAAGAAAAAAAAAATCATGATTACAAATATATTTTACTGCAGCACTGTGACATGCAAATGATCTAAAAGAGTTCTCAAGTTGAGAATTTTAGCAAATAAATTTCTAAAATTATTTGGCCAGTCCACTAAAAGTATTGACTGCTATCTAAAACTCACATAAGTAAAAGAGAACACAAAAACAGATTTTCCTGTCAATTTTGGAAATGCTGGTTCAGTTCCAAACGCTTCAATCTCCCAGAATTTGGGAGCTGACCCTTAAACACTCAGCACTGTAAGAAGTATATTGAGAGAAAGCAATAGTTTGCTTCCATTTCCAGTCTCCTGCTATGGAGGAGGGCTATGCCCCCGCATACCACTCCACACGTCCAAGGTGAATGGTCTGCCTTCACGTTCTGCTACGTGAACAGAACTATCTGTGGCTTAAAGTGAAGGTAGAGTGGTTTATGAAATATGGTAAAAGTCTAAATGATGCAGAATCGAAGGGACGAGCAAGATCAAAACACCAATTTTCTTATCATTTTCCACCCAGCTTAAAGCAGAGCTTCACATTTGTGAGAATCAGACTGAGCTGTATCTTATAAATAGATACACACACACACACACACACACACACACACACACAGAGACACAGATTCAAAGGAATGATGGTATGACTCAATAACCCATCTGGTTTGTCAATTTCTGTTAAGAGTATGAAAAAGAAAACTTTTCCATAATGGTCACAGAACAATGAAATTGACATCTTCCCAGGATGTGGACAACCCAGTTCTTCCAGCTACAGAAACGCACAGCACACAGTTGTGCTACTGGGCAGCAATGCTTCAGTAAAGCACCGTTCAGGCACAGGGACCTAGGAGCCACGCTCTCTCCAGAAGACTCGTGGGGAGCTCAGCAGGTGTCTGCCAGATGTGCGACTGCTCCATGAACCTGAACGCCTTTCACAGACTTCGCACACATACGACAAAACAGACACACAAATTACTCTTTCGTTTGTAATCAAAATGTGAATCATCACTGTAGTGAATAAAAATTCATGAGTCAGAATAACATGCAATCTTTTTTATTGTTTTCTAAATCTAGTGGTACACTTAACACTCTAGTAGTAACTTCACAAACAGCGTAAAGAACGTACTACAGTGATCTTAGGCTGCATTTACTCACCGGAAAAAGAACAAAATGTCGCCTCTGAAATAATTACGAATTATACAATATTGCAAACCAATAAGCACTATTAATACTAAAATGTTAACATTTCAATATATAATGTCAATAACATCCTGCCTTTTAAAAACTGGTTAAAAACATTTGTTAAAGTCATGCGAAATGAACACCTTAAGAAAATGTTAGGTTATACTAACACATCAAGGCCATAACACCCCAAAACAGCAACTATTTAGTGCAGTGACTGGTCAACTAAGTAATTTATTCAGTATATTAATAAAAATCTATTCAGTGAAAACCATCACAAATGCAACACTAAATTTGGGCAATGGCACACCTACGATCTATGATCTTATCTGTGACTGCGGATATACTGCCAAAATTAATTCTACATAAATAAGCTATGTTAAAACAACAACAAAAATACTCAATGCATGATGACAAGGTCCATTTCTTGTACGATACTTAAATGTGATCATTCTCTTAACCCCACTAACAATAAATGGAAAATCTCACCGGTTTTATCTGCTTTTTACCCTTGTCTTGTTACGTTTTTAAACTTTTTAAAGAAGTGTATCCTTTCTTCTGGTCCTCCCCCTGCTCCCCGGGATTAGCATGCTAATTTAGGAATAGATGAAGTAGATACTTAATCTACACTCTGCCTGGAGAGAAGGCAACAATTTAGTTTTACCTAATTAAATATTTCCTTGTCATCTGTCAAGTGACACCGACCTTTCTGACCTAAGTATTTCCTCATTCTCTCGTTCCATGAATATTTACTAGTGCCTCTATATTACCCATGCCTCCCTGATTCTCCAGAGAAAGAATTCATGTTTCTCCCTCTCACCGCTAGGCTACGAAAAATTGGGCACACAACTGAAAAGAGTCACAGAAAAGACCAGCATGAGTCCTCAAGCAGGTGGATGGTGCTTGTAGCCAGGTCTGGGATTTGGAGGAGAGGGTCCGGGTCCTAGGGAGGTTCCTGGCCCCTCCCCGCAGGCCACTCTCCTAGCAGCTCATAAAGGTCTCGTCACTGGGGCTCCATTTTGAGCACTGTTCATCATCTTCTTATTAATTTTTAAAGCCCTTGTTAAACCATTTATCTATCATATAGAACACCGGTTCTCAATTTATAGAGCATTTACCTTTAGTCTCTGGGCTACTCCATAACCTATAAATTCTTGTCTCTTACCCTCTAAGAGCAAAAGTTGCTTCTGGTTCATCTAACGTCATGTCTTCCTTTGAATGTTTGATGAGGGGATGCTGTAGAAAAGGAGTCTCTAGCTTTCATTTTCTTTGGCAAACCACACCCTTTGTGTCTAATAAAATATTTCCAACCTATCTTTATACTGAGATCTTGTCTCGAGAAATTTTATGGGGCTGTGTGCCAATGAAAGGTTCAATAACAACGGTGGGTTTTTAAGCTTCTAATTACAAAGACAGTGGACGGTGAGTGAGGAACCACCCTTTCTTACACTTTCCTCTGTGGTATAGTGTATGTTTCTTTCACCAAAGACCTTCCCATGCGTTAATTATTTGTGAGTGAAACGTACAAAGATGACATACATGGATGGATTCACTATAAAAACGGGTCAACTTTGTCACAGGGGTACAGTAATCCTACTCTGCTTTCGCTTGTTTTTCTTAAAGAATGCTTTCTCTTTCCTCTCCAAAGCCTGTGGTATCAGAGGAGGCCACTGCATGGAGCTCTGAAGAATCCTTGGAGAGTCTTGTGTAACTTGAACGCTGGCTTCGCTTATGCGTCACGCTTTTTAGGTTTTCATTCTGAATAGCAGTTGGGTTGGAACTAGAACCGGGCCTCAGAATGACTTGGGAAGTCTCCCTCATTCCTTCCATTTCATCAAAACTCTGATTAGATCTGTTAGCTGGTGCACTGTTGTTGTTCAGAGTGACAGTACTGGGTGTTCGGTTCAGATTGTAGGGTTTCTGACACGCTGGCCAGTTTTCTTCAGGGCTGCTGGCTATCAAGCTACATTCGGAAGGGCTTTTCTTGTCTTCGGAACAAATGGACATCCGAGCTATGATTGGATCTTGCAGGCCACTCAAGCTGTGCGGTATTCCCCGTTTTCCACTGTGGCTGTCATCTTCAAGCTCGATGAGATTCGCCTTTTCAAGCTGGGAATCATCAGCCCCTTCATTGTGAAGAGAGTGATTGGGAGAACTTTCGCTGGATCTGACTCCTGAATCGGACGAGTCCTTTTTGTCAAGGAGAGCATCTGACAAGTATTCTTTCGCTTTAATGAAGGTTCTAATCGGCTCTGCAGTGTGTTCTGGAGACTTTGATACTCTCTCTACCTTCCCTTCAACTTTTTTATCTTTATCATCTTTGAGCAATGGAGTATTATCTGATTCTTCTGTCCCAGATTCATCTTCATCACTTGGAAGTTTCTGGTAGCGCAGTCCACCTCCCTTAAGCTTCAAATCTGTCTGGAAGAGACTCGACCTTTCTGAGGACTTCTTGCCTGGGAGTAGCTTACTGCCAGACTGGTCAGATTTCTCATCTTCTTCAGTGATAGGATCCAGGGGTGAGGCATCATTGGTGGAAACCCCTGACGAAGAATAATCTATAACATCTCCCCTCTTCATTAAAAATGACTTCCTTCCATCATCTTGCTTTGGTTCACTATCCTTCCCTTTTTCTGGTTCTAGATTAGAATGAATGGAGCCCCCTGATGAGCTCTGACCCAGATAATATGTGCTATGTGGAGAAGATCTGCCACTAATTGTTGTAGAACCTGTACCCCCTTCTAACTGAGACATCTGAGCAATATATTCTCTATAGGCATCTCTATACTCGGCCTGCACCTTATCAGTAAGCTTTGAAATTTCAATACTGGAATCCTGGGAATTGAGACTCGAAAGACTTGGGGTTCTGCGAGTTTGTGACTGTGAAGACAGAAAAAAATAAATTTAAGAATTCAAGTAAGCAAAAAAAAATAAATAAAAAGGCATAAATATCAACTTAGGAAATATATATGTACACGCAGAATTTTTAGTGTCCTCAAAATACCAAATTCCTTTAAAAGAATTGTACATAACACAGTTTAATAAAAGCTGGGAACTTATGGATAATTTTACTGTTATTAGAAAGCTTTATATAATTTTAATAAAATTAGTTTATTATTAATCTTCTAAAGTATAATTAAAGGTTATATTAGCAAATAATCTTAGCATTTGTTTTTAGAACATCAAACTTTTAACTTTTATTTAAGGTAAAAATCACCTTCATTGATATAACATAAAAATTCCTCTTAGGGAAGACAAAGAAGATTAGGGTTAACATAGATCTCAAGAACAAAATACTCAAGTCTTCAATGTATCTTAAAAAGAAACTTTCTCTGATGAGCACCAAGTGTTGTATGAAAGTGTTGAGTCACTATATTGTACACCTGTAACTAATATTACACTGAATGCTAGCTAACTGGAATTAAAAAAAAATTTTTAATAGGAAAATAAGAATTATTTGCTAAATACCCTTGAAATTAAAAAAAAAAGAACATTTACCTAATTTGTATGACGTAAAGTTACTGCCAAATTTCAGTTAAGAAAATGTACTGTAAATGCCAAGCAATAACAATAATAATTTTAAAGGATTAAAGCATAGAGTGCAATAGAAAAGACAAATACAGGATCCAAATGAACAGAAATGGAAGCCATGAGGCCAACAGTCAGATCCCAGTAAACAGAGAAATGAGGTATTTTTAAAAGTTTGATTTCCAATGTGAAGTTTTAGGATTAGAATTGCTTTAGATCTCAGAAAAGCTAATAAATGAGGAGTAAAGACTACAGATTAGGAAAAAGAGGAGGGAAACTGAAGAAAGAGAATCAAGGAAGTCTTAGAAGGGACAAGAGCAAAGGCTGGAGCCATGAAGCAGAAACAAGGAGAGGAGTCTTCCACAGGGAGAAAATGACCCATCTCCTTGAGAAGGGCCCCTGCCACTGGATTGAGACCATAAGGAGAGCACCCTTCTCCGCTCTCACATGCACTGTGTCCACAAGGCTTCAGGAATCCATGAGGTCTAAACAACTCCCAAAAGAACGTCCCATGACGATGCCAGCTGCCTCTCACTCTCGGTCCCACAACAGTGTCCAGCGGGCCTTCCAGAGGCTCCATGACACGTGAGGCCACAAGGGATTTAATGCAGAAGCAGATATGGCGGTCTGGTTGCCTTCTGCTGAGCCAGGCATTAAAGAGATTTGCAAAACAATCCCATTTCCACTAAAGTTTGCTTTATTGGGAAATATTGTCATTTCTCATGAAAATGTTATTTATGTTAACATGTAATGTGTTTATTTTTAAATTAATTCATAAATATTTCTAAAGTTTCTCCGTTTTTATTTCTAATATGGTAAATACTGACAGATACAAGTCACATAAACAAAAGCTATCCCGGGTCTTGGGTAATTCTGAAAAGTGCAAAGCGACTCTGAGATTACGGCAAAGTTTGAGAGCCGCCGCATTAATGGGAAGGCCATGGGTTTCCAGGTCACGGTAGGAAATGCCAAGTATGGAAAAGCAGAGAATGAGGATTTCTCAAGGAATGCTAAAAGGAATTCCAGGGAAAAGAAAGGAAGCACTGTTGGTAGAAACACAGGGACAAAAGGGTCAAGTGTGAACACATCTTCTCATAAAAGAAGGGAATTTTTATCTCAGTCACTACCCGATTATAAGATGGTTTCCCAACATAAAGAAAAAGGTTCCGGTATATATTAAAAGATAACAGCAGCAGCAGCAGCAGCAGCAGCAGCAACAACAACAACAACAACAACAAAATGTGTTTACTACCAGACTAAACCAAACCCTCTTAAAAATGGCAGACCTACCAGGTACCGCTTTTCCTAAATACTACTCACTCCCTCTCAGAACGGTTTCTTGTGGTGGCTGTTTACTGCTTTTCCTCCCTGGCCTGTCCTCTCTTCTGCATCCTGCTCTGTTTTCCCCTAGTTTCTTTTTCTTATCTTCTCCTCACTCCATCTCATGTGTCTCTCACTGTCCTCTTTATTCCTGATTCTCACCTGGCCTCTCTCTGCTAAGAACACCAGAAAGTGGAACTCACCCATTGCTCACCTCAGATGATAGAAAGAAAATGAGGATCCCTACACACTGGGCATATGTACTGAAAACCAAATTATGCTGTTCAAAGGGGTAATATGTGGCGATTTTCCAATAGAGATGTATCTTAGCCCCTGACTACTGACTTTCACAGGAAAATAGCAAGTGAAGCCTGAACTCTATCGACCAGCCCAACCAAAGTAGCCCGGTTCCCATTTACTCTCTATGCTGTTACCCTAGTGCACTGTTTTAACAGTTCTTACCCATTTCCAAAATGATCTTATTTTTTCTTTATTTTACTGACTGTCCCCTCCAGAAAAGTACAGTTTCTTGAAAATAGGGAGCCCTCTGTCTTGTTCACTGAGGTACTCATTAAGTATTTTCCGAATGACTACATCAACGCACCAAGATATTCTCAGTGAATTAAATATCGCCCTCCCTCTTCAGTAATGTGAAAAATGACATTTAATAAATACCTGCCAACTTAGATTACTGTGACGTGGGGCACCTTCATCTAGGCCAAGGGTATTCAGTTCCTCAAAGCTGAAGTTCAGTGTGTAGGGGGTCTGACTGGAAAGCTCAGTATGAGGCAGTTCGTTGTGGGAGGAGCGCCGAGCAGACTCGCCATGGGGAACCGGGCCGCTGCTGTTCTCACTAAGTAAACGCGAGTCTTCGGGGACCGCTTGGTTTTCTGCACTTCTCATTTCTAGTACCTTAACGGAAGGAAAAAGAACATCAATATCCACACTGACAAATCACAGTTTAGAAGCTTTAAAAATTATTAAAAAAAAAAAATAAAACACTATAAAGTTACTATAATGAAAATGAAAAGGCAGACTTCTTGTGAGTTCCTAATGGATTTGAAATATATCTGCTTATCTTTCACTTCAATTACACTAAAAGAAGTAGTGACAAAATCATCATGTGTACATCATGCGCTAATCTGGCCATTGTGTTATTATTACTTTAGTTTAAAATTTAACTTGACTCTGATGTTATTATTACTTTAGTTCAAAATTCAGTTTATATTTTGTTAACATTTAACAAAACAGAATACAACTGTAGTGTGTCAAAGAGAACCAGAGCCAGAGAGTGGCTGATATGGTGAAAGCAGATTCTAATCAGCAACTATTGCAACTGGGGAAAAGAGAGCTCAAGACAGCACTGAGCCCAATCCAGAAAGCAGTGTGGACAAGCGAGGAGTGGGGTGGGGGTCGGTGGGTGGAAAATCTCTAAGAGGAAACATCAAGGTCAAGGGAATTCTGGCCAAACTAACTTGACAGGATTCTCCGAAAGGCAGGCCAGGGTGATCAGATATCATCTAGGGGGTGATGGGGAACGAGGGGGTTGATCGAGTACCAAAGGCTATCAGATAGCACAGGTGGGAGTCCTTTCTAAACTGACTTCACGTGATCCTTGCTAAAACTGGGCGATGCAGGCCTGGCAAGGACAGACACCGAGGCTGAGGCCTAGAGGCACAGAGAGCCTGGCTAGAGGCAGGTCAAAGAAAAAAGGCTTCGTCAGTGAAAGCGTGGAGAATTGGCAGGTTGCCTCTTCCCCAAATTTCCAAGTGAAATGTCCAAAAGACAAAGGTTACCACACACTGCTGTGGATATTCTGCCTACGAGAATACAGAAAAACAGCAGTTTAGGCCAGTGCTGATCAGCGCTTGCCTTATACACTACTGTAAATAATTCCATAAATATAAGATATCTTACCGTGCTTCTAAAAAGATGCCAGTCCCCAAAATTCATATTCATCTCTTTCTTCAGCTCATCAATGTTACACTGAGCTAACACACGGCCATTTATGTTTGCCTGAATGAAAACAAATGCAAGTAGAAAAACAAAGAAAATATGAGATATTCTGAAACAGTAGCGATTAAAAAGTACCTTTCCATTAGCACTAAAAAAAGTCATTACAGACTAGAAAACACTGACCTAAAAAAGGTTATTAGCCTATGTAATAATACAATACACAAGCTGACTTTGATCAATATCCACCACTCCGTATTTTTTCCAAGTGTCTTAACATGCAAGTAATACAAATCACTCTTCAGGGACCAACCCGAGACCTAACCCTCCCAACTATCTGCCAAACTACCTACACCCTGTCATGAGCAATAAACACAACTGTTAGTTCGTCTCTTCTAATCTTGTAACATATGAACACGAACCGAGGCTTCTGGGAGGGGCAGAGTCATCTGTCCTTGTTAGTGTGTCAGTCACAGACTAAGTTCCAAGTGAGGTAAGTTCTGACAAGCCTGTTTATCAGCTATGTTAGATAACTTCAGCCATGAAGAATGTCCACCCACTAATTTCCCAATTTATTGAATTCACAAAAAATGACTGTATCACATTGGGTCTCTAGAATTCTAGTTTCCCCCAAAGAACGGATGAAATTTTCTTTATTAATAATAGGTACCTTGGCTGATTTTACAAAATACAAAGCCTGGTTTTATTAACTGTGGTAAAATTATGGAGTACTTGTGTTTAAAACTGACAGAATGAGGGCGCCTGGGTGACGCAGTCACACTCCTGATCGCAGCTCAGGTCATGATCTCACGGTTCGTGGGATCGAGCCCAGCATGGGGCTCTGTGCTGACAGTGCAGAGCCTGCTTGGGATCCTCTCTCCCTCTCTCTGCCCCTCCTCTGTTCACTCAAGTTAATTGTGAAGACACAAGTGCACAGAGCAAGCCCATGACAGAGGTCCTGCTGCAGAAATGCAAAGCAGTTCGCAGCACTTAAAAAACCAGGGCTCGGGGCGCCTGGGTTGCGCAGTCGGTTAAGCGTCCGACTTCAGCCAGGTCACGATCTCGCGGTCCGGGAGTTCGAGCCCCGCGTCGGGCTCTGGGCTGATGGCTCGGAGCCTGGAGCCTGTTTCCGATTCTGTGTCTCCCTCTCTCTCTGCCCCTCCCCCGTTCATGCTCTGTCTCTCTCTGTCCCAAAAATAAATAAACGTTGAAAAAAAAAAAAAAAACTTAAAAAAAAAAAAAAAAAAAAAAAAACCAGGGCTAAGATGGGCCTCAGAAGCCAGGGCTGTCAGTAAAGAGCTGAGTGGAAAGCAAATGCTGTCAAGATGGAAACAAAATTGCCCACGATTCAAGTTGGAGGCCTCATCCTTTCCTGATACTACCCAAGTGGCCCGGAGGAGAGAGTCAGGTTTGTACCTTGGAAAGGCAATGCTTGATGCTTTTGCAAATAGGGATCAGCACTAACTAGATCTGTAAGGAAACTGACATCATCTGGAACCTTTCCGACTAAACGTAAGTTAAGATTAGTAAAATGGTATCTCATTTTACATGCTCGTCATTCTTTACAAAACTTTTTTAGATGCCATTCTTTAAAGTAGAGGCTTGTAACTGATGTTCTACTCTACTATAGTAAAAGAAAAAAGCACAGCTTAGTGCAAATATCCACTCTAACAGGGACGCAGGCTTGTATAATATGGGAAGCCTCCCCCGAATCCCAGGCGTCACTGTCCACCTTTGCGGTGGCTGGGAGAGTAGGAAGAATAGGACACAGGAGGAATAAACTTCCTCATGCATGTGAGCCTCGCACACCAAACCTATGAGGGTTCATCAAATGGGACATACTCCTAAGTCCTATTAACACATAAAAGTGAGAACTTGGGGAAAATGAAGCAAGTGTGGTTTACTCTGATAATTATTAAGTCACAAATAATACAAAGAAAATATAACAGAAAAAGCCTTTAAATGTTCTGTGTTGCATATTGGAGACATGAGTTACTGTTTATCTAAATGTGAAGTTCCTCAGAGCTTTGTATTTCTCATCAAGGCATTTTTACTTATATTCGGTCATTTAAAAAATAACATTGTGGGGCGCCTGGGTGGCTCAGCTGGTTAAGCATCTGACTTCAAATCAGGTCATGATCTCACAGTTAGTGCGTTCGAGCCCCACATCAGGCTCTGTGCTGACAGCTCGGAGCCTGGAGCCTGCTTCGGATTCTGTGTCTCCCTCTCTCTCTGCCCCTCCCCTGCTTGTGCTCTGTGTCTGTCTCTCTCTCTCTCTCTCTCTCTTAAAAATAAACATTAAAAAAAATTTAAACAATAACACTGTAATACAGCTACTGTCTTTTATCCACCTATAAACTAAGGACCAGTAGGGCAATTTTAGGATACAAAAGAGCGAGAATCACGTTTCCATTTGGAGCTTTCCCATTGCAACAGAGAATCCATCTTTGAGCTGCTGGAACTGAAAAGTTCATTGTCCACAGAGCCCGTCCCCACACCCTCAGTCCTGCTTCGAGTCAGCAGGTCAGGGTGCACATCACCTTTTTGATTGTTGCACAATACTGAGGCAGCATACTCTGGTCCAGCCCCTCTATTTGCTTCAGTTTCTCACATACCGCATCCACATTCATTGAATTCAGTGATACCACTGCTCCTGAGGCTGGGCCTGACCCCTAGATAAGCCATGGAAAAATACATGTGTGAATAGCATTTCATGCCAGATGCATGTAGCGCATGACAGAGAAACTCTCATGAAGTTACACTAAGAAGTACTCCAATTAATAACAAATTTTCAAACGAAGGTTAAAAACAACAAATATGTGTAGTATGGGAAAATGCCATTAGGGAACAGATTTAGCTACTGTTCTAGTTTAATGAGCGGCTTGTATTCTAGCAAATAAAGCCTGATCAAAACGACTTTTCTATGAAGATAGAGCATTCCGTGAATGAAGCCTAGGCCAACTTCTCAAATGTTTACAGCCTGACCGCAGAAAAGTAGGGTACAGCCCTTAATCACAGGAAGGACAGGGGGTTAAAAAAAAGGAAAGGAAAAAAAAGGAACAAAGAGGGAAAATTCAGATGACTGTATTATAAAAATACAAAAGGTAAATGTATGAAATAATTTTTTAAATGCCTATACTGAACAGCTTTAAATGTCTCTACATACTAGCTTGATAGTCTATGAGAGCTGAAGTTTTCACACCTTGACCAGATTTTATATCCAAGGAATTTAAAATTTCCCTTTAAGAATCTATACAATAAGCACGTAAATATAAAACAGAAATATTACTTCTTACCACAGGTAAAAGTAAATACAATCCATTAAAATGTGGTTTCATTTAAAAGAAAAATCACAATAATAAATAATTCTAGTACTTACTTAGAAGAAAAACAACTTCTGAATGTGGTGACGTACTAAAGAAGTGTTTGCCCTGTGGTCAATTATATATGGATCTCCTCAATTATAGGTGTGGACATTGAGGTCTAAACAGGTTAAGTTTTGACTTCAAAGTCATAGAACAAATAGCTAGTTAGTAGCAGATTTGTACCAGAACCCTAACTTATCAGGTCTTACAACTTCCTATTTCCCTT